>NC_138202.1:235096367-235271367 GCF_964194415.1 Vipera berus
TTTAGGATAATGATCCCATGTGCCCAATCTACCTGCTTACTCAAAAGCCAATAAAGGAGAATATTTGTAACTTAGGGTTGAAATGAGGGGGTCCTTCATGCTCACTGAGCTTGGCTGTTTCCTTGCAGACATTTCATTACCCAGACTATGTAATGTCATCAGTGCTAGTCATCAGTGATGTTACCTAGTTTGCATCATGAAATTTTGGAGTGATAAGGTGTTCTAACTAGTCTTCCTATAACCTAATTAGGTAAGTTGGTCTCTCTTTGACCTATGAATGAAGGCAAATATATATGTCTCAGAATAATGTTGCACGATCCAATCTGGGTTGGTCACCAGGACTTGCTTTTGGACTTAAGCCAGAGCCCATCTTCAGCTAGAGAAAAGTTCCTGGAAGATGGGCTCCAGCACAAGTCCAAAAGCTTGGAAGACTCAACCTCTGGTCCCAGTGACTAACCCAGATTGGATCGTGCAACATTATCCTGGGACGCGTATATTTGCCTTCATCCATAGGTCAAAGAGAAGGGACGCGGTGGCTCAGTGGGTTGGGACGCTGAGCTTGTCGATCAGAAGGTCGGCAGTTTGGCGGGTCAAATCCCGAGTGCCGCTTAACAGAGTGAGCGCCTGTTACTCGTCCCAGCTTCTGCCAACGTAGCAGTTCGAAAGCACATAAAAATGCAAGTAGAAAAATAGGGACCACTCTGGTGGGAAGGTAACAGCGTTCCGTGCGCCTTTGGCATCTAGTCATGCCGGCCACATGACCACGGAGACGTCCTCGGACAAGCGCTGGCTCTACGGCTTTGAAACAGAGATGAGCACCGGCCCCTAGAGTCGGAAACGACTAGCACGCATGTGCGGGGGAACCTTTACCTTTTTTTTTATAGGTCAAAGAGAGACTAACTTAGGTTATAGGAAGACTAGTTAGAACAACATCACTCCAAAATATCACCTTGGGGCCAACAAATGACTCTGTGCCTTTTTTTACTCATAATGCACTCAGTCAACCACTCTTGTGAGACCCAACAAAGCCGTGTACTGTGTACCCCTGATACATCATGTTATGTCTTTTTTGTCTGTGTCTCAGAGTTCTGTTGTTCTCGATGTGCAGCTATCCAAAGAAAGATTGTGTAAAGAAAACTATCAACATAAGAAGGAGTAACTTGGTAATCATGGCCTTTATAACAAATGTAGGAGGCAAATTGTAAAAAAAAACCCTGAAGGAAAACAATATCATTGTTACTATTATTCCTCAAATATTTGTCTGATGAATTTCTACCATATTAGAAGTTTGTGAGTTTTAAAGTCAGGCTAAAGAACTTTTTAAAATCTTTTCCCAAATGAAAAATGAGTGGTGTCTGGCATCAGATGTCCTGCAGCTGGATGAAAAAGCCGCTGAATGTGGCACAATATTACAAACTGACAGAAAATGTAGCTACATAATTTGACTTTGAAACAAATAGCTATATTTTATCTGAAATAGAGTCCTATTTCATCTACTCTATAATTATTAAATCTCCCAACTTACAGTCCCCATTAAACCACATCTCAAAGAACTTTCTGAGGCTCCCTTCATGGTTAGCTGATGTCACATAATCAAAATGTTGTTCTTTTTGCAACCTTAAGTTCAGGCTTAACCAATAAAGCAGAAAAAACATATTGCTGTTGTATCTTGAGTTTTAAGATGGGATTAATTTGTTGTTCTTTGTGATAAGATTTCATGTAGCCTAGGACTTCATGTATTTCAGAAGGAGTCTCAAAGTCTCTGCTTTGGCTGCCTCCCTCCTATGTCATGTCAATCAAAATTCAAACTTGAGTGTTAACAGAGTAAATGCTGATGTAAAAAGCTTTGTGTTTCTGTTGTTAATGATTGGAATTAGATAAGAGTTCTGTTGTGTCATTGAACCAAGATGTCCCAGTAATAGGACATGTCCTTATGAGAACAGAACAGGAGACCTACAATATTTCTTCAGCATGTTTGAGCCTTGGTGGAGCAGTGGGCTAATGCCTCCTTAAGTAACACCAGCTGCCTGCAATTAGTGCAGGTTCGCGTCCCACCAGGCTCAAGGTTGACTCAGCCTTCCATCCTTCCGAGGTAGGTAAAATGAGGACCCAGATTGTTGGGGGCAATTAAGCTGACTTTGTAATAATGCCGCTTGGGGTGTGTGTGTGAAAGCCCTAATAAGCAGGCATATACATAGAATGAAGGCTACTGCTAAGCTTGTAAGCCGCCCTGAGTCTTCGGAGAAGGGCGGGATATAAATGTAATAAAAATAAAAATAAAAAAAAATGTTTGATTTGCAGAACTTCTACAGAAGAAATGCACAATCTGAAATCCCAGTTTTGTGTTAGGATTTTCAGAACCTTATATGTTGCCCTCTAAAATGTGTAAAAGTTATAATCAAGGAAATTTTAATGTAATAGAAGACAAAATATATGACATTTATTTCTGGAAAGCAATCGTATTAACTGTAATTTATTTCAGTTTCATTTAAATCTAAGTGAACTGGAATTTCAGCTTTGTTTCAGAGTCTCAACCTATTTTTTGACTGCTCAGTTCTTAGCAAGGCATAGAAAAGTGTGCTTTTCAGCCCAGAAAAATCTTTCTCCATAAGATGTTCAATAAATTAATTAAATGAAAGAATGGCCCCTTTCCCTTAATAATCCCATAGATAACATTTTATACAATGAAATAAATGCTTAACCAACCCAACTATTGAGACAAACAAAACTCACTTACAATAGCATTCTTGCTTCCAAGGTTTAACAGTTGTACAAATTGATTACAAAAGTTATCAATTGTACAAATTCCACAAATTCAGCCATAGATATTCACAAAGGGATTTTGGGCCAGTCACCCACTCTACTGAATTAACCTCACAGAATTGTTGCTGTGGAGATGATAGATAGATAGATAGATAGATAGATAGATAGATAGATAGATAGATAGATAGATAGATAGATAGATAGAGAGATAGAGAGATAGAGAGATAGAGAGATAGAGAGATAGAGAGATAGATAGAGATAGAGATAGAGATAGAGATAGAGATAGAGATAGAGATAGAGATAGAGATAGAGATAGAGATGATATAGATATAGATATAGATATATAGATATATCCCCCTGTAAGATGCTTTGAAGTCTTATTAGAAATGCTGGATAGAATAAATTCGTACATTTTGCCCTGCATAAAAACTAGAGGTGAGGCAAAGTAGTGAGAGCATAGTTTTGCAAAATGTACAAAAATGCATTTATTTATTTTTTTATTTTGGGGGGGAGGGCAGGATTTTGACAGGATGCTTTAAAAGGTGCTTAAGTGTTTGAAAAATAAGAGCAAAAGCATTCGTGTTACCATCTCAATTGGGATGAGATTCCATGGGTTTGTCAAAGTATAATCTGACAGTGAAATTTCTAGAAAGCAGCATAATAAGGTATATCTGCCAAATCTGTGGCTGGATATGAATCAGCGTGAAACACTTTGGAAGCCTCAGTATGAGAAACACAGTTACATTTGCAATCCAGGACACATCTAGAAGTACATCCTAGTGTGGAGAAGAGACAACGAAAGGTTTGCCAAAACAATAGGGCAACCTTTCCCATCTCCCACTAGAGAAGGAGGGAGCTGTTCTATTCTAAGCAGAGGTTTTGTTCCTCAGCAAGCCCCCACTTGCTGGTGGTACCTTGTCCTGGTAAAGGTTGCATCCTGAGGAAGAAGGAGAGTATAGCAGGCAAGAGAAAGATCTGTGGGCTTTTCTTCCTTTAGCCAAGGATACTACCTGGGTTTTTGTGTACTCAATATGCCTGAAGAGGAGAGCTTTTTCCCTTCTTCAGTACTGATGTTTCCCTTTGGGGGGATAGTGAGACAATAAGGGAGGCCTAAAATCAGTTAGATCTTTTGTTTCATGCAAAGGTTTGTAACCCCTCAAAGACCCTCAAGGGTCCCCTTTAATTTTGCAGGTGAGCAACAGGCAGTTTATCCATCGTTTCTCTGAGGGCAGCCTGACTGCCTGCTTCACAGCAGAGGGGAGAGCCAGATGGAACACATTGCCGCGTTGTCACGGCAACGGGATGAGAGTCCCTATCTTTTCTGGTTATGCAGCAAGGATGAGTTTGTTGCCTGCCCTTGTAGCACAGCTTTGCAAAACAGACAATAGATGCCTTCATTGCCAAAGAAAGTGGCTTGTGCTTCTGCTGCAGCTTACAGATTGTGCAAGGGCAAATGATGAAATTGCACTCAAAGGTGGGCTACAAAACTTAGACAGTATGAATCTGGAAAAGCTCCAGAGGGGAGCTAAAAGATAGAATACATACAGTACACTGTGGCTGTCTGGTAGTTGTCCAGATTTGTATACCCCCACATTTGGAGTATACAATTTGAGGTCACGGTGGTGATATCATCCAGTTGACCATGCAGTAGAAAACATATTTGTTTCTTCAGCTATCACATAAATTGGTTACATTCTTCTTTCATCCAAATATGATTGGCTAACCAGTGCAGACAGCAGTTTGGCAGTTCTCACCAGGATCAAGGTTGACTCAGCCTTCCATCCTTCCAAGGTTGGTAAAATGAGGACCCATATTGTGGGGGCAATAGGCTGACTCTTTAAACTGCTTAGAGAGGGGCTATAAAGCACTGTGAAGTGGTATATAAGTCTAAGTCAGGGGTCTTCAAACTTGGCCCTTTATGACTTGTGGACTCCCACTCCCAGAATTCCTCAGCCAGGCACACTGGCTGAGGAATTCTGGGAGTTGAAGTCCACAATTCATAAAAGGACCAAGTTTGAAGACCCCTGGTCTAAGTGCTATTGGTATTGCCATGACATCACCTTACTTGCTATCTGTTCCCTGAAGACTTGAAATCCCCCAACGGAGACTAAAATAAGAAAGTTGCACTGGGAGAGCAAGAGAAATGGGACATTTTTGTTTTCCTTGCAAAGGAGAAAAAATATTTTTCTTGTGACTTGGCATTTCAGAGCTATTTAAAATTCTCCTCTTTTGTTTGATTTTTAGTTGCTTTGGATTGCTTTTGGTTATACATTAATACTTAGTGCTGGACTAAATAACTGAAGCTTTCCTTAGCTAAAAGGTTCATACTACCCTTAATATAAATGAGCGTTTTCTAACTACCTTTTTAAATTGCATAATGAGTTCATAACTAATTCCATAAATATCTGAACTTTGTATTAGCTAGCCAGCAGACCTTAACCCATTTTTCTATTGCTTATACATGAATAAAACATGGTGTTTTGTTTTTTTTTAAAAAAAAGAGGAACAGGGAATTCTACTATTCTGAAAACGGGACTGTTTAATAACATTTTCAGCAAAATACTTCAGTAAATACTTGTAATCACGAGGAACAACTTGTCATTTTAATATGGGTAGAATTGGAAAGACTTTCAGTAGAAATTTCCCCTTATATCCAAGCATATAATTCTGCTTTTATCAATTGCTTCTTGTATATAGTCTTTCCCCATTGCTTTTAGTAGCATAGCTTCTTCATGTAATTCCCAGGAAAGTTGGAAATCCTTGGTTATATGGAAGGAAGCTCTTTCCCATACTAGTGTTGCCATTCATGTCAATTGGAATAAAACCAGCATGGGAAGGAACTGCAGTGTGAATTCTTCCCTTGTAATCATGGATTTCTTGCGTGGCTGAGAAGTCAAGACAATGTGTTCCTTTAATTTAAAGAGAAGGCTGCAACGGATTCTTATCATGTAAGGCAGGGGTCTTCAAACTTGATCCTTTTATGACTTGTGGACTTCAACTCCAAGAATTCTTCAGCCAGCGTGCCTGGCTGAGGAATTCTGGGAGTTGAAGTCTACAAGTCATAAAAGGGCCAAGTTTGAAGACCCCTGATGTAAGGTATCCAAGTTACCATGTGAACTAATATGCCTGACGTCTAGCCCAATATAGTTAAGCTGAAATGCTTCATTTTTAACCAGCTTAGTTCAGTGTTGAATAACAGCCAGCCAAATCCCCCTGTAAAATTAATTTAAGCAAAGAACACACGACGAGTTTAGCCGTAGGAGAGTTACTGTAACTTCGGCAATTCCCACAGCACAGCCAGCATCGTGTATGCTGAGAAAAGCACTGTCAATCTACAATATATTGTATTTTGCAAATTTACCTTTAATTATTTTTCATTGATTCAGAAGTCCCACTAAGAATTAAAATCTGCCTGCCAACCAGAAAGGGTCATGCAGTGCCTGTAGATTGGCAGGTTCAAATAGAGATCTGCTGCATAATCTGTCATTTGTCCTTTCACTCATCTATGCTAGTAGAATAAGTTCTTCTAATAGTTTCGACCAGGTCCTGTAATAAAAATAACTGCATGGAGTGTTAAAATGCATCTTTAGAGAGTACAGTTTACAGGGCATCAACAGTTTTTCACTTGAAAGTCATAGGTTAAAACTTCGCTTCTCACTTCCCTTTAACACATCTTGCTGTTTTGAGTTGTTTATTTAATCACCCTGATATGCATGAGAAAAAGGTAGGCTAAAGCACAGATGTACAAAACTTTCCCATTCAAAATATTATCAGCTTGAAACAATTTGTTTGACCTTGAAAAAGTTCTTTTCAATTTCAAATCAGTTGTTCACACATTACAAGAAAAATAAACCTATAACAGATGTATACATAAATAAATATACTCTCCTTGTAATTAGTTAGTTACTTATTTACCTTATTTATTTGTTTGTTTGTTTATATTTATATATTTGTTTACTTAACTTGTTGCAGTTATATGAATCTTATCCTTCCAGTACAGTACAGCATTTTTACCAAAAGGAAAAAAATGCTTAGAAATGTGTTCATGGATTTTAAGCATTTTAGTTTAATTTAATTTAATAAAAAGAGCAGTGGTGGCACAGTGGTTAGAATGGTGTATTTAGGCTAACTCTGCTCACAGCCAAAGAGTTCGATCCTCAATGGCTCAAGGTTGACTCAGTCTTACATCTTTCCGAAATCACTAAAATGAGGATTCAGATTGTTGGGGGCAAAATGCTGGTACTGTAAATCGCTTAGAGAGTGCCAGAAAGCACTATGAAGCAGTCTATAAGTCTAAGTACTATTGCTATTGCTAATTAGTTTGCCCTTGGATCCTAACACGAAAGTATCCAAAAAGTACGGCTAGATGGAACAGAGTAAGAAATGAAATAGAGTCCTGCAGCTCTATCAGGTAGCCCCAGATTTCATTTAAGAATTTTCTTAAACTTGGAATTAAAAATTTATGACAGGAGGCCGAAGCACTCAGAAGAGTTCTAAATAGAAATGGGACATTGTCAACCATACATGCAAATGTGGCAAGTCTTGGGATGACAGTCTAATAAACATGACAGAAACCTTCAGGCTACAATTCAAAAGCCGGTTTCTTAGAAATAAACCCAAATGGGTTTTGTATTTATTTTATTTATTTATTTTATTTTATTGAATTTATATACCGCCCTTTCCCGAAGGACTCAGGGCGGTTTACAGGGTATAATTTTTAAAACA
Organism: Vipera berus; assembly: GCF_964194415.1. Classification (NCBI taxonomy): domain Eukaryota; kingdom Metazoa; phylum Chordata; class Lepidosauria; order Squamata; family Viperidae; genus Vipera; species Vipera berus. Next base: position 235,103,856 of record NC_138202.1, read on the forward strand.
TTAATACAAAAATTAAGACCAATTTAAAAAAGATTAAACTAAGTCCCTGCAACATGTAAAACCCCAGTTAAAACCCCAATTAAAACTCAGCGTTCTTAAGATCTTATCTTTTAATTCTAGTAGAAGATTTTGTGGTATGACTCTTATTTTAATTTTAGTAGATCATTCTAGATGATCACTAGCTCATCACCTTTGCTTCTCTACTAAAAGGGTTTTTTTTGGGGGGGAGGGAGGACAGCTAACAACCAAATGACTGCAAGGAATATAAATCCTTCCATCCTTCACCATTCAGTCAGAACTGAAAAAGCTTCTAGGATGAGAAGGAAAATGTCTTCAAAAAAAATAATCCAGTTGCCTTTTGAAAAAGCAGCTTGGGGAAGGGGAGTGACTGTTCCATTAATTAACAGAGGAACATAGTCTTCTTTGAGAAACTGGAAAGAATGTTAAAACAAGCTGTCTTTATTAGAACGGTGTATTTCTTTAGTCAATACATTCTGAACAGTGCAAATCTCAATTGAGAATAAAAAAATGGACAAGTTATATATTTTCATAGACCTTTGTAGTGCTTCCAATTCTATTTCTGTGAATACTTTATTTCATATTATTAATGTTGATCTGCTAGCCTCTGTTCTGTTATTTCTGATTCTGGGTGTAGTTCTTTCCAGAGCTGTTGAATTCTTTTCAGATATCCTCTTTTCACTGGGCTTGATTTGTAATAGCAAATCATTATTTCTTTATTTTCAGTCTTTGTGTGTTTGTGATGGGTAAGCAACTTTTCTTCCTGTAGCTACTGGCCCTGGTTGCTGAGCCGACAGCTCCGAGTCCCATAGCACATTTGTCACTAGATGTCCGGGAACTCCAACACTTAGAACAGATCTTGTTGACCTGGGCATTGACCAGTCTGTTATAAATTTCCCATATTGTTTATGGAAGAGACTCTCTTTATCAGCTCCTCAGATGAGACCTCTTCAGTATGGTTGAACCTCAGTAGGTTTCATCTCCCATGGAGCATGCAAACCACGCAACCAGGTCAAGGTAGTGCCTCACTATTATTATTAATGTTGGCATTGCAATTATTTATATCCTGTACTATTTCATTTTTTATAGTTGTCCTCAAGCATGATTATGTATACATTTGATATGTTCTGTCTCCAATTAATTAAATATTAACCTATTTATAACTCTTCTGGGATCAGTTTTACCTCTGTCTGAGTAGTGAGGTCAACTGAAAAATTCATAAATTGAAAAACCAAAATCACCCCATGAGATGCTTTTTAAAGTTATTAATTTTGTCTTCTGCCTACAGAGTCTCTTCTGTGTCATGTGAAAAATAGTACAGAAAAGTGAACAAATATTTTGTTTATTTTCATAATATCAACTTACTTGTGCGTGTTTTTCAACAGCAAATAACACACTGATGATACCCAGGTCTACATCTTAACCCTAACCTGAAGAGGTGACGCTGTTCATTTATTGATCCAGTATTTGGAAGCTGTTTGGGTCAGGCTGGGGTGAAACAGATTTTGGCTCAATCCCAATGAGATTGAGGGGCTGCGGTTCTTTGGACCTCCTGGTTCAGGGATGGGGCTATATTTCCCCATTCAACACTATTGCAGTGGAAAGACTTGGATGGGGCTATACTTTCCCATTCAACACTATTGCAGTGGAAAGCAGCAATAAAGCAATATAAACCCTAAAGAATGGCTTATCATTCTGAATACACTGTGATTGCAAAACATCATTGCTGCTATATATAAAGGGGTCACAGCTATTTGAAATTTAGGAGAAGGAGTAGCACCGCATTTACTGTGTTCCTGGTGTGTACAATAATTGATATGTTTTACTAATGAGCCCCTGGTGAGGGAATTAGCTAAGAAATCTTGCCTCTGGTTGGCATATTGAAAGGAAAAACAGTGTGCCTTGCCAACAGGTTCATTTTGCATTTTGATACTTTCCGAATGAAGGGAGGAATCTAAGCTGCTCACTAATCATGAGCTACGGCTGCACCCTTTGAGAGATTTTTGTTGTTATTGCTGAACTATTGCATAAAGAATGAAAAACAGCTTTGGAAGGGAAATCATGGATCTTGGACTGAGCCTAATTATATCTATGAATGGCATTATTTTTCACATTGCACATACCTTTCACATAGTCTTTTTATACTATACATTGAAGAACACTGCTGATTCCAACTGTGTCAACAATAGGCTTTATTGGAACAAAAAGTTTAAGAGAGGCATACTTTTAGGCAACTTTCAATTAAATATTTTATCTCTGTAGCTTTCTTTCTGGAATATATTTGACCCAGTACTGAATTAGAGTAGTTACTTTTCCTTTTCAGGGGCAGTTAAGATAATATTTCATTGACAAATAGCCTTTGTGTGATATGTTTTTAAGTGTGCTAACCAAAATATATTGGACTAGATTTTCAGATTTTGACATAAATGAGGAACCTATTATATTTTAAAAAGCAAACTATTATTCTTCACAATGTTTAATTACTTGCCCGTTCCTAGCAGGCACAACCGTCCTAGTCAATCTATAATTGTCTAAAACCAAGAGATATAAAACAGAATCTGAGAAAGATGTGGTAAGCTAGAATTTACTAATATTTCCTGTGCTTCAGAAGGCAGTAGTAATTTGCTGTGAAAATCCAGTTTAAACATTAAGTTAATTGCCTTAATTTGGCTTTACCACTAATTGCCTCTGACTTGTAAATCTTAAAGTGATAGAAATGAAAATGTATTAATTGCATAAGGAGTAATCATATTAACAGTATTTAATTTTAATTGACCCAGAACTGAGAATTAATTGAATTTTAATTGAAACTGAATTAAAGTTTAGTTTTATCTGGTTCTACAGTGTCCTTGTCCCCACCTAACCCGCTCAGTGTGTCATTTATGCATCTCTGATGCAGGAAGAAAAAAAATGAGACACAGCAAAATAATTCATGGAACAGGGCTTGGTTACTTGTGGGACCAGCTGTTCTTCCGTATTTCCTGTCTGCCCTGCATAATCCAAATCTAATTGATTATGCAATGTTACCTGATGGGACAGGCCTTCTCTGTTGCAGGCTCTGGAATGACCCTTCCCACCCCCAATATATATTTCCTATGACCGCTTTATTTAGACAAGGCTAGATTGGATAGCAGGCCTCTTGTGAGTACAGATAGTCCTCGACTTACAATCATTTGTTTCGCGACCGTTCAAAGTTATGAAAAAAGTGTCTTATGACCATTTTTCGCACTTGATCATTGTAGCATCCTCATGGACATGTGATCAAAATTCGGATGCTTGACAGCTGGTTCATATTTATGCCACTTGCAATGTCCTGAGGCCACGTGGTTACCTTTTGCGACCTTAAGACAAGCAAAGTCAATGGGGAAGCCATATTCACTTAACAACTGTGTTACTAATTTAACACCTGCAATGATTCACTTAACATCCGTGGCAAGAAAGTGTGATAAAATGGGGCAAAATTCACTTAACAGACATTTGGGGTTCATTTGTGGTCATAAGTCAAGTCTTGTTTGTGTGATGATGGGTTGTTGTTTTTGTCCCTCTGAACATTATTTTTGTACCATGTGGCTTGTTTTATTTTGAATTGCATTATTATACATTGTCCAGAGTCATAGGTCAGGCAGCTTATAGGTATAATTAAATAATTAAATTACTCAGGCAAGTTTCAACTCTGTTCACTTGTAGACCATAAACAATTCTGCATGAAAGTACAAGAAATTGTAATTTTCATGGTTATGCTCTACTAAGAAAGTAGAGCATTTTGCATTCAGCTTACTATTTTTTTTTCTTTTGAGGTGTTTTTTTTATGTTAGGCCCTCTTTTAACTGTTAAGTCATGCATTTGGATGAATATATGATGAATGTACAGAGTTAAGAAATAAACCTCATAAAACCTCATAAAATATTTTTACAGCAGCAGCCCATTCTGTATCCATGCTTTTTATTTAAAGGACAACTAAAAAAACCTTCCTAAAATTATACAATATTTTATAGATTTTCAACAAGGAAAATGCAAGGCATGCAACATGGCTCTCCTCTTTCAAATAATGTTCCTTGTAATCTTTGCTCATTTTCAACCAAGTCAAAATAATATTCCATTGAATTAATATTAAAATAAAATATTTTTGGTCACAACATACTTTCATTTTACTTGATTTTGCACAGTGGATCTTCCTTGGGAGGCATATATTTAAAGATTTATAGATGGTCAAGAAAACATATTTTCACTAAATGGTTGTGAGGTCGCATCCATCTGGATGATTGGTTCTTTTATTAAATGTGTCTTGGAAAAGTCACAATATTGAGAAGACTCTAATATTAAGGGTTGAGGCAGAGGAGTAGCTTTGCCAAGAAGCATTTGAGGCATTGTGGGTATTCCAGAATTATTACAAGGAAGAAAGACAGGTTTACTTCCCTAAGCAATTATATTCTCTGTTGTTTCCAAAGCAATTGGTCTCCTAACGTTCTGGAAATAGCATGAAATCTATTATTAGAATAGACATTTTCTATTGATTTGCTATGAAACATGAACCTATATAACTACAGTTCTGCAGTTGCAGCTTTGAGTTACCATACATGAAAATGAATTAATTTTCCATGTCATTCTTACCTTTCAGCTAAAAAGCAGTAATGTTGTTTTTCTTAAGCCTGACGAATTGGGTTGAATCGTACTGAGAATTTTTATCAGTAAAGCAGCATGCTAATTTATTTTGACTAAATGAGGTTATGTTGGTATGAAATAAACAGTAAAACATTGTACAAATTTCCTCATAACTGAGGCGGTTGGCTTTGGTAGGCTACTCTCAAATCTGCATTCATACAGTTGTGGTTATAGCTTTGTTTGAGGAGCTTTGTTTGTACGATTACAATTTGTCTTGTTATTCCAGTTAGATATATGACTTCATTTCATGAATAAGCAATGAAAGCATATAAATAGCTTGGGGGTGTATCTTGTAATTCTGGGATTTTCCTGTCTTACAGTTAGCTAAAGCCATATGTATAATTGAAAGTACAAGGTAATAGGCATCCATTCTCAGACTAGGTGGCTACACAGTTTGATGAGAAATACATTAGGATCATCTGTGATATATATGATACTTAAGTGGTCCCCTATAACTTCAAGCTCATCCTTGTTTATTCTTAATTTTGATTGTCTTCTTCTTTTGATCTGAAACATCTTTTATTGATACATTATAACCAAAACCCATCTCTGCTGAAGATTTACTCGTCTGTTGGTTCTTCACCCATAGAAATAAATAAAAAGTGGTGGGAGAATTGATAAGGTTTTAAAAAAGATAATATGTATGTGCATATATTCATGATGATGAATGAATGTAGATAGGGAATATTTATATGGTACATGTCTTGAGGGAGCATTTTAGCTGGAACAATGTTCTTTCATCAGAATGTATTCTTTCATTGTGTATTCGCACACCTTCATATGCATTATGTGTATATAGGATATCTGTGTTGATCAAGTGTTAGCTTTATGTTTTGGCAAATAAAACATTTCCACTTCTGTTGTTTCTGCCCAGTTCCACTTTGTTTATATATTTATAATCATGTTCACAATTATGAATCCATTATCACAATAGCTGAGAATAAATAACGTCTGCATATGTGTTTAGAACGATGGCCTTCTGCTGTGTATCACATCATCTTAAAATCAAAGAAAACTCTCAAAACTCTCTGTCAAGAAACAGTACCTGCAGCCCCTTCCAAAATATTACAGTTTAGGGGCAGGAAAGATCACCCACCCTGGGCCAACAAAAGTTCACCTCCACACTTGAACATAGGAAGCAGCATTAGTAGCTATTCCTTAGTGCAATAATTTTTCCTTCTGTTCAGAAACATTGATATAGTTTCTTCCATCATCCATACCCCAATCCAGTGGTGGGATTCAAATATGGCAACAAATATCTCTGTGTGTATGCCACTTCTAGAAGCCCACTCTGGGCCTGGGCAACAAAAAATTGGCTACCGGTTCTGCCGAAGTGGTGCGAACCGGCTGAATCCCACCACTGCCCCAATTAAATTTGAAGTTGATTGAACTGAAGGGATCTCTTTGGCATGCACAAAACAGCTTCCTTCAGTAAACATGTTCCCTGCCTTATCTACTATATCACTGTTCAGAGGGATTAAGCCCAACTAGGGTGATAACAACAATGACAGAGACCACCGGAGGAAGTGATAATTAAGAAAATACTGGACTGTGCGGAAATGGATAGACTCTGAGAATTAAATAAAAAGAAGATGCAGAATACTTTCAAACATGGAATTTATTTTATCAATGGTTGGAAAAACGAGATAGAGAGTAAGAACTTAACTTTTATGACTAAGCAAAAATTAACCCAGACTACACCTTGTTCATTAAGCACAAATGAATTGTGATGACAGAAAATTAATAAAATACTTTAAAAGAGAGAGAGAATGGATCATCCAATGCAAATAAAATGTAATTTCTCATCAAAAGCTTAGTTAGGAAGTGTAAGTCTACCATGCCTGCCCCCATCACCCCTTTAGGTGTTTGACGAATCAGTTATTAGAGAATAAATATTATTTGATTTGATGAAATATTATATTGAGGGCTAAAATGTCTTTTTCTCTGAAAGTAAAAACTACTCAGAATTTGTCCAACAGTGAAAACTATTATCCATATCCAGATTCTAATCTGTTGAAATTACTTGTGTATTATGAGGAACATTAATGCTCGGTAAAGTTCATTGACAATGGTCTCCCCTCAGCAATTCCTGTGCTCTCTTTTCACATTAATAAGGCCACCTTGCTGCTTAATGGTCTCTTCCTCAGCAGGTCCTGAAGAAGGTGAGGGGGGATTTGTGACACTTGCGGGAAAACATACTTTAGAGTTTGCTTATAATAATAATAATAATAATAATAATAATAATAATAATAATAATAATAATAATAATAATAATAATAATAATAAGAAGAAGAAGAAGAAGAAGAAGAAGAAGAAGAAGAAGAAGAAGAAGAAGAAGAAGAAGAAGAAGAAGAAGAAGAAGAAGAAGAAGAAGAAGAAGAAGAAGAAGAAGAAGTTGGAAGGGACCTTGGAGGTCATCTAGTCCAACCCCCTGCTAAGGCAGGAAACCCTATACCATTTCAGACAAATGGCTGTCCAGTCTCTTCTTAAAAACTTCCAGTGTTGGAGCATTCACCACTTCTGGAGGCAGGTTGTTCCACTGGTTAGTTGTTCTAACTGTCAGGAAGTTTCTCCTTAGTTCTAGGTTGCTTCTCTCCTTGACTAGTTTCCATCCATTGCTTCTTGTCCTGCTTTCAGGTGCTTTGGAGAATAGCTTGACTCCCTCTTCTTTGTGGCAGCCCCTGAGATATTGGAACACTGCTATCATGTCACCCCTCACCCTTCTATTCCTTAAACTACACATACCCAATTCCAGCAACCGTTCCCTATATGTTTTAGCCTCCAGTCCCCCAATCATCTTTGTTGCTCTTCTCTGTACTCTTTCTAGAGTCTCGACATCTTTTTTACATTGTGGTGACCAAAACTGGATGCAGTATTCCAGGTGTGGCCTTACCAAGGCATTGTAAAGTGGTATTAGTACTTCATGTGATCTTGATTCTATCCCTCTGTTAATGCAGCCTAGCACTGTGTTGGCTTTTTTGGCAGCTGCAGCATACTGCTGGCTCACATTTAAGTGATTGTCCACTAGGACTCTGAGATCCCTCTCATAGCTACTACTATCGAGCAAGGTACCACCTATACTATACCTGTGCATTTGATTTTTCATGCCTAAGTGTAGAACCTTAGGATAAGTGTAGATTAGGATATGGTGAAAAGACAGTCAAGAATTTTGCATTTATTCTCCTGCCATGGTCAAATCACACCTTTTTGCATTATAAGTGGGCAGTGGTTTTACTACTCCATAAAGATAAAAGAATATTTTAAAATCAACCTTGCTGACAGACTAATACATTCTGAAGGACCCTCAAAGGCTCTGGGGTATTTTCCTGTTTGCAGGCTGGAGCTCCCACAAAAGCCGTAGGTGCAGTCTAGAGGTCTGCAATCTGAAACAACTGAACTCTTCCATTTTCCCATGAGATGACACAGCAATCTGATAACCATGGCCAGCCCAAAACACACAGACCTCTGGAATCCCTGGCAGTTTCTAAGCTTGGATGTTTGCTTGCAGATATTTCATTACCTGACCAGATAACACCATCAGTGCACTGATATTATCAAGTTGGATAATGAAACATCCACAAGCAAACTAGGTAGCATTGCTAATGTGACCTCGTTGGAGGATGAAACATCTGCAAGTAAATAAGGTAGCACTGATAATGTTACCTAAGAGGGCAATAAAACGTCTGCAAGCAAACTACTGTAGTTAGCACTGATGATGTCACCTAGTTGGATAATGAAATGTTTGCAAGCAAACAACCAAGCTCAGAGAACACCAAGGATGCCACAGTTCAACACTGAGCTACGTATATTTTCCTCTATTGGAACATAGACCTCTGCTATCAACAGTGCCTTTCCTTGGTTAAAATTAATTCTTGAGAATTTGAATGGTTGATTTTGGATTCTTTTTCTAATTCAGAAAGAAAAATTAAAAAGGATAGTGTGCTTGAGTTAAAAAAAAATGCCATCATTGTCTATGCCAGTTGATTGTGGAGGGCATTTACAAAAGCTTTATTAACTTTACTGTTTTATTTTCTTCAAGAGCTGACAATAACCATTCTAATATCATCAGCAATGAAATGTAAGCGTGTGACTCATGCCAGGACTATTGAATGAGCTATGTGAAATGCATTTGCTTCAGTTGTAATGAATATCTTCACACGGTGCACAAACAAAAACTTTGGTGTTTTTTTTAAATAAATATGGGTTATGGTAGGAAATGCCTTGGTCTTCTTCTCCCCAACTAATGCTAACATATTTCTTGGCTTAAATTCTTTGACCCTTCAATGAAATGATACCAACCAACTCAGGATGATGTTTGTGTCTAGTAATTAGATGAGAAAGTGAGAAGTAGAGTTATTAATGCCATGCAAAATAAATATATTAGTATTTATTACAGTACAGCATTGGTACTAGATCTGTCTCCTAACTTGATTCAGACACTGTCTTTATATTTTATCTATCTGGTGTCACTGTTTCTGGAGTTAAAATTAAATCAATTCTTTAACCTAGAAGGAGACTGCAATTGTCTTCTCAGATGTCATTGCCCTAGTTTCAGCTCCTAAATCCTTCTAACAAAGATGAAAGGACATCCATAACTTCTTCTAATAAAGCTTATTGAGATCGTCATAATGATCCAGTCAAACTTGACATCATAAATCTGGGCCCAGAAGTCATCATTTGTTCACTATTTATGCCAACAAAAGGTATTTATTAGGAGAGAGGGTATTTTATAATTTAGAGTAAGAAGCAGCCAGATATTGCTCATGGTCTAAGAAACTGAACAAAGATTGTGCTTACATGACCTATCATGTCAGATTTATATTAAACCATCCAAATATGCTAATAGGTTTTGATACATTATTAATTATTTAATCCTGGATTATGGATGTATTATATGTATAAAAGAGTTCTTGAGAAAAGATGAAGAGAACATTAAACAAAATCAGGAATAAATGTCAAGAGTTTTAAAAGCAAAAACAAGGTTTATGAGGTTAGCATATTTAATTCAGATTTGTTTTTCCTAATAGCTTTTCCTAGTAGATTTTCTTGACCAGGACCGAAGCACAAGGCTTTAAAGATTTGTTTATAGATAAGACATGGAAAGAATTTGTTGTTGTTGTTGTTGTTGTTGTTGTTGTTGTTGTTGTTGTTGTTGTTAGAGAAAGTGATAAGCCATGGTGTTAAAATTGAAGGAAAGTGTTATACTTTCAAAGGAGTTTCTAGGAAGAGAAGAAGAGAACAATTATAAGAAATTAATTTGTGGAATATTATTTTTAAAGATCAAGATTTTCAATATATTGTTGTTTCTGATAGCAATAGCAATTTAGACTTATATATCGCTTCATAATGCTTTATAGCCCTCTCTAAGCAGTTTACAGAGTCAGCCTATTGCCCCCAACAATCTGGGTCCTCATTTTAGTGACCTCAGAAGGATGGAAGGCTGAGTCAACCTTGAGCTGGTCAGGATCAAATTCCTGGCAGTGAGCAGTGAGTCAGCCTACAATACTGTATTTTAACCACTGTGCCACCTCAGCTCTTAACAGGACTTTTCTTGATTAAGTTTAAATGATGAAACTTAAAATATTTGTTTATAGATATAAGACATGGGAAGAAGATATTTTTGTTGTTGTATACTTAGCAAAAATGATAAATTACTGCATAAAGAAAAGGAGTATGAAATTTATTTATTTGTTTAAGGTTAAAATGTACATTTATTTCTGGTAACAGTGGAATATCTGCTAATTAAAATTGAGTGGTGAAGCTTTCTTATTTGCTAATATATAAATGATGAGATGTAGAAGGACAAAAATTTTGGTTGAAATGTTAGAGAAGATGATAAGTTGCTGACATTTTTTCTACTGGTATTGATGAAGCGGAAGCCTTTTTTCTTTATATTTTTCCCCTCCCCCCTTTTTCTTTCCCTCTGCATTTTTCTAACACAAATATCTTGTTCCATTTTTTAACTTCGTATTTTTAAATTTCAGGAAAAAAAAATATTGAAAAAATCCTGGATCATGGTTTTTTTCTATGTATAGTAAGTTGTTTTGAGAAGCTATATAGTTAAAATTTATTGTTATAACCAACAAAAGTATCAGTCAGATCAGTTCGATGCTGAAGCATATTGTTTTCAGTCTATCCCTTTATGGATTTCATCCTACATTCATTTTTCCCACAGCCTTCATCTGTGAATAAATGTCACTCCTCCTCCTCCTCCTTTATCAATCAGTTAAGCATAGGTTTGTTGGCAAGACAAAATATCTGCACCACGGGAATTGATGCTGTCTTCTATTTTGATTTGCTAAATTTAGTTTGCAATATTTAAAAAATACTTGGGTTGATTCATGAGCTCAAATAAATAGTTTGTATTCTTGTTTGGCCTAATTACTTCTATTAACTGTCAGAACATGGCACTTCTTACTGGTACACTGAAATATTAAGGAAAAATACTGATAGAGATGGTAAAGGGACATGAATATGCTATTCCTTGCATGAGACATCAATGCAGAAAGACATTCATTAATTGTTGGTCCTCTTCTGTCTGGTGGGTTCACATAGAATCAAAACACATTTCTCTCACCTCTCTCCTTCTCACCCTTTCTTCCGTGTTAAAGTTACTAAATTTATTAAGCATCAAGAACTTAAGGAATGTTGGGCCATAATGTTCTGGCATGCTATTGCTGAATTTATTTATCCATTTTGTGTTGTGATGGGGTTAGGAGATACAAGGCTTGTACTGTTTTCATTTTTTATTTCCAGGTGCTGGAAATAAATACAGTCAGCTACTTCATTGCAGCATATTCTCAAATTTTGGCCTCCCCATCTTATATTGTAGCAACATTTCTCTTTTCCGATATTGTGCGAAACTGATTCTTGCTGCCCTCAACACATAGCTCAATAAATAATGTCTTTTTTTCATTTATACTCTCTGGATCATTTTGAAAAAAAACTGTTTGCAGATTTTACTACCAAATTTCACTGAATGTTTTGGTACATTACTTTCTAGTACTTGATTTTTATTTTTATTTTGTATAATATTATATATGGTACAATGTTCCTTCTTTATTATGGCATTTCCACCATTTATTTTTGTAACATTTGTCCATCTTAGCAATTACTGATACAGAGTCTTATACTATCCATAAAATATTTCATACCAATTTTCTCTTAAATTATACTTTTGAGTAAGTGCTAGGTTTTTTTATATAGCAGTTCTCATTGATCCACCTTGATTGCTACTTTAAATTGTTGCATCCATTTTATCATACAATTTTTTTAATTGATCTGTCTTTGTATTGCATTTCAGTAATAATTTATCGATGTAATCTTGTAGTGTATGCCTTCAAAGCATACACAGTAATGTCAGCACAGCAGGGGGCTGGACAGCTCCAGGCTATAACCGCTTTGGTGGGAAAGCCTGAATAGAGTGAGTCGTTGATAGCCCCAGGGCATGGTCAGCTCTGGCGGGAAGCCAGGGTTTAAATCCATTGGCCACCTGCACTGGCGGGAAGCCCAGGTTTAAATCTATTGGTCACCATTCACCTGGGCAGGTATAAAGAGACGCCAGGTAACCCCTTTGCCCCAGTTTCATTTCTGACTCAATAAAGAAATACTACCCAGCTCAAGTGTCCATCTCTCCGTTCAACCACGCGACTTTGCAAATCTTGTATCTTATATTTTGTTTTTGTATAATATTTCAAATTCTGTCATTCTTCTCAAAATTCCTCCTTATTCTTTAAGATTGTGTTTATCTTTGTAATTTGCAAATACATCAGCCATGGTAGATTCCTTCCTTCATGGAGCAATTCTTCTTATGTCTTTAATCTGTTTCCTGGATAAGAAATATTGGCATATGTGATTAAAAACTATCTTACTGTAGTAATCCTTAGAGCAAAAAGCATTTGATGATGATGCCAACGATTACATCACCAGAATTATCCTTGCCTTTAAAACATTGCAGATTGTTAACAAATTTTGTCTTATATGTTTCTTTAGATTCTTTTTTTTATTGTTTCTTTTTACCAGAGATAAGTTTAAGATTAGAAAACAGTGATCTACCTCTTTCTTTTGAATCTTCCAAGATTGTGGATTTTGCTCTGGGTTTCTTGCTCCCTAAGTAAATCTGCTAATTGTTTTTTGCCAGTCCTACAAATTTTTGTCTGAAATTTGGGACTTTTGCTGAGGGTTGATTTGCGAATATGCATATACCTATCTTAATACAGCAGGGGTGTCAAAGTGCCGGCCCACGGGCCAGACGCATTGTCCGGATGCCGCACCCACCCCATTGCCGGCAATGGCAAAACCGTCCCGATACGTTGTGCAACATCACGTGACATTGTGAGTTTGACATGTCTGTAATACAGGAAATAAAATCAGGAGCTATTTACAGAAATGTCTTCTGTATACTAAAGACTTACACTTGTAGGATGACTTTAAGCTCCAGATGATGCATGTAGGTGGATAGTTAGATTTGGCTTTCAATATGGTCACAAAGAATGAAAAGATCTTTCAGATTGCTTTATTCACTTTAACCATAATGTTAAAAATTAAAAGTAGCACTTATTTAGTTAATCTATCAAATCGGTTCAGTAGCAAGGAAGGAAAATAAGCAAATGCAATTGAAACCAAACATTAAGTGGCAGAACAACTGTGCTAACAAAGAACTCTGTAACTTCCGTATTTTAGGAAAACTTTGCTTGGTAAAGGCTAGAAAGGTAAGAAAATATTAAATTTAGTTCAGTGTTCATAAAAGAATAATAATAATAGAAAGTAAAATTTAGTGTTATAGATAGCAGTGATACACAGAAAGGTTGCTTACCGAGGCTAAAGAACTACCATAATACCAATCAGTATTACAACTTACAATTTGTTAGGTTCTCTTGAAAATTCAGGTGGTCCTTGACTTAAGGCACAATTGAGCCCAAAATTTCCATTGCTAAGCAAGACAGTTGTTAAGTGAATCACTCTAGCCATTAAGTTAGTAACCCGGTTGTTAAGTGAATCCGGCTTCCCCATTGACTTTGCTTGTCAGAAGGTTGCAAAAGGGGATCCCAGGATCCAAGACACTGCAACCATCATAAATATGAGTCATGTGACCACCGAAATGCTGCAATGGTCGTAAGTGTGAAAAACAGTCATAAATCACTTTTTTCCAGTGTTGTTGTAATTTCAAATGAATGGTTGTAAATACTACCTGTATTCTGGGTTGATTTGGTTGGGTTTATTTTATAGCATTAAAGTCTACATTTACCACTACTTCTTATTTCCTCTTTTACCATATAGATATCACATGAATTTGATAATATTCTGAATTCTGAGAACCAAAACTTCCTTAATTGAAATAACGGTAGAGGAAATGAAACTTTTGTATTTTCAAACCAAAGACCCTTCACTATATGTTCATTTATGGAACTGAGCTTGGCCCAGCAGAATTTATTTATTTATTTGTTTGTTTTTTGAGGAGCTGAACTCAAGAGACCAGAGGCTTTTTAATTAATTAAGGTTCTAAATTTCTCTTCGGATATAATACTATCTCAAGCATCCTTTATAATATCTGATTGTACTTTTTCTTGAACCCACTACTAAAGGAACTAATATTAAGACTGCAATAAGGACAATTCCCAGTATGTTTCGACACTTCTAATGCCAAGAATTCCCTCTTTCCCAATATTCAGTTTAATTTTCTTCAAACTAATGAAACAACTAATCCTAGTTATTTTAGCATGAAAAAACTAGATTCCCTAGGCCTTCTAAGTTTGATTAGCTAGCATTTTAATTCTCTTTGCCTAATGTCAGCAAGTAGTAAATCATCTAAATTTATACTATTGCCTTTCCAAAGAGTTAGCGCTACTGGCAATGTTATGGAAGCATTCACTGCTGAGGAACTGAATAATGTTCAGACCACAGTGCGGATTATAAGTTTATAAGTTATAAGTTTCCAGATTTACTGTATCTGTACTAGGAACAGTGGTGGGATTCAGCCAGTTCGCACCACTTCGGCAGAACCCGTAGCTAATTTTTTGTTGCCCAGGCCCAGAATGGACTTTCAGAAGCAGCATCCACACAGAGAACCGGTTGTTCACATATTTGAATCCCACCACTGACTAGGAATCATGTAACACAAACCGTTACAGGGTGCTGAAGTAACTTGTTCTCTCAAGTAACCATTTACAAATAGTAATAAATGAGCACACACCGTTTTCCTTGTTTTAGGCCCCGTCCTGCTTAAACAGCAATAGCCTCAAACTCAGGACTTCAGCTCAATTCTCTGTCTTATAGTTCAGTACAATATGGCAATCCACATGTCAATTTATAGTGGGGATACAGTAGAGAGCCAGATGGCATAGTGGTTAAGGTGCTGGCCTAGAAACCAAGAGACTCTGAGTTCTAAACTCACATTAGGCATAAAAAGCGGGTGGGTGGCTTTGGGCCAATCACTCTCTCTCAGTCCAACACACCACATATGGTTATTGTAGGGAAAAAGAGGAAGAGGAAGAAATATCATGTATGTTCCCCACCCTACTTACTTATAAAGTAATAAAGGCCAGATAAAAATAAATAATAGTTGGATTCAGTCTCTGACTCAGTCCTGTTTCATAATATTGAGTCTGTTTTTAAGAAGTAAAAAAAACTGGCATGCATTAATATAATTGTGAATTTGGATCCAGAGATAGAATTTAACTCATGCAGTGATGTTTAGTACTGTCAGCATTTCTATTAACTCCTTACTGCTGATGGGGGCAGCTCAAATCATTTTGAATTCAAAAATGCCTCTTTTCAAGTGCAAAACTCAAATGGTAACTATTATGTCGTGGGCTCTGATGAGCAGGAACGAGAACACGCAGATGAGTACAGACAAACTCATACTTTATTTAAGGAGAAACTGTACTGAGAGATTGGAGTCACCCTGCTTCAATATATAGCCAGGCCCTATGGTATTAACCAATCAGATTGAAGCCATGCTTGCCACCCAAAGTTGACCAATTGCAGGACCGGAGACATCCTGTCTGAGTTGCTGGAGAACTGTTAGTTCTCCAGCAATGCACGTGATATTCCAAAAGCCCAGTACATAACAGTAACTTTCACTGTAGTAGGATAAGCAAATGCTAAAGGCATCTCCTCCAGTTCCTTGCTATGGCTGGAAAGGAGCCACAAGAATCAGTTTTACAGCCTTATGTATGTAGCATCACACAGTCTCACATCTAGCTTGGTGTGCAATCCACAAATTATTTTACATTGGATGCATGCCCAAAATATGATCAGCCCACTAAATCATGGTATCATAAAGTTGGAAGGAGCCATTTAGGGCACTGAGTCCAACTTTCTGTTCGATACAGTACAGAATCCAAACTAAATCACCCCAGACATATGCCTCTCTAGCCATAGAAAGAGAACATGGGCAGTGAAAGGAAGCCTCTCTGGCTAATTGGTTTCATTTTCAAGCTGCTCTTATGGTTAGAATTTTAGGTTTTTTGATATTCAGTCCAAATCTGTCTTTTTTTCCCACTTGAATCCATTTTTTTGTGTGTGTCACACTGGAATAACTGAAAACAATTCTTTAAGTTATTATTGCAATTTTAGGCTGCCCAACTCCAAAACTGTTTTAGGCAATTTACAGTGAAATTAGATTAAAAATAACACAAGCAAAACAAAATGTGCAGCTGATGGAAAACTGACCCTTCTCTCTCTCTCTCTCTCTCTCTCTCTCTCTCTCTCTCTCTCTCTCTCACACACACACACACACACACATACACACACACACAGAGAGAGAGAGACACAGACACACACAAACTAAAAATACTTAAAGCAAAACAAAACAGAGTAGCTTGTGACTTGTTTTCCAAATATGTGAAGAGTGTTACCATTTTCCTCCACCTCAGTTGTCTGTTTTCAAGTCCAAACATACCCACTCCATTTAATTTCTCTTCATAAGGCCTAGTGCAGAGGTCCCAACCTATGGGCCGTGGCCCACTACCAGGCCGTGGCCTCTTGGCTGCCGGGCCATGTGAGTAGCTGGGCAGTGCATGCTCGTGTGTGCATAATCACCTCCCCCTTTGTGCTACCGTTGCCGTTAGTGTTGTGTGGGAGGTGGCAGCACTGCTGCTATTGCATGAGCAGTGGTGTTGCCATGACCTTGCATAGGTGGCGGCAGTGCTACAAGTGGCAGATAGGCAGAGGCGTGCCACATGCAGATGGCAGCATTGCCATGAACCTTGTGCAGGCAGCGGCAATGTCACAAGCAGCAGGTGGCCCACAGTGCGATCCTCATGCGGGGGGCAGCACAAGCTTCACGCCAGGGTGGCATCACTGCAAACCATGGGGAAATCCTCGCTCGGGGCTTTGGCGTGAGCCTCACGCCAGGGGCAGCATCGCTGCAGGCTGTGGCATGAACCTTGTGCTCATGGTAGCATCATCAAAAGCCTGGCGGCGGTGACACAAACCTCACACAAGTGCCACTGACACTGAGAGCCTTGTGTGCATGTTCGCAGCCCTGTTTGCATGGCACACATGCTGTCACTGAGAGCCTTGCATGCATGTTTGCAGCCCCGTTTGCATGGCACACATGCTCGCAACCTGTTTGTACACGCGCACGCACATGTGCCCACATTCACGCCTGCCCCTCCCTCTCCCACCAGGCTGCCAATCCAAAAAAGGTTGAAGACCCCTGGCCTAGTGCACAGTTCCAATGCATCATAACAATAGCACTCATAGCACTTTAGACTCATATACTATACCACTCCATAGTGCTTTACAGCACTCTCCAGATGGTTTACAATGTCAGCATTATTTGCATATTGCCCCCAACAATCTGGCTCCTTATTTTACCAACCTTGGAAGGATGGAAGGCTGAGTCAACCCTGAGCCCCATCAGGATTGAACTCCAGACTGTGGGCAGAGTTTGCCTGCAATACTGCATTCTAAGCACTGCACCATCAGGGCTCTTTAATCATCATCCTCATTTCAATCTAAGAAGCAATCCTCAAATTAACAGCTAACCCAAACTCTGGTTGGTACAGAATGTTCTAAAGTTTATTGCCCTTATCTAAATATTTTTTGAATTTCTTTGAATCCTTCCTAAAGTACCGTATATACTTGAGTATAAGCCGAATTTTTCAGCCCACTTTTTGGGCTGAAAAATTCCACTTCGGCTTATACTCCAGTCAACAAAAAAACTTACCGAGGACTTGTGCGCGGCCGAGGCTTTGGTGCTTCCGGGATCGCGCGCACCTCTCCCAAGCCACCGCCGTCCGAGACCTGCCGAAGTTTGGGGAGGTTTGGGGAGGTGCGCGCGCACCTCCCCAAACCTCCCCAAACGTCGGCAGGTCTCCGTTCCTCCGCGCCCTGCCTGCCTGCTTCTTTCCGCAGCGGAAAGAAGCAGGCAGGCAGGGCGCGGAGGAATGGAGACCTGCCGACGTTTGGGGAGGTTTGGGCGCCTCCCCAAAGTTCCCCAAACGTCGGCAGGTCTCCGTTCCTCCTGCCGATGTTTGGGGAGGTTTGGGCGCCTCCCCAAACCTCCCCAGGTCTCCGTTCCTCCGCGCAGACCTGCCGACGTTTGGGGAGGTTTGGGCGCCTCCCCAAACCTCCCCAAACGTCGGCAGGTCTCCGTTCCTCCTGCCGACGTTTGGGGAGGTTTGGGCACCTCCCCAAACCTCCCCAGGTCTCCGTTCCTCCGCGCAGACCTGCCGACGTTTGGGGAGGTTTGGGCGCCTCCCCAAACCTCCCCAGGTCTCCGTTCCTCCTGCCGATGTTTGGGGAGGTTTGGGCGCCTCCCCAGGTCTCCGTTCCTCCGCGCAGACCTGCCGACGTTTGGGGAGGTTTGGGCGCCTCCCCAAACCTCCCCAAACGTCGGCAGGTCTCCGTTCCTCCTGCCGACGTTTGGGGAGGTTTGGGCGCCTCCCCAAACCTCCCCAGGTCTCCGTTCCTCCGCGCAGACCTGCCAACGTTTGGGGAGGTTTGGGCGCCTCCCCAAACCTCCCCAAACGTCGGCAGGTCTCCGTTCCTCCTGCCGACGTTTGGGGAGGTTTGGGCACCTCCCCAAACCTCCCCAAACGTCGGCAGGTCTCCGTTCCTCCTGCCGACATTTGGGGAGGTTTGGGCACCTCCCCAAACCTCCCCAGGTCTCCGTTCCTCCGCGCAGACCTGCCGACGTTTGGGGAGGTTTGGGCGCCTCCCCAAACCTCGGCAGGTCTCCGTTCCTCCGCGCAGACCTGCTGACGTTTGGGGAGGTTTGGGCGCCTCCCCAAACCTCCCCAGGTCTCCGTTCCTCCTGCCGACGTTTGGGGAGGTTTGGGCGCCTCCCCAAACCTCCCCAGGTCTCCGTTCCTCCGCGCAGACCTGCCGACGTTTGGGGAGGTTTGGGCGCCTCCCCAAACGTCGGCAGGTCTGCGCGGAGGAACGGAGACCTGGGGAGGTTTGGGGAGGTGCCCAAACCTCCCCAAACGTCGGCAGGAGGAACGGAGACCTGGGGAGGTTTGGGGAGGCGCCCAAACCTCCCCAAACGTCGGCAGGAGGAACGGAGACCTGCCGACGTTTGGGGAGGTTTGGGGAGGCGCCCGAACCTCCCCAAACGTCGGAAGGTCTGCGCGGAGGAACGGAGACCTGCCGACGTTTGGGGAGGTTTGGGGAGGTGCGCGCGCACCTCCCCAAACCTCCCCAAACTTCGGCAGGTCTCCGGACGGCGGCGGCTTGGGAGAGGTGCGCGCGATCCTGGAAGCACCGAAGCCTCGGCCGCGCGCAAGTCCTCGGTAAGCTCCGGGCGGTCACTTGCTTCGCGTCTCCTGAGGGAAGGGGGGGCGACTGGAGCGGGCGTGTTTCCTCGCCTGCTGGGCGCCGTGATTTGCCCGGGGAACGCGCGGGCCCCGAATGGCAGCGTGGAGCGAGGAAGCGGACAGCCAGGGCTTCCCCGAGAGCCGCGGCCACACAGGGTATTCCTGTGTATTCAGGCTTGCAAAATGGCAGATCGAGCCTCTGCTGGCGGCAGAGGCTTGCAGAGCACGGATCCAGCCTCCGCCGGCGGCGGAGGCTTGCAGAACGGCGGATCGGCTTATACTCGAGTCAACAACCTTTCCCAGTTTTTGGGGGTGAAATTGGGGGTCTCGGCTTATACTCGAGTCGGCTTATACTCAAGTATATACGGTATGTTGCTAAGAACTGGAAGGAGCCTTGAAGAAGGGATATCACACATGTTGAGAATTACTTGCTGTGATTTGAAAATTGTATTTTTGGTGATGCAGTCTAAAAAATTGGATTGCCTTTTAATAACCATCTGATGCTGCTAGCTTATATTCAGTTTGCAATTAATCGGTATTCTGAGATTTCTTTCAAACTGCCATAACCAAACTAGATATCCACCACACTATAACTGTGCATTTGATTATTGCTTCCTAAGTGACTGAACTTTGCACTTGTCTGGGTTAAATTTAATTTCAGCCCACTCTCAACCCCGTTAAGATTGTTTTACTGTATCTCTGTCTTCTGTTGTATCAGATATCTCAATTTTGTTTCATCTGTAAATTTGATAAGCATTTTCTTGACATCTTTATTGTCATTAATAAACATTGGAAAGGAGAAGATTATGGCTGACCCTTTCAGTATGCCCTTTCTCCCTTATTACCTCTCTCCAGTTTGATGAGGAACCACTGATGAGCATTGTCTGACTTATGACTCTCTAGCCAGCTGTATATATCTACATAATTGCCAGGCTCTCCACTCCAATATAAATGGCTTGCTAAAAATAATTTCATGGTGTACTTTATCAAATGCATTGTTGGATTAAAAAGTAATGAAAATGGGATAAGTCATTTTTGCAAGCTTTGTTTTTTAGCAAAATCACAGTGACGTCTAGTAATAACTGCAGTGTGTTGTAGTTACTTACACATAGATCTGTTTATGACTTGCTCTAGAATTCCCAGCTATTATTGTCAGACTGATCGATTTGTAATTCCCTGGAGCCCCTTGTTGTCCTCTTTTGAAGGTATGGACAACATTTTGCCTTCTTCAATCATTTGACCCTTTGCCAGTTCTCCAGGATTTTTCAAATGTAGTTTGACCACTGGGTAATGTATTCAATATCTTTGTATGCAGTTCACAGATTTTATTCTACAGTTCTTCTTTTGATTACCATGAGCCAAGGATACCTGATTCTCTTGCCCTGGTTGTTACCTACTGAAAGGGAAATTTGTCAGCAAGACAAATCAGGACTTTCCTGCAGGGATAATGCCTAACAGATTTGTCTCCTAACACTCTTTGAAACAACCATAATTACAGAAAGCATCCATTGAATCAGCACCCTTAAATTCAGATTAGTAATCTGGATTTTAGAGGCTCAGAGTCGATGAACGTATATAGGATGGGAAAAGGGAGAAAGACTAATTTAGTCTGAGCTTCTGAGTTACATTCCAATATTGCCATCTTGCTCCAATGCCTTGCAAGGAGGGCCCATCCTGGGAAACCATGTGGAAGAGAGCCAATTGGGGTTGGGGGGCTGAATTATCCCCAGGCCGGTCTCCTTTATGGGGTCCACTGGGACCATTTTATTTCGCTTTAAAAGGTAGAGTTGGCTCTGAAACTGGAAACTGTTTTGTAAAAATCTAAAGGAACTCCATTTAATTTAGTGTAATTTAGTACTGCATCACCAAAATGGTTGAAGGAAGGCCAGGACTCCCAGTTCTATAAGTTGTGAATACAGAGGAAAATTCTCTGTTTCTTCTCTCCTCCCCAAATCTTCAATTATCTCCATTCCTCCTTCCTTCATGTCAAAGGAGACTTATGCAGCAATTATCCCAAAGGGTAGAGAACATTGTGCATGGAAAGAGCACTTAATCGGCTTCTAGAAAAGTCAGTCACTCCATTCTTTCCTCTTGCCACTCCATAGGGCTCATTACTTTCTAAGATACTGACTGCATAACCCTGCATTGGCTGATTGACGTGTGGCTGAAAGCTATCTCAGCACACAGGGCAGCACATTATGCCTTTGCCTGAGTACTTTTGATCTTTTAGCACTACAAATTTGCTCAAAACCTTGAATTTCCTTAATTAGAGGTTTCATATTCTGCACGTCAGTGATTTGTGAGTCAGAACAAGGAGACTGTAGGGTCATGTTTAAATGGTTCTCCCAATACAGGCTGGAGAGATTAATTGATTAATGGAGTGCAGTATCATTAGCATAAGAGTATGGGAGGAGAGAGAAAAAAATCAATTCATGCACAGTGAAACCAGCCAATGATAATATACAGTACTATGGCATGGGCAGAAAACAATCATGTAGCCAACAATTCAGTGCAACACGAAACAGTGCAAAACTCTGAGTCAAGATTTGTGGTTAGCAGACTAAGAATGGGAAGATTAATTATGGGAAGATGGAAGAGCAGTAGGCAAAATCTCAGCCACATCCAGATGTTGCTGCAGCCCTACTTCTAAAATGATTAGTAACAAGGACATACCATAAAGCTGTCAGGATGTTAACACCTTGAAGGATTGAGAGCGATTTATCTCTTGAAACGATATGCTTATCATGCACTGGGAAGAGAATATTAATGAGGAGAGGAGAAAGGATGGAGCGGGAAAGAGAGTGGAATATTTAAAGGGAGAATTAAAAATAAAAAAGAGACTCCTAGAAAATAAATTAAGTCACTTATTTTGAAGTTACAGATTTTTAGCTGAGCATCTGTGGAAAACTATTTATATCCCGCCCTTCTCTGAAGACTCAGGGCGGCTTACAATCTAAGAAGCACAAATCAATGTGCTTAGCAATAGCCTTCATTCTACGTATATGCCTGCTTATTAGGGCTTTTGCCCCTCCCCAAGTGGAATTATTACAAAGTCAGCTTATTGCCCCCAACAATCTTCAGTTTTAGGTTTTGCATGGAACGAAAATATTCTGAACTTAAGCAGCTGCTACAACAACATTCCAACTTATAGCATTTCTGAGGAAGAACACAAATGTGTCAAATGCACTGAATAATTTTGCTATATAAGAGAGAGTGGATATTCTGGTCTTTCTTCAAGGTGACTGCAGACTAAGTAAGAAGCAGCCAATCAGATGTGATTTGAAATTCCTAAGTAAAGAACAATAGGGTAATTTAGCATTGTGACAGACCAACTACAAGATCCAGACCTCCTCCCTCCTCCCAGCATACTAGAAGTTATAAATCACACTTTCACAATATGTTTTTTTTAATCTGCCCTTTCATGCATTCAACTCCCTTTCAACACCCAGAATCACTGAGGATTGAGTGACATACAAGTTTTTATTTTTTAAAAAATATAAGAGAGCCTTGGTGGAGCAGTGGGCTAATGCCTCCTTAAGTAACCCCAGCTGCCTGCAATTAGTGCAGGTTCGCATCCCACCAGGCTCAAGGTTGACTCAGCCTTCCATCCTTCCGAGGTAGGTAAAATGAGGACCCAGATTGTTGGGGGCAATTAAGCTGACTTTGTAATAATGCCGCTTGGGGTGTGTGTGAAAGCCCTAATAAGCAGGCATATACATAGAATGAAGGCTACTGCTAAGCTTGTAAGCTGCCCTGAGTCTTCGGAGAAGGGCGGGATATAAATGGAATTAAAATAAAAAAATAAATAAAAATAATAGCTATTCCAAGTAAAGCTGCCTTTTGCAATTGACTGGTGGTGACTTGTCAATGCTGATGGTGTTCAGGTGGTGCTCCAGATATTTTGGGATTGCAGCCAAGGCGCCTATTAGTATCAGTACTATTTTTACTTTCTTTTGCCACAATCATTTTACTTCTACTGTATTTGCAGATCTTTGGTAATGTTCTCCAGATCTTTCTCTACTGTTCTGCTGTCTCCAGAGTTGCTATTGTGGGGGGCGGGGGGGAAGGAGGAGGAAGAAATACAGGTAATCCTCAACTTACAACAGTTCATTTAGTGACTGTTTGAAGTTGCAATGGGACTGAAAAAAGCGACTTATGACCGTTTTTCACACTTACGACTGCTGCAGCATTCCCCAGGGTCACGTGATCAAAATTGAGACGCTTGTCAATTGTCTCATATTTATGACAGTTGCAGTATCCCAGTGGTCATGTGATCAGCTTCTGCAACCTTCTGACAAGCAAGGTCAATGGAGAAGCCAGATTCACTTAACAACCATGTTACTAACTTAACAACTGCAGTGATTCACTTAACAACTGCAGCAAGAAAGGTCATAACATGGGACAAAGTTCACTTAACTGTCTTGCTTAGCAAAAGAAATTTGGGGCTCGATTGTGGCCATAAGTCGAGGACTACCTGTACTGCAACATCCACTCTCCAAATATCATCCTCATTATCATTGTTATTATTATTGATCATCGCACAGTCAGCCAGATGTTCAGACTGGATTTGGCATTTTTGTCTACCTATCGAGTCCTTACCAAAGACCTGGGATAGGCAGATATGAATGTTTGATGGTATTACAGATATTGTTGCAGGATGGAAGCAGTTCCTAGTAAGGCCACCTTTTGCAATTGACTAATGGCAAATTTGTCAATGCCAATGGTGTTCAAGTGGTGCTCCAGTTGTTTTGGGATTGCACCCAAGGCGCTTATTACTATTGGTATTACTCTTGCTTGATGATGATGATGATGATGATGATGATGATGATGATGATGATGATGATCTTCACAACAAGGTGAGGTCACTGTTGCCAGTTCTTTAGCTGGCATCAAGTTCTTATCAAGAACCTAGGATTTCATTGTTGAAAGAAAAATCTTCATCAGGGTCCAGTCCAAGCCAGGAATCAACAAAATGGAGACTGCTTTAGAAAAAAGGTTGTAGTTTATTGAAAAGCAGAGACAGACAGAAGCCATGGCTCTGGTAAAGCTGACCACGTGTTGTTGGGAGTGGTGGGTTTTTATACCTTCTGGGGCTTTTGGGTTTGTTTCCTTTTCCTGTGGCATGAACTTTGACCTGAGGTTTAGTGTGCCTTTCTGGTATTCTGATGGTGGTGGGTTAATCCTATTATGTCCTAAAAGTCATGTTTCCTGTCCTTAGAGTTTGGGTGGGGTGTGTAGATTTCAGGGGTCTTTGTCTTTCTAATCTCATCAGCTCCAAGCTTCCTGGCCCCAACCTTTCTGAATAGAATTATCAAATCTGCATTTCTATAGACCTGGCCTCTGCCTGGGTCTTTTAAGAAAACTGGCCCTGCTTTTTTGCCTTTAATATCCTTTGGGGAAATATAATATTCTGCCTTTTTTATATTTCCTTCTCTGAGGGGGTGGGGGCTGACTTCCCATATCATAATGTATCAACATATATACTGCGTTTTCCCAAAAATAAGACCCAACCGAAAAATAAGCCCTAGCATGATTTTTCAGGACACTCGTAATATAAGTCCCATCCCCAAAATAAGCCCCAGTTAAGATTGTCAGCCAGACGGATGCATTTAGTATGCATTTCCCTGAAAATAAGCCCTAATGTGTCTTTTGTAGCAAAAATTAACATAAAACCCGGCCTTATTTTCCGGGAAATGCAGTATGTGCAGATCACCAACAAAGCAAAATGCCCTTTAAAATACATATGGGGATGGAGAGGGGAAAGTCTCTGCTCATTCCAAATGTGAGTGAATTAATCTGTTTACTCACCTGTAATGTGAAGGTAAGAGAAGCTGGCAAACAATTGCACAGCCCTAATTCTCTGAGGATTACAACAACAACAGTATAGAGTACATTGCAATGGATGGCGTGTTGTCTATTGCTCTTGGTGGCTGTGTCTGAAATGTGTGGTTTTAAAAACATACAAAGTGCTCTGATGAATCAGAATGTGCATCAGCTATTTCCAGAGAGGCAAATAGCCCCCAAGCAAAACATGTAGACACTAAACTTCTCTTGCTGTTATTTCCCCTGGGGGCTATGCTGTCTCTGATCCTGGTGATTGCATGTAGTGAGGTACTGATATCCTCATTTCTCTGTGGTTTGTTGCAAATCACAGTTGCTGGCTGTTCTTTGCACAGGAAGTGAGAAGAGTTCAATTTATAGTGCTTTCTATTTTCTTTCCTTCTTCCTGACTTCCTTCCAGAATAGTTTTTTTTTCCTTTTTAAAAGGATATGAAGGTTCCAAGTCTTAGCCTTTTGCCCTTTATTCTTTTTATTATGCAGCTTTTTTTTTAGTCTTATTAATTAATATGTGTGAATTTGAATTGTGGATCGTTTTGCTTTTTTAAAAAAACAACAACAAACCAACCAGATGAATGATTAAAACTGTCCCCCCCTCCCCTTGGTTCTTTGCTTCAATCTCAATGGGGGTGTTTGGGATGGAGACGGGTTTACAGACATGCAGGAAGCAAAGGAGCATTGTACAAATTTAGTGAAAAGGATGCAAAGTTAGGAGAAGGAGGTTTCTGTAATCATCTGTATTGAGATTATTCTTTAAACAACATTAGAGAATGAAACATCACATTAGCAATCATTTGCAAAGAAATATCTTCAGCCTTTTCCATCTAACAGTATCCCTGCAATCTCTATTAGTAGGGATTCCTCCAAGGACCTTAATACCTGGCATTTATCTCCAGACTTAAAATTATGATGAATTAAATTAATACTAGCTAAGGAGCTGTTGTGTTTGCTTATTTCTTAAGCAGTAAGTATATATTTCTTTAAAAAAATCCGTTAAAGCAATATTCACCTGGTCTTCCCAAATATCTTCTATCTGACATTATCCCTATATAAAAAAACATTAAATCATTATATCAGAATAAAAAAAGTATATTAACTATGATACTGCAATAACATGCCACCTTAATCTGCTAATATCCAACAGGCAGATCTACTTGGAGTAGATTGTCCAAAATGTAACCAGGACCTTTAATATATATGTATATGTGTGAGTGAGCGTGTTTGTGTGTGTGTGTGTGTGCATAAGTAAATAATGTAGTATTTATGTAAAATAAATATATAATATACACTGCATAGTGGTGCAGTGGTTAGATTGCAGTATTGCAGGCTACTTCTGCTGACTCCTGATTGTCAGCAGTTCGGCAGTTCAAATCTCACCGGCTCAAGGTTGACTCAGCCTTCCATCCTTCTGAGGTCGGTAAAATGAGGACCCAGATTGTTGGGGCCCATATGCTGTCCCTGTAAACAGCTTAGAGATTGCTGTAAAGCACTATGAAGCGGGTATGTAAGTCTAAGTGCTACTGCTATTGCTATATATTAACACAGTATGTTATTCTACAATAACAGCCCTCAGCCACTAGGAAGCAGATAGGCACAGATTATACCTGCTCTAGTTTCAAATTTGTTTTCAGTTTGCCGTCCCCACTTCATGGAACCCCACTCAGGAAGGGTGCAAATTAGTGCCCTGAATTCTTGCAGGCATTCCAGAAGGATACTTCGTTCATTGGTACCAATTCTTGCTGAGATTCATCAGGATGACAAGAATTGCATTTCCTCCATCATGCTCCAGTACAGGTCATCCACAAGAGTCACTTATGTAGTTTCCATTCCATATCCAACCTGAACTTGGGGAATTTGGACCTTCCACTTCAATTCAGTGTCTTTGTTAAGTCTTACCTAATCACAGTAAGAAAAGATGGGAGATGGAAGTTGTCCAGGAGAGCCAAATCCAGGAATGACCTCTTGAGGAGGCCACTTTTACAAAGCTGGTGGTACCAGCCCCTCTCTCAAAGAAGCATTCATTGCCTCCCAAGAGTGAGCCTCTTGTCTTTCCCTGGCACAGCTAATAAGACATGACTGACAATGATCCAACTGATATGTTGGAGCTAATGTCACAAAAAAATCTGTCCTGTTTCTCAGGGAAGACAGGTTAAAACAAATCATAGATAATCTTACAAAGTATTAACCCTGGAATCTCAACTCTGAACTCTACTTTCTCTTATACATCTGAGCAATCATGAAAGATTTTATGTTCAAAATGCCTAGCAAAACTGTCCGTTGGTAGTATGAAAGTAGTTCTCTTTCAGGGACCAAATGATGTTAAACAATGTCACTAAACGGCATTCAGTCGACATTAAAAAAGGCAAAGACGTCTTGGTACTTTGCTGCCTTTATCACCATGGTGTAAAACTGAACATGTCTGTCAATATTTGCTTGTTCACTTTCACCAGCATTACTCCAGGCATTTGTTCTCTCCCTTCATAATTTATCCTGGATAAATTATGACTCTGGGGCAATAAACATGGGGAAGGATGTCTATGGAGATTCTCAGTCATCCAGGTCATGGTTGTCCCAAAGGTGCTTTTTCAGGAGGAAACAAAAAGTACCTTTGGGACAACCATGGCCTGGATGACTGAGAATCTCCATAGCTATGCACTTTGGGATGAACACCCTTCGAATGGTGTGGGAGTATGAACGGATTTCCAGGAAACATTGCAGACTACAGAAACCATTTGCATTTCAGTTTGAGATCCAGACACACCACAGACTCATTCCCAACAGCCTGCGCCTGTCTTCAACTGTGAAGGGACACAGGGCAGAAAACATCTGGCAGCCAAGAAGGCTCCACACATATTTGCACTATTCAGGTGACCCTGAGGACACAGATAAACCTCAGTGACTCTCTAAAAGAATGCAAATGACCAGCTATCTGCAAGGAATATAAATCCTTCCATTCCCCACCATCCAGTCAGAGCTGAAGAAGCTTCTTGGATGAGAAGCGATATGTCTTCAAAGAAAAAACAAGAAAGTCCAGTTGCCTCCTAAAAAAGCACCTTTGGGACAAACAAGGAGAAGTCACTCATGGCAAGCTTATCCACCATCCTCATCATCTTTGTATTCTAGCAATTGAGTGGGTACATTGTTGAACTGCCTACCAAATAGCTGAGAACTTCCCAAAGCACCCTTGAAAATCAGTAGGGTCCATGGGATCTAAGGACAGACCAAGGTCAGTGTTAATAAAACTGCCTAGGAATGAAATTTCTATGTCAGGAAAACAAAGGTATATATTTGGAAATCTATTTTGGCAGTCCTCGAGTTACTATCCCTCATCCCAATATGTATTTTAAAGGGCCTTTTGCTTTGTGATCCACACATATACTACACCAGTACATTATGAAATCCTAGGTTCTTGGGAAGAATCCAGTGTCGGCTAAAAAAAACCGGCAGCTTTGCCCTCACATTTTTGTGAATAGAAAAATAATAATAATAATGTTTGGATAGTGGAAGTGGCAATACCTGGAGGCCTCAGAATAGAAGAGAAAGAACTGGAGAAAACCACACACACAAAAAAAAAAACCCACCAAAAAAGGAAAAAAACTGTAGAAGCATTCAGGGGGATCTCAAGGGAGCAAGTGACAAAGCAGTGTTGGGCCATCATGATGCATGCTTCACCTCTTTTGAACATGTATTGTGATGTTGTACACAGGTAAAAAGGGGATAGGGATTATGTTGTGACAACATGTTGCTTTTATTATTTTGATGAAAACACTTGGTCTTGCAGATTCCTCAGCACTATCATTTGCAGGTGGCTACCTTCATCCTATTGTATTAAAAAAAATAAAGCAATGAACATCTGAAATTCTTGCAAACCTACTATCAATTACTCAAAGTAAATTTGGAATTAGCTTCTGCCTCCAGGTTGCCTAGAAACTATTGGTTAGTTTCTGAAGGCTATTGCTGGCAGAAATACAGCTTTCTAAAGAATGAAAGGAATGTGGAAACAGCAGATCTAAGGTGTAGCAACTAAGTTAGGTAAAACACACATTTTGCAGTCTATTCTATGTGGGTAGTTGTTAACATTACATTTCTGTTCTACCTTTTCTTCCTGTGAATACATATACAAAATGCACTAAAATGGCCAGTTACAAATGGAGGATTGCCTCTTTTTTTTCCTTTTTTAGGCACAGGGTTTTGAAACCATTGTACATAGACAATGTAAATCAATATACTATTTTAATTCGCTGACATGGCAAACTGCCATGCCATAAATCCATATTGCTGCTGCTTCAATTTCTTTTAATTTCTATTAGGGAGAAATGGAATTGCTGCTGATTTTTTTTCCACTTTCCAGCCATCATGCTGATTTCCAAGGAAACACCCTCTAATTGCAGAGTTCTGCTTCTAAAATCCAATATGAAGCTGGAGTAGATATTAAATCTGTAGCCCTTGAAAGATGAATAGCAATGAAAAGGAATGCTGATGCCCCCAAATATTTGTAAAATACGATCGAGGGCACATACATCTTATGCAACCTAAACCCAGCTGAAACAGTCACGTATTTTAAGCTCATGCACATTGATTGCTTTATTAAGCAACTATATCTGGCAGCTTTCTTTTCCAGAAGAAATAACAGCTGAATGTGGGTGTATGGAAGCTCATCAGAATTAGAAAAGAGGGTGCTATCTCTATTGCAAAAATATGATGCAGAACAAGCATCCAAATAAATAAATATCCAGGATAAAGATTTTATTTTTTGTTAATAGTGAAATGCAAAAAACTACAAGGTCAACAGAAAAATAAACAAATACATACATACAAACAGACAGACAGACAGACAGACACACACACACACACACACACATTGTGGCTATGGAGGTATAAAATTAATTAACAAAGGAATATTCATATAATATATTGTTATCAATATAAAATTACATAAATCATTCAAGCTAGATTATAGGGAAACATGTCTTTTGTCATCACATTTTAGAACTAGATGACAGACTCGTATTCTGAATCCATTCCTTACTATCCTTTGGATAATTTTTTTGCCTCTATGTGAAAGTCTCCTCTTTACTCTATCCCAGATTCAGTAGTGCCGAAGCTGTCAGAATAACAGAGTTGGAAGGGACCTTAGAGGTTTTCTAGTCCAACCCTCTACTCCAGCAGGAGATCCTATACCATTTCAAACAAATGGTTGTCCAGTCTCTTCTTAAATCTCTTCACGACATGACAAATTCCATGTTTTACAAATATAATTCAATATCACAAAATCAAACCAATATTTATTTCAGTCCTGGATCAGCACAGCCTTTACACATTCAGCCTTTCAATTTGATTAAAACAATATTTCTTCCCAAAATTGTATTATCAAATATTACTACAGCATTAGTAATCAAAATAAAGCTCAGTTACATTTCAGTTGAAATGTTGTAGGTAAATCGTATTCAAAATAAAAACCTTTGAAATAGCCCTTAAGCAGAAGCATTCCAATAAACATCTTCCTTCTATTTTCAAATAGGTATTATTTGAACATCTATCTATCATGTGATTTGGGATCAAAACATAATTACTTGTCAATTAATGACCAAATGTTCCTATTAACTTTCAAGGCTGGAAACAAAAAAAACCCCTGTTTAATATAACTAAACCCTAAAATTTGCCAAGATTTCAGTTAAATAGTTATTTCCACATAGGCATGATAAATATTTCCCAAAATGCCTGATTAATAAAAGGTCCTCTTCCAAAAGGATATAGAAATCAAAATAAAAGCCAAATGACACAGACAAACATCTAGTAGGATTAAAGCTGTTATAATCATGTAGCAACCTCAATTTGCCAGCCATAAACATTTTCTAGCAGAATAAAGTGTCCAGTGGGGATTAACACTGAAACTCCTCTTAAAATATACATTTGTCTTAATGTAATAATCATGTTAATCTTACCCCAGGGTTTTATTAGAAGTTTTAGCCATCAAGTTATATCTATTGAAATTGCATTTATGCATTTAGACATGAAGTATTCAACCTTCTGATAAATTTCAAGAAAGCTATAAATGCATGTGTTTTATTGTGTCTGTACAAATTATGAATTCTAATCTTTTCGGTGTAGTCTATTGATATAAAAGCTCAGAAAGGAAGCAAATGACTTATTCCAGTATAATCAGGGTATGAACTGTATCCTCTATGACTTCAATAAACTTGACACAGCGTAATGTCAAAATAGCTATATCATCAGCAGGTAAGAATAATTTATACCGGTATTAAATATCAAATGCCACCATAATATCTTGATATTTTTTAATAGAAGATGCCAAAAGAATCAAATTAAAGATTAAAGAAGTCAACCTGATGGGTTCCATGATATAAGTTGACAAGTAAGTCCATTAGTAGCCATTCTAGCTACTGGCTGAAGGAACCAATTTGAAATCCAGTGAATAAAAGATGATGAAACCCCATATATTCTGAGAATCAGTTCAGAAATCACTCTGGACCACATCAAAGGGCATTTCAGGGTCTATTGAAATTAGAAATCTGAATTCATCAATTTGCCTTCATACCCCCAAAAGAAGTTAGCAGGTGGATATTGTCAGAAGCTTATCTAATTTTTATAACTCCAGATTGAGAGGGTTGGATTCCAGATTTAAAAACCTAAACTTGTTGTTTCAAGCAACTAACATTCCTTATTTTATTTCTGATTCCCCGTGGTGTTGACTAATAATTTCAGAGACCATTCAAATTCTTCTGAGTATAGTAGTACATACACTATATGTAATTGATTCTGCTTTTAAAATAGTGAGAAAAAAATAAATGGAAGAAATGCAAAAAATAAAAATGCATACATTATCAAAATAAAAGAAACATAAAAATACACTCAGGTATTATCAAATTGATCAATCGATATGTATTATCAATTATCAAAGAAAAGAAAAATACACATAACAGTCCAATTATATTTTAAATAAGTATTGTGCTTTTTTATTAAAAAAACAAAGTCAGGGTATACAGCAGTAGTGCAGTTGTGAAGACCATTGTATTTTGAAAAGCATGGTGATATATTTTGATTTTTCCTTCATAGAAAATTCTAATAATTTAAGGTTCATTCTGAAATGTTTAACCTGTTTGTTTTTTTACTATTGCTGGATGGCTGGGAAAACTGTAAAAAAAAACAACCCTCAGGATTACATGTAGTCCTCGATTTACAATAGTTCATTTAGTGACCATTCAAAGTTACAAGGGCACTGAAAAAATGACTTATGACTGTCACACTTACAACCTTTGCAGCATCGCTGTGGGTCACATGATCAGAATTCAGATGCTTGGCGACTGGTTCACATCTATGACGGTTGCAGGGTCCCTGGGTCACATGGTCACCTTTTGCCACCTTCTGACAAGCAAAATCAATGGGGAAGCCAGGATCACTTAACAACTTCGCAAAAATTCAATGATCCACTTAACAACTGTGGCAAGAAAAGCTGTGAAATGGGGCAAACTCACTCAGCAAACATTTCGCTTAGCAACATAAATTTGAGGTTCAGTTGTGGTCCTAACCCGAGGACTACCTATAGTTAGGTTAGCCCTGGCTTATCTGTTTATGCATCATCTAATCAAGGTCAGATCCTGCAGTTTCATGGGAGCAGGGCTATGAAGTTTGATGCCAGCCTTAATAAAAAAACCTGGTGCACTTTGAGCTTCCGCACAGGCTTAAGCTCGCAGTGCTGTGCACAAACAGCCAATGAGGGCCTCTCCCCTGTTTATCTTGGGGCTCCCAACAGCTGAAGGAAGAGCATCTTGCTTAGTAAATTATGCTTTTATGTTTTCACTTATATCTGCCTGCTAAACTTATTAATCAAGCTTAAAATCTTCGCACCCGGTGATCCTCAAAGAACCAATTGTCTAACACCTGGCCACTGCCTGACACTTGTTAAAACACAGGGTCCCAGCATTTAGAGACTTCTTACACTTGAAAAGGCTTATTGAAGAGCAAATTGATAAGGATGAAAAGGATTTAAATAGTTATTATGAATCTGAGTTCACAAAACTGAGCCTAGTGCAAAAAAAATTAAACCAGAAAGGTAATACCAACCCCAACTGTGCTGGGTTTTGTAAAAAAATAAAATAAAATAAAATCACCTAAGTTTGGATTAGGTTGCTGTACAAACACCTTTCCAATTCTGGGAATAAAGATATAAGAGAATAAGCTCCAAATGTATATATAGTAGCAACTACTATTAAAGAAAAAAGAGTGAGGAAGAAGATAAAAAAGGGTAAAGTTATTATTCAACAGATAAGTTCAGAACCTTTCAAATTCTGTAGCAACAGATGGGCTTGTAAATCCTTTGATCTCATCTCTGAGGGACAGGCAGAGGATCCCTGGATACAGGAAGTATTATTTTATTTTCTTAATTCTTGCCAGTGTATGTGCCAAATCAAAATCTTGTCTTGTTAAGCACTTGTAAAGAAAGATACTGTGCTGGATTTCTAATTCATTTTTAACTCATCATAAATGTGTGGAAACTGTAACTCCTACATAGGCAGATGATAACCCAATAATTGTGAAAGTAAAGAGAGGAACCGGCTCTAGGGGTAGGCAACCTTGGCTCTTTTATGACTCATGGACTTCAACTCCCAGAATTCCTGAGCCAAGGTTGCCTATCCCTGGGCTAGACCTAGAGAGGTGGAAACGTAACAAAATTCTACTGCAAACAGTTGAAGTACCAACAGGATGAGATATCTTGAAAAAGGCATCCTGTCAGAAAAAAAAACCCTGTATTAGCAACTGCAGAAGGATCAGGCCAAAAGAATGATTACTTCTGTTTGCACAGACCTTGATTCAAATAAGATTGAAGAGTACCAGAATACAATACAACTTACAAAATTTATAGATCAACAAAAGGAAGTTCTCAATAAACTCACAACAGAAAGTAAAATGAAAGCACCAATAAAAATAAAATCACTGCTACTGAACAAAGCTCAAGGACCTGAAGCCATTTTTATAATATACTACGAGATTTTTTTTCCAAGAAATTGTGTTTAAAATAATAACCCACATAATGAATTAGCTTCAACAATGTCAAGAACATAATTAAGGAAAGAAACATTTATTTTTCTGATCAATAAGGAAGGAAATGTACACATAATTATGGTAACCAGACAAAGCAGTCCCCATTCTCCTTCCTTATTCTTACAGGCTTTAGAACCATTAACAGAGAAAATGCATATATAAAGTAAACTTGTAGGAAATAAATTAACAACTCAGGAGCGTACATTGAAATTATAAGATGATGATGTATTTATTCATCTAAAGGACACTTTAGTACTCATAATATATGGTTCAGAGTAACATAAATAGGAATAAATTCAATTTGGTAGTAATATTATTACTACTACTAATAATATTATTATTAATATTGTCATAGTTCTAATAGATAAAACAGAACTCCTCTAAGAACATGTTTATTGGATACAAAGTATTGGCACAGTCAAAAGTGAAACCAAGACTAGAATCCCCTCCCAAAAGCAAACAGTAATACAAAGTTAAAGCTCCCACCCCACTGGCTAAGCAATCAACTACATTTCCCAATAATAGAGCCAGGTGGGCTTTCTAACACTAGGATCATCCTCCCAAGCTGAGGGAAACAGAAATGACCTTGGTTTCCATGGGACAGAAAACTGTTTAGTTTAATAGAAAACATCCCATTCCCCTCCCCCCCGCTATCTTGTGGCAACTGGAAATGAGTATTACAAAAAATTTGAACAATTGTTGTAACTTATCATCTTCTCTTTAAAAAAGAGAAGGATAGAAAGAAAAAAGATACAAAAAGAAAAAAGAAAAAAAGAAAGAGGAGAAATAGAAATGAAATAAAAGCAAGAATATAATAAAGAGAAAAGAAATATATATTAAGTGTCTTCCCGCCTTCATTGCAACAAATTTAAACAATTGTTGTAACTTATCATCTTCTCTTAAAATACAGTAAATGGTCACTTCTTTCCATATCCCAACTCTTATGAATAAATAAATCCATAAAGCACCATTTCAGTCCTGGTGTCAGTAAAAGTCCATGAAGAGACAAAAGCATATCTATTTTAATCAAATAAACCAAGTTTATTTACCACCTTCTATTTTTAGCAATCTTGTCTTACAGTCCATTCAAATGTTGTAGAACTTGATATATATTTTTTTCTTTGACTCTTCTTACAAAATCCTCCAAAACTTTAACAAGCCTCTTTTGTAAATCCAAAATAGGAAAATTATCCACATTACTCTCTTGGTTTATCATTTTATATCACATTTAATTGCTAAGGTATCAGCTAATTTCTTTTGTATGTCCAGGGTAACATTTTTTCCCCATATCATTCTTGTAGCCTGTCATTTGTAAGTCCACTTTCAATTTGGTCTTGGTCTTCTCAGGTGTCAGGAGTCTGTAAACTTGAAGGGAGATGTCCCGGTGAAGTAACTGTCTCCTCCACAGCAGGCTGAAAATGGGCCTTTTTCTTTTTCTTTGACATATTGCAGCAATTAATCACAGCCTCCTCAGTGTCAGACTAACTAGCTATATGCTTATCAGTAGCAATAAATCTTGAAAATAAAAACAAACCACCCTCTGCTACCAAATGTCAGGGAATAGATACTCCCCTATCAGAGGGCGACGAACTGTGGCTCATTCGCATGGTGAATAGCAAAGAAAGAAATCTGAGGCATATTCTACTGTAAAACTTTTAATGAGAAAACAAAAGACCTAACTGACTACATCTCTCATCAGGCAGAATACAAAGTAAAAGTGAGAAAACTTTTTCTAGACATGCACACTTAGTAGGACAAAACAGAGTAAAACCATAACATGGCTGAACATGTGACATTCACTATGGTTACATGATAAGATAGTAACACAGGTGCAGAGAGCAGGGGAAAATGTACAGACAGAAATGAACAAAGCTGGCAAAACTAAAAAAAATGCAGTGACATCAGGTAGAACTTGTTCTTCTTCCATAACATCTTTTAGACAACAGTCTTTGACTTCTAAGTCTGCTGTTGAAAAAGTTCCTTCAGTTTGTCCAACATTAGAATATTTTACTTCATTCTATAATTGTAATTTGAATTTATGTGTTCGTCTCTTTTAATTGTAATCTTTAGTTCCTTTAGGACTCTCTTTCCAATTTTTAAATATTATTATGGGTTTTTTTTAAAAAAAATCAAAAAGCATTTTCCTGTGGGAAGAATTCTTTATAACTGATTCCAAAATCTTATTTAAAATTTATCTGGACCATTTTGTAACTTTGTAAAATCAAAGTTTTAATCACCCTTTTGGGGTTCATTCCAAATAAAATGTTTTTTAAATTTCTTAAATTTGTAGTTAAAACTTTTTTTAACCAAAGATTGTGGGGGGAAAACTAACAGTTGTGAAATGTATTGATCCAGAGGTTTCTAATAGCTGAAATGCAATTAACAAGCAATTTACAAGTGATTAGAAAATGAAGTATGAAAATTTAGCATCCTTTCAAAGGCACCAATAACATTCTCAGGAATTTCTCTAATGAAGAAAAGTGATATCTGTACCAAATTATAGAATTTAATATTATTGCTTAAAATCTTAAAATTGGCAAAGACAGTAAAAATCTATTTGTAAATCACTGTTCACAGGTTTGGGGAAAAAATAATGGTAGGGTTGTTTTTTTTAAGATGGAGAAAGTAAAAACTATCTTGCTTAGAACAAATTGCAACAATTAAAATGAATTTTCAACAAAGGCTCAGCTTTCAATGACTCCAAGAAAAAAATTAAAATAAGGTATTATCAAAAGCAAATAATGAATTTTATATAGTCTAATAAAAGGCCAAGGAAAAAATTTAAGACACTATAGGATTGAAAGAATGAGACAATCTGAGGGTTCCAAACACAAATTGTATCTAGCTCAGGGGTCTTCAAACTCAGGGGTCTTCAAACTTTTATGACTTGTGGACTACACTGGCTGAGGAATTCTAGGAGTTGAAGTCCACAAGTCATAAAAGGGCCAAGTTTGAAGACCCTTGATCTAGCAATTGTTTAAATTGGATTATTGATTGGATTATATCACCCTATGGTTGGTTACCTTCACTGAGAGAACACAATGTCCAGATACATTGCACAAATATCCTGTTACTGATACAAAGAGAAAATAATCACACCAAACTTATAATCTCTTGCCACATTATTGCATATTCATTTTTATGAAGAGGAAAGCATAAAGAAATTCACAATGGAGAGACAACAAAATATATAGGCTCAAAAATTTGATTTATCAATAGGCAAAAGATAAACTCTTTTTGTGATTTTCTCTTCAGAATGGACAGAACTACCCAACTAGTTTCTATGTTTTTCAAATAAGCATTATCTCTTTAGAAGAAATATAAAAACAAGAGGGAACACTTAGAAACTTGACTGAATTTGAGAACTTTGTAACATAAATTTGAAATTGACTGAGCATAAATTGTTGATGAAATATGATTCTAATATTTAATCAGCTAAGGACTATAATTAAGCAAATGCAAGCAGAATTTATATACAATATATAACAATGGAAATTTTAATAAAAGAAAAATATTAAATTCATACCATTTATTGTATCTAGAGAAAATTGGTATAAGATGTTTTACTGCTGATAGATCACTCCACTATTGATTGCTGAAAAGGACAATTTCTTCTCTGAAAATGGTTAGAATATACAGTAATAATCAAATTGGATCATTTCTTTCATGTTTGGCAGCAAAGTCATAAAACTCAACAATTTTGGAAAATGATTTATAATAGAACAAAATGAATTTCAAAGGTGGCATTTCCTCTCCAGTTATTTATTTTATAAAATATTATTAAACCGTATGCTGCCACAAAATATATTGAATTAGCTCTGTATGGGGTAACTGCATCAAGGAAATTCTGTATTTCCTCTTAGAAAATACAATCAATTTCTTCTGCAGAAGGATGGCTACTTAAGCTCTGGGACTATGCTTTCATGACCTTTGAATTTCAGTAGTAAATCTGGCACAGAATTTGATTCCACATGAGAACCATTTTTTAATTATAATTGTTTATATGGGCTGATACTCCATCCAAAATTAGTCTTTCTCTTAGTATAAAGTCTTTAATGGCTGAAAAAGACATTCTTCTAATTCCTAAACTCATTTTACATTTTATATTATGCCGACTACTGCTATGGATATTCATATATTGCTTTGATTCTTTGTTTGATTTGTAGTTTTTAAAACTTTAGATTATACTCAATGAAATATAAAAATTGGTAACCTAATTAAATCCCCTAAGTACTTTATTTTTCTCTTTTTTATGCCCCTCTTTTCCACTTTTTATTTCTGTCCTATGCATCATAATTTTATGAATTATGCATTCCTGTTCTTTAAATGCTTCCTAAAGTATAAGAAAAATAGTAGAAGATTTGGATAAATCATGATTTTATACCAATTATACTTCAGTTTGGTAGCTTATCTTGAGAGTGTAAAGGTAGGTTTCAGAAATGAACAATTGTAAGAACAGATCTCTGTGACATTGCCATTTGCTCTTAATCTGCAAGTGCCCATTATCTCACCTTTAAAATTAATTGACACGGAGATGTTTTGCTGAATGCACTATTTCATGAATATTAAAAAAATGCTCCCATCACTCAGCATTCAAAGCTAAGCTAATTATTTTTAAAATTATTTCTAGTTTGTTCCCAGAATTAAGTAATTAAGTAATTCAGTTTATAAATCCGTAATGAATTTATTCTTACATTCTTTCTTCTAAGCTTTTAATTTTGGTTTCATGAGAAATAACAATAATTCTCTTCAATTGCTCCAAGTGGTTGTCATATTTGAGAGGTTGAACTTTAATGATTTTAAGGTCTCTTTGAACGTGTGAATTTTCTGGCCATCTGTTTAGAAATCGTTGATATTTCATCATTAATTGAAAGCTCATTGTTTGTTATTGTTGGGATAGCAATCATTCTTTTTATTCCTAAAATTAGGAGGAAATGTGTATAACTTTTCTTAGGTTCTGGCTAATAATAATTTTGTTAGTTTTATTCTATCATATTTTGGGGTTCAGAGTAGTAATTTGCCACTGCATGAAAGTTATACAAGAATAAATATTCACAGAAAGTCTTCTTCTGGTCTGTAATATTCAGAGTTAAAATAGACATATAATTGTCTATTTTACCTAAGAAAGTTGCAGAGCAGAAGGTTTTTGTGGTTGTTGTTACATTTAATCAAACTAAATAGCAATGCATTTCCAATATGCTATTGTCAGCCATCTGCAGCTCTAATATTTTATATTGAAGCTTTTTTTAAAAAAAAAACCCTAATCTTGCTAAGAGCATTCTCTTTAGAGCATTTTACCATTAAAATAAAATAAAAAAAAGTATTGGCTCCTTCCAAAAGTTCCTGAAAACTACATTGTAAAGGGAAAAGAGTTAACACAGCATCCTTTGAACAATGACTCATGGCTGATCCACTTCTAAGATATATATAAGTGGGAGGAGGTTTCCACATGCACATGCCTAGCTGGATAAAGAATTACATGTGCACAAAATGATTAAAGTACATGTGATTCTTTAATCTAATTCAATGGGTGATAATTAATTCTAAAAGCCAGCATCCTACTGATCATCTGTTCATTAGTAAAAGATGAAATTTGGATTCTATTTTCTTATTAACCATTGTATGTCTTAACAAGATAAAGTCTTTTTTTAAAAAAAAGGAAGAGAAGGAGGAGGAGGAAGAGGTGGAGGTGGAGGAGGAGGTGGAGGAGGAGGAGGAGGAGGAGGAGAAGGAGAAGCAGGAGGAGGAGGAGGAGGAGGAGGAGGAGAAGAAGAAGAAGAAGAAGAAGAAGAAGAAGAAGAAGAAGAAGAAGAAGAAGGAGGAGGAGGAGGAGGAGGAGGAGGAGGAGGAGGAGGAGGAGGAGGAGGAGGAGAAGAAGAAGAAGAAGAAGAAGAAGAAGAAGAAGAAGAAGAAGAAGAAGAAGAAGAAGAAGAAGAAGAAGAAGAAGAAGAAGAAGAAGAAGAAGAAGAACTAAGTCGGATTCAGAGCTCTCAAGAGCAGAATTCTACAATCCTGATGGTTGGAAAGATGGAATTTTCACTGAAGTACCTTCCCTAATGTTGCCAACTGAAAGATTAGACTATTCTTCAGGATAGTGAGCTAGGCAGCACTGAGTGCTTTAGCATAAGTAGCAGTATAATCCACTCTCCTGGTTTTTTCTACTAACGGAAGAAGGCTGTTCATGAAATATGTGAATGGAGACTCAACCATGCAGCCAAAGGTGTCTAAAGGTTGAATTATGGCAACTGGACCAAACTTTGTTAATCTGAGACGTTTTATTGCTCATCCAAACAACTTCATCGGCCAGAGCAAAATTAGTTAGGCAGAGAGTCAGATAGTTATTGGAATGTACCAAATCTTGCCACACCAACTTCAGGGGTTTCTCCGCAAAATGTGCTGCAATATGTGAATGTAGACTCAATCATCCAGGCCAAAGGTGCATAAAGGTTGAATGAAGTTGCTTGAATGAACAACTGTTCGTGAAAGGCCAACATAGAATCAAACCTCTTGTATACACAGACTCTTATCATCTTTAAGTAAACACTGTTGAAAAAATGTGTGTGCAGGCTAATTTCAATTCATTATTTATTTTTCGCACTACTTTTAGCTCTTCTGCCTCAATCAATTCTGCATTTATTATCCTCGTGCCTATATAAAATAAGGAGAATACTTCTATTATGATTTTCAAGAAAAGCTTTGGGCTTTGTGCAAGCAAACCTTTCTGCAATTCATTAAAGCAGGTTTTTTTTTCCAGGCTTCTTTGTGAATGTAAAGAAAAAAAGTTGCAGTAAGAATCTTACTAATCTTACTAATTTTAATGAGTTGATTCTTTAAACCTGCAACATCTAAAGCAGACCTGGGCATTTTACAGCCTATGGGTAACATTGGCCTTTTGACTGTCCCATCCAGACTTGGGCGGGAAGTGAGGAGGAGATATGGGGGCAGTGGCAGCAATAGCTCTTCACAACTGTTCTAGTTGTGGCCCCTTGGGAAAATTAATTGCCACCCCTGCTATAAAGAGAGGCTGTTTTAATGATAGCAATGAAGAACTATGCATGTGAAGGGCCCAAAGCCATAATATAAAGAGAGAACAAATGTGATGAGACCATGATACAAAATGGGTGAATGGTAAAGATTTTCTATTTTTTTT
This sequence comes from Vipera berus, assembly GCF_964194415.1. Taxonomy (NCBI): domain Eukaryota; kingdom Metazoa; phylum Chordata; class Lepidosauria; order Squamata; family Viperidae; genus Vipera; species Vipera berus. The sequence continues at coordinate 235,145,352 of NC_138202.1, forward strand.
CTGTTATTGATGGGAGAGAATTGAGGCTGTTCTCATTTTCAAAATCGTGTTCAAACAATACTATCTGCACTCAGGTCACAGAAATTCAAGAGAAGAGTTCTCGAAATCACACTATTTCCAGATCACTGAAACCTCTGATTATTACTATTATTTCAACAGTAATTTCTAAATAAATTCTAAATTTATGGCTTCTAAACTGTCTACTGGGGATCCTGCCTTTGAATAGGTCTAATTGAATGAAATCAAATGCACTTTTTATAAAGGATTCTATGGTGAATCCCATGTAGTCTTCTAACTGGAGAACAATACCATCTTTGTTCAATGGTATTAGTCATCTTCATTCTATATGTAGTGTATAAGTACATTTGATTTTTATACAAATATGTGTCCCTATCTTTATCCTAAAGATAGCGAATCAGTATATTGGACTGCAAGGACTGGGATATAGACTTCTAACAATGAAATTTTAAAAAGTATCCATCACACCTTTAGGATAACACTTTTCCCAGCGTGGCTTACAATTGATATAAATATTAGTAAATAAAATGTAATATACTGTATATTATGTAATTATATTCACCTTAGCAAAGGGTCTGCCTAAGCAAGCAGTCTTACAGTCACATGTAAATATTTTATATTTCTAAAAGTTCTGCCAGACAACATGCATGCTTTTTCATCTGTGTTATCCTCTGTAGAGATTTACTTCACATACAGATTTTGGTTATGGAGTTCACTTACTTCCCAAATGTATTGGAGGCATATTTTTCAATTAGGTTTATCTTTCCTATACATTTTACAACACTGGTGCCAGGGAACAAGAAAGAACTTCTTAAGAACTCCTTTTTGTTAAGTATCTTAACTTAAGATACTTAAGTTCTTAAGGATCAGAAGTAATCTACAATTAAAACCTTCCCTCCTTTTCTCTTAGCTCTCTAGTATAATATTAACAGCCAGGACTACTCTAACAACATGAAATTTTAACTGCTCATCTAGGTAATCAATCAATCAATCAATCAATCAATCAATCAATCAATCAATCAATCAATCAATCTCCTGCTTTTAAAGTAATGCCTAACCTTCTAATAGTGAAACATTTTTATTTTGGTTTCTCCCTATGAGCTAAGGAGTCATATCCTTATGTTAATCAGTATGTCAACCCAAGGAAAAGCTGGGCTATGCTAGCTTTGCTTCGTTCCAAAGAGTTGTTACTTCCTTGGTTAACAGAAGTGTTTAATATAGCACAAAAGAAAAAGTTATCCCCAAATCTGTCATATCTGTTCCAAAGTGAAATTATTAATTGAGCAGAAGGAAGGCTTCAATCCTGCTGAAGATGAACATATTTTAATCTTTCAATACCTGGATAAGACACCACCTGTGAATTCTATTTATATACTATGCTAAATACCAAAGAAATTAGATTTATAAAATAAATGTTACAGGAACCAGCCAATTATATCCAGCTATTTCAGAGAAAATGAGAGCAAATATTGTGAGCTATCTTGAACTGGAATGCCAGCCTGCTTACAGCTAAAGTCTCACAAGTAATTTTGTGATACATCCAGGGCACTCAGAGGCACTGCTTATGTTTTACACATCTGCTCTTGACCCTCCTACATATGTCCACTAAATTGTATATATATATTCAATCTATGCCAAAGCTGTGCAGTGCTTGGAAGGGACCTCTCATTTTGGAAAAGGTTTGTATCAAGCCGCTTCAGTAAGCACTACACTGTCATTTCTAGTAAGTAAGCACAGGACTTCGAGACTTTGTAAAAAGCGCACAGAAGAGCAACTTGGATGATTAAAGGCCTGGAGACTAAAACATGAAGAACCATTGCAGGATTTGGGCTTGGCTAGTCTAGAGAAAAGAAGGACTAGTGAGGATATGATAGCAGTATTTCAGTATTGGAGAGGTTGCCACAAAGAGGAGGGGGTCACCTTCTTTTCCAAAGCACCAGAGGGCAGGACAAGAAACAATGGGTGGAAACTAACTAAGGAGTGAAGCTTAAGGGGAAACTTCCTAACTAGGGGAACAGCCATACAGTACATGGTGGGTGCTTCATCACTGGAGGTTTTTAAGAAAAGACTGAACAGTCACTTGTCTGAATGGTACAGGGTCTCCTGACTGAGCAGGAGGGGGTTAGACTAGAACAGGGCTTTTCAACCAGTGGTACGGGTACCACCTGTGGTACATTGGCACCTGGCAGGTGGTACGCGACCATCCTAGAAAAGTGGTAGCGGGCGACGGGAATGAACTGAACCGGTGGCAGCACCACACAAGCCTGAGCAAGAGATGGCTGGAGCTGCAGGGCTGTCGGGGCTCAATGGAAGTGCCAGGATCAGCGCCAGGCTCCAGCTGGAGTTCGGCGCTGATCCTGGCGCTTCTGCTGAGCCCAGAAGAAGCACCAATCAGCTGGAATGTGGCAGCATCCCCAGGGTCTTGTGATTTACATTCTGATGCTTGGCAACTGATTCATATTTATGATGGTCACAGTGTCCCAGGGTCATGTGAAGTGACCAAAATCTGCTGCAACCACCCAGCAGACGGGGGGAATAAAAACCAAACACCCTCCACCCCATCCCCGCTGCCAATCCTCAACAGAAATGTTCACAACAATGAAAACCGCAGAGAGGAAGAAGAGCACCACCGGGCGGGCAGGCAAGTGTCTTGCTCAGCTGTGGCTTGGGGGGCACTTTTTTCAGTGCCATTGTGACTTCGAACAGTCACTAAGCAAACTATCGAGGACTATCTGTACTTCAAGGTCATCAAGTTTTTGACACCTTGCTAGGTGACTGGTGGTACTCGCATGTTGCCATATCCTAAAAGTGGTACAATGAGTGAAAAGGTTGAAAAGCCCTGGACTAGAAGACCTCCAAGGTCCCTTCCAGCTCTATTCTTATTGACTGGGTGTACATGACTTCATTTCAGGTCTTTGCCTGAAATGATAGGGCAGAGCTTGCAGTGAAGCAGAGATGCACAAGGTAGTCGGTCCTGCTTCAAGCAGACTCACTGTGTTCCACGGAATTCAAATGGAGCTGCCTCACAACCCTCCACTCCTTTTCTCTCATTTGTACACACCTCAAAATACGAATAGAGGATTACATATTCTGCAATATTTGCTGCTCTCATGTCTGACAAACAATCCAGTGACAATACTCTCCTGCCCTTGAACTATTAATTACTCCAAATATTCCAATCAAAATGTTATTTTTATTCTTTGTAACCCAACATAATTTGGAAAGAAATAGCATCACGGGGATTGGTATTGAGGGAGAGAGTTGTCAGGTTTAACTATGGGACTAGATCTGACCAGGGCTATAAAGTAATGAATAAAAAAAAACCCACACTTTATCCCTACAACAGAGGCAATGAGCATCAGCTTAATATGTTGCCAACTGGTACATTCTTAAGCTTCCCTCCCTTCCTTCTGACCAAGAGCACAGTTATTACTAAAAAGTGGAAAGAATCCAGATACCATGTTGTAGTTGCTTTTAATACCTTGTTTCAAATCTATAATTTCCTAAACTTTTGGAAAGAGGCTGTGCAGGATTCAGATCCAAATGGAACAGGAATTTGCCTTCTCATAAAGTCTAGAGCAGAATCAGCAAAAGTATTTCACAGATTGGAAGTATTTTTGGCCCTCCTCAGACTGTCGTCTTTTACAGAAATCAAATCACATTTAATTGATTAAAATACATTTGTATACATGCGTTCTCAGAGAATACATTTTTGGGGTGAGATGTTCCTTTCTATCTTAAAGAAAGCTGGCAAAACACATATTACCTTCTGTTTTTATATTTAAAAAATAACCAACCAATGCCGCTGGGGTGTCTGTGAAAGCCCTAATAAGCAGGCATATACATAGAATGAAGGCTACTGCTAAGCTTGTAAGCCGCCCTGAGTCTTCGGAGAAGGGTGGGATATAAATGGAATTAAAAAATAAAATAAATAAAATCTAAAAAAACATGTTGCCTGTTGAATTGGAGGTGCTTTTAAAAAATTAATTAAAAATGTCTTATTTGATTGAAGATTATAGGATTGTCTCACTGTGCTCACAAATCTGTGAAACTCCAAACTCAAGTCAGAAGCAAAAAACCTTCTTCCTATGGGCCTTAAACATGTAATATCCAACTAATTTTATCTCCATCTATTCCCTATTTCCCTCTTTTTCACTCCTGTCTAATTCCAGACTGTTAGGCTGCAAGACAATGACTGATCCAAAGTTATGTAGTGAGTTTCGGAGTTGAGTAGGGACATGAAGCTACTTATCCTAAATTCTTACTCCAGAGTACTCTACCCTGACTCTCAATATTATCAGTTGTGCTGAGGTGTAATCTATCTGGTAAGGTTAGCACACATTCTTAGAGGACCCACACAATCGTGCAGCACTACTAAAACACTAAAAATTCAAGCACAGTAACACAAGTGCATGCAGAGATATCCTCGTTGAGCAAGCCTTCTATCACAAAATAACTAGAATGGAGACAGTTTTTAAAAGAAACACTCTTTACTATAAACTAGATGGTCCATATCGGGGTAATAATTGAGTAGGTATTTGTGGGATATGTTTTCCCCCTATGCATTCAATGGTCAACTACAGAGCTGCTCCTCGGGAGTATGAGAAGCCATTCTTGTCACGGTAATTGAAAATTCAGCCAGAATCTTCACATCCCTACATGAAGCAACATGATTAGGATCTGAAGCAACAGATCTATGCTTGCATGGAAGAAATGACTGCATTTAAAAGGAGCTTATGGAACAGGAACTTAAATGGAACAAAAGCCCCAATGGGAGCTTGCATGATATTCTTGAAAGCTAGATGGTAAATACTGCCTAATCGTCAGTGTAAAAGAGAATATTCAATGGCCACATTGAATCCCTCACCCTGTAGATGCTGTTTAAAACTCAGCAGTAGAAATTTGGAATTTGGTAGCCTAAATTCTAATCGGCTAAACTGGAAACATGAGTTTTTACAAAACGACACTGTCTATTTCAAGAATGCAAGAATCGCTTGCAAAAAGAACCCATAACATTAGACAGACACATGGACCTTTAGACACTAGCAAACAGTGCCTTCCTCACTATGAGGAAGGAGATCAACTGCCTTTCTGTTTGAATTTCTATGGAGTGTTATGGGCCATGGTAGTTTTGATCCCCAAAAGCTGTTTCAAAGCATGCAAAAGGAGCATGTGGGATTATGACTCTAGTAATTGCAATTGCTTAAATTAACCTCATGCAGCTGCTTTGAAGAATTGCAGACAGGTACCGGGTTCATATTCTTGTTCCAAAGTATTCTTTTAAATCCAAAGAATAGCACATACTATTTAAAAAAATCTAAATTTGTTTTTATGGTTATAGCATGTACCATTACGCAAACGTATATCCATTATACTCCTTTTTGAATATGCATTTTCTCTTTTCCATGGTTGTTGTAGCCTACATCTGAGACTACAGTGTTAGACAAGTTACTACCATGCTGCTTGCATTGAGTACTAATTTGTCTAGGGCCTAAGGCTGTCCAGGGTCTTGGGCAAAAGTTTACTCCCTATCCATCAGAGTAGGGATTCAATGTGGTCTCCAAATATGCACATGCCAAACATGTTATAGTGCTTTTCTTATGCCTGGTCTTGTATTCCCTTCTCTCCCTTGATCCATTCCTTTAGATTGGCATACATTTTACTTAGACATAAATGCCCTTTTGCCTCAGAAAAATGTGTGTTTACATATTTCTGTGCGTGTATATAAATGCATGAAAGAGAGAAAGAGAGAGAGAGAGAGAGAAAAAAGAGAGAGAGAAAGAAAGAAAGGGATTAATAGAATAAGCCTCTTGAACTGTGTACATGATCAACCAGATGCCCCCAGCTATAAAATGAAGACAGAAGAGGTGGCATCTGGGGTCCTGGAAAATTCTGGAAAGCCAATGTGGTTTTATTCTTGCCCTGTACACCGCCCTGAGTCCTCCGGGAGAAGGGCGGTATAGAAATATTAATAAATTAAATTAAATTAAATTAAATCCTATTTAATTTTTATTTAGTTTTTGTTAGGCATATGGTGCTAGCCTACAATGTTGGGTTGAAAATATATTAACCATAATGCTATGTCTTTAAGTTGTTAATTGGCCAATGGGTGTGTAAGTGTTCTCATGGCCATAAGAGGAAGCTAGGAATGTAGCTTCTCTCTCTCTCTGAATTCACTGCTCTCTACTATTACTGTTTTTGCTCTGCTGTTGGTTTACTACTGTTGTAAACTTGAACTGTGTATTGACCTCTGGACCGGTAAGAAGACTTTGTATTTTGGATTACTCCTTGGACTGTTGCTATTGTGTATGACTTGGACTGTTTATTTTTGACTGTGCATTTTTGTTTTTACACCACCTCAAAGTAAAATACTTTTTGTTTTTATAACTCAGTGTATTCTTGTGTGACTTTTACTGCTCTCAGTGCCCTTCCTTGTCTGTGCAACTCTTTGGTAGCACAAGGAGACCTCTGCACAACAAAATTCCTTATCACTGGTTATGGGCCCAGGCCTGTACTGAGAGTAAGTACACACAGTATTCCTAGCTGAGTTTGTATTTGGTGTAAAATGGCACAGGAACTGTTGTCAGGCATCTCCTGGATAACCCGGTTGGATGGGACAAACTATGTTTCCTGGTCCACAAAATGCTGCTTGCTTTTGCGCAAGGAAGGACTATGGGCTGTTGTAAATAACCCACCAGATACTACTGCTTGGGATCCAGATGACGAAGAGGATGCAAAGAAGTTAGACAACTTTAAACGAAGCAACGAGAAAGCTCTTTGCATTATTGGACTAACACTGAATGACCAGCAGCTTGTCCATATTCGTGGTGAGGAGTCTGCTGCTAGGTGTTGGGATGTTTTGCGAAGGCTTTATGTTCGTGACAGTGTGGGTGCACATATACACCTTACACGTAAGCTGTTTAGGGCTCGTCTGCAGAAGAATGGAGATATGCTGACCCATTTAAATTACATGAAGGCAACTTTTCAAGAGCTTCATGAAAAGGAGCTGATTTTTTCAGAGTTGCATCAGATCTACATTATTCTGTCATCTTTGGATGAGAGTTATGATGGATATGTTTCTTCTTTGGAAGTCCTGACCAGAGAGGAACTGACATTGACTAACATTACTGGGAGACTGCTGGAAGAGTCCAGAAGAAGGCGTGACAGAGACCAGCTGAGAGAGACACAGCCACGAGAGGAGCAGCCATTTACCACTGCTTACAATGTCAAGAAATGTTATTCTTGTGGGGCTACAGGGCATATAGCCAAATTCTGTAGAAAGGGTAAAAACAGAATGTGAATAGCAGTGGGAAGGCTAAAAAGAGCATTGGTTTGGCTATTTCTGGTGAACCAACATCCAGAAATAATGAATTGTGGGTTGTTGATAGTGGGGCTTCACAATGCATTACTAAAGAGAAAAAGAGGTTTATTAATATGAAAAACAGCAACCAATATGTTTCACTGGCAAACGGTTGGAGGATGAAGGCCTCTGGTGAAGGTAATTCCTATTGTCCATGCATTAATGAACAGTTACCTATGTTATATATACCTAAGCTAAGATTCAACCTGTTATCTGTAAGGGAATTGGTTAAAGTTGGGTTTGTGGTAACATTCAGAGGGGAGCAATGCACTATTGAGAGGAATGGAACCTGTGTAACTGCTAATTTGAAAAATGGTTTATTCGTTCTCACAAGTAACCAGGTTAGTACAGTAAAAGCTAACTCAATATGTGAGAACAAGAAGCCACATGATGAGTGTATACATTTATTGCATAGGCGGTTAGGGCATGTGAACTTTAACTCACTACGTAAAACAGTTGAGTTAGTAGAGGGAATTACACTGAAGCCATGTAGTAAGTATTTGAATTGCAATGCCTGTAATCAGGAAAAGAGCAAGGTAACTCCTGCAAACAGGTTAAACGGCTTCAAAACAACTGTTCCTTTGGAAGTTGTGTTTGCTGATTTAATTGGACCCATGAAACCAAGTTTAGGAGGGTCATGTTATATTTTAAGTATATTGGACCACTACTCTCGTTATGGTTTTTGTTATCTGCTTAAGTCAAAGGCAGACACTTTCCAACAATTTGCAAACTGGCTGAAGTTCGTGGAGAGAAAAACAAAGAGAAAGGTTCAGTGCATAATTACTGATAATGGTACTGAATTTACAAATAAGTATTTTGTTGATATGCTAGAATCAGCTGGCATTGAGCATAAACGTTCAGCCCCTTATAGGCCTCAACATAATGCATTTGTTGAGAGACGTGGGCAAACGTTACAAGCCATGATGAGAACCATGTTAAGAGATTCAGGCTTAACAGATAGACTGTGGGGGGAGGCAGCAAAATGTGCAAACCATGTTTTGAATTTAGTTGTTAATACTTCTACTGGTAAAATACCATATACTATATGGCATGGTAGAAAACCAAACCTTGATTACCTGCACACGTTTGGCACCCCAGCTTGGGTCCACATTCCTGCACAACTCAGGAGTAAAGGCCAACATAGGGCTAGGCAATTATACTTTGTAGGTTACGAAGCTAACCACAGATCCTATCGTTTCTGGGAACGAGGCACAACTAATGTATATAACAGTGCTAGTGCAAAATTCCTTGAGCACGTTGGTTGGGATAGGTTAGAGCAAGTAACTGTTAATACTGATCCTCTAGTGTTTGAGGACTCCTCTGATAACGTAACTAGTAATGATAATGCATCTCCTGTAAATATAAAAGATGAAGAGGAGATAGGGGAGATAAAAGAGGAATCAGAGGAAGGAAAGGAGACAGAAATTCAAAGCCCTGTAATTCCTTGGCGTTCAACGCGCATCAGACATCCACCTGATCGCTATGAAGCAAGTATAGTATGTCAAGTTAGTGTAGTACCTTCTAACTATGATGAGATCAGGATGTATCCTGAAAAGGAACAGGCATCATGGAAAGCTGCAATGAACAGGGAGTTGAAGTATTAGACAAAAACACATAAGCTTATCTACAATGGAGGCTGAATTTTCATGTCTATCAGTGTTATGTACAGAACTGCTAATGTACAAACAATTATTGTTAGATATGGGTTTAAATGTAAATGATCCATTCATTGTATATGAGGACAATCAAGCTGCGATAAAGATGGCAAATAATGCTGCAGTAAGAACAAGATCTAAACATACTGATCTTCGTTATTTAAATGTTAGACAATGTGTCAAAGATAAATTAATACAGCTAGAGTATTGTTCATCTGATGTAAATATTGCAGACCATTTTACGAAGGTACAAAGTGCTGTGAAACACAATGCTAATTGTGAAAGAATGTGCATAAGACTGTAAGAGTTATATATTATTCTACCCAAAGGGGAGAATGTTAGGCATAAGGTGCTAGCCTACAATGTTGGGTTGAAAATATATTAACCATAATGCTATGTCTTTAAGTTGTTAATTGGCCAATGGGTGTGTAAGTGTTCTCATGGCCATAAGAGGAAGCTAGGAATGTAGCTTCTCTCTCTCTCTGAATTCACTGCTCTCTACTATTACTGTTTTTGCTCTGCTGTTGGTTTACTACTGTTGTAAACTTGAACTGTGTATTGACCTCTGGACCGGTAAGAAGACTTTGTATTTTGGATTACTCCTTGGACTGTTGCTATTGTGTATGACTTGGACTGTTTATTTTTGACTGTGCATTTTTGTTTTTACACCACCTCAAAGTAAAATACTTTTTGTTTTTATAACTCAGTGTATTCTTGTGTGACTTTTACTGCTCTCAGTGCCCTTCCTTGTCTGTGCAACTCTTTGGTAGCACAAGGAGACCTCTGCACAATAAATTCCTTAACACTTTTATTTTAAAATCCCTTTGATCCAGTCACTCTCATGTTGTGGTTCTAGGTTGCTTACAAACACACAAACAACACAAATGGCATAAAAACATCTATATTATTACACAAATCACAAATTACATACATGGATGCAGATTAAGTAAGTTATGCAAATTGTCCAAACTGTTTTGGTATAACCATGGAATATTGGAGGTAAAGTCTGGGATAAAAGAATTAGTCTGTTGCAGCCACAGTCTACAGAATGAAGGTCTGGAAAATCAAGGATTGTTTTTATACTGACAAATACTCAGAACCCACATTTGCACATATTAAGAGAAAAACTTAGTTGAAATGTGGGTTTTACACTTTGGAGGGGGGGGAAATCCCATTTCTTTATTGCTGCTTTTCTAAAAGGCTCTAAAGATGTCAGCAGACCTAGGGACTTCAAATGGAGATGAAGTTGATCAAGTGGTTGGCTTGATTGTGTTGCTGCTGCTATGGGGGAGAGTATGATTTTTATGTTGTGGAATTTTAATGTTGTAAGCTCCTGTGAGTTGGGCGGCCATATAAGTTTGTTTAATAAATGCAAAAATAAATAGATAAGGGAGGAAAATTTCACCAGGATTTTGCAATTAATTAGCACCCAGTGAAGAATGATGAACAATGTGAGATCAAATTAGGAGAAAGACCAAAACAGCCAAAATGGAGCAGCAAAACAGAAAGAAAACAAATCCAGTCCTTTAACCCTATGCCTTGTCTTCATGAAATCTGAGATCACATTCCATGACATGCTGGTCTATAAACTTTAGTTAGCAACTAGATGTGGTACACTGTATATTCATGTTATTTATTAGATTTTTTTTAATACTACTTTTATTATTTTTATAAGTTACCTGAGATGGCAAATATACATAATCCTTAGCTACAACCTTGATCCCTCTAACCGGTGGTTCTTATAAATTAGAGTTATCCAGATTAAAGAGATCAAAACAATTGTTTTGAAGGATCAAAGGGATCAACGAGACTTACTGAAGTAAAAGAACAGTGCCTGGGGAGGATAACAATGGTGCTCTACATGAACTCACTAGCAAAAGAGTTGTGCTCATTAGGAAAATGTTTATATATTATTGGAACTTTAAAAGAAAGATTAAAACTAACGCAAACTAACATAAAGTAGGGAATAAAAAGAGAAAAGAGAAAGCAAAAGTTGCAAGAAAAGAAAAGAATTGAAGACAAACAGAAAAGAAAAAGAACATAACAAAGAAATGGCTTCTGATATTCCGCCCAGCAGTTGAAAAATGCAATTATATTTTAACCTCTCTCTCTCTCTCTCTCTCTCTCTAAAGTTACATTATAATACTTTTCTTTCTGTAAATCACCCTATCTAACCATCACAGCCATAAATTACAAGTTCATTTTAGCAGGACATTGTCGAGTTAAAGAAACTCAGCCTGATTCTGATAACTTTCATGAGAATATTCATCTGTTTGGAATTTCCTTAACATTCAATTCATGAAAATGTATGTTTAGCCTTCCTGTAACTGCAGGTTGTTCCTCATCACTTTCATTTATACTATCCTGTAGGAATAAAAGGTCTATAGTTACCCAGTTAGCTAAGTAGAACTAATGAAAATTGCATTGTGAGTTTCTGCACAATTACAATTTCACTGGATATGGTTGCATTCCTATTTATTCGTCACGTCTTAAACGATTACATTGATAAAATATTATTTCTAAAGGATTATATCATCCACAACAAATTATTGTGTCTTTTCTGGAACAGTGCTCAGAACCAAAGGAGAGAAGTAACAAACCCAGAATTAAGTAACAATGTATTGCTCTTTCCTCTATCCGTTCTCTATGCCGCTTATGACATAAGATGAACATATTACAGTTCTATGATCAGTCATGAGTTTGTAGAAGGAACTGACCAAATTGTTTAGATTTTAAGCACATTCATGCATAACTTCCAATGCATTTACTTAATGATACTAAATTACAGCAGGCTAATTTTCTAAAAAAAAATGAAGTTCTAGTTGAAGAAGCAGGAGATTTAGACACTGATTTGGCTCTCTCACCCTCTATTCTTCTGTTGCTTACTACCACATACACGTTACTTTCACCAACACCAACATTTCAGACCTTTCTGAAGATAAGGCTACGTATATTGTTACACAGAATAACAGTTCCATACTTCAACTATGTTACAGAAAGCAGTAAGGCTCATGGCCACAAAATTGTCTCTTGAAGATTACAGCTTTCTTAATCTGGACTCACCTGAACTTCCAGTAAAGCAAACCATTGTGGTTGCCTAACGTTTCTCAGTTCCAAAGAAAGCTACCTTCAGTCAGAAGAAACAAAATTGCTACCATTGGATGAATCTACAATGTAATTAAAAATCAATCTTCCATCTGGAACCTCATGGGGTTTTTTGCGTAATCTAGCAGGTAATATAGGCATGCTAGTACTTTCTGCTGCAGTCTGTGCCTTTTGACCCCACTGAAGAACATCATAGTGTCCCATCATAACATATATTTAACTGATCCGTTACTCAAAAAGATGTCCCAGTTGCAGCCCTTTTCTTCCTCTTAACTTTTTTCTGGGTTTGGAAAATGTTTACAGTTAATCATCAAGCAGAAAAGAAAATTGTCTACGGCACTTGGATGTGCCAAAGCCTAATAATGAATACATTTTCCAAATCATCTTGAGGTTGAAAATCAAGATGATTAAAGCTATTCTGGCTTCTGTTCTACTGTATATGCCATGCATTTTTTTAAAAAAAAACACAGTTGTTGCTAAAACATGATACCCTTGAAAGGGAAAAAATATGTTTCATGAAAAAAGATCTTGCAGCTCTTGCTATGAGTCTCTAACTGACAGAACAAGCTGCTGGAGACTTTAAGCCTGAGAATCTGTGCCGCACCAAGAGTCTTGTCTTTCAAGGAGGACTCTTTGCCCTCCCCAAACAAAAAATATAACCCACTTTAAATGCTACTCATGCCTATGTTGCACAGTAGTCAAGGCCCCTATTGATAGGAATAATTTTACCCCACCCTCATTAGGCAAAGTATTTCTTCATCACCATCTTCCTAAAACTACAGGAGGAAAAGCATTATCTTCCATTGCTAGAGAGTGCTGAAAAAACACTGTGGTGCTTTTGGTATGCAAAAATGCAGCCCAGCCACGTCTCTCTTTAATGCAGACCAACATAATGGAGCAATTCGCATTTTGTGCTCAGTTTATACAAAATATTGTAACTTAATAAACCAAAATTTCTCCTTATATATGAGAAGGTGCATGTGTGAATAAAACCCAATTCAATTTTAACAGAAGTGCAGCACGTGCCCATAGACTGTATGTGATTAAAATACAAGCCAAAGCATGATCGGTACGCTTTCAATAATCCAAATGATTGGATTGGTGATATTTCAGTTAGACACTTTAGGTTAGTTCTTTTTTAGTGTTTTTACTGGAAAACTCTTTGATGTTGAAAGAAAAAATAAATTGTACATAGTGCAATACTATCTGTGTAAATAAAATTAAACCCCACTGATTTTAATGGAACTTACTGCTAGGTTTATGTGGAAAATTGCATCTTTAGCCTTTGTAAAATTGTAAAGGGTAATTCAAATAACAACTGTTTTGAACGAATTACAGATTGTAGACGTTCATTCAGGTTATCTCTTCTGAGCTATTGTTTACTATTTGGAAAAAGCAAGAGAGAGAGAGAGGTGGAGGTTAGTTGTGTTTGCTTATTTAATTCAGTCTGGACAAGGAGCTTATTTCTTTTCCTTGGGAGAAAGTCCATATAGTTGATTAGGTCAGCTCTCCATTGACTGATGGACAAAAGCTATCCCAAGTTTTGGAAATTCCTTTGGGGGGAAAACAGGATTGGGTCAGAAGCTTTTTTTTCCCCCTGGCAAAAGAGAAGAGATCCAGACCTAAACTGTGAACCACAAAAAACTGAAGTGAGTATAATCATTATTGTGGCTTCAGAAAAAAAGTTCTTTCTATGTGTGTACCTCCAGCTGTGCTGTGAACAGGCAAAGTTCAAAGCCAACAGATGGCATTGGATGGAATTCTGATGTTTTGGGAATATCAGTTTGAGGATGGTTGCTGCAGAACAAAAGAAGCTTGCTGAAAATAACTTTAAAAGGTTCAAGATGTGTGTGTGTGTATTTGTGTTTGTGTGTGTATGTGTTTGTGTGTAGAAACAGACATTCTTATTAAATAAGCGACATTTAGGATTTTTTTATTTATGAATCTTTGGTGCTTACTATCTGCATACTCATTAAGAAAAGCAGTATTTCCACTTTGATAACAAAACTGCATGTAGGAGTGTATTTCAAATATATTTACAAGGGATAAAATCAGAACCTGCACATGCAGTCTCCTTTTTAAGTCGTCACCTTCATGATTTTAAACTATCTGCATTCTAGGTTTGATCTGAAGATTGGAACTTATTTTTTCACAACTTTAATAGCTGTAATACATGAACGGATTCTTTTGTTTCTTGTTTCTAAGTCTTTTCTTATGTGGACAATTTTTTTTATATATTGCACAGCACAAAACAAAAAGCACAATATGCTACCATGATAAAATAATTAAACTGAAAAATTAGCAACAGTAAACATGACTCCATGGACATTTCTGAAGATCAATGCAAATATAACTTCTCTATATTAGCTCTTTTCATTATTCTTACTTGTCTCTTCGTGTAAATGAAAATAATCCACTTAGAAAATTGAGGGCAACAGATCTTTTCCTCTGCCATTGAATCCCAGAATTTACAGAAAGATGTTGGCCCTAATTCCTTAATCGCCAAAGTCAATAAGACTTCTGTCCCTAATTTCAGAGGGATTAACATGCAGCTGTTGTATAAAGAATGACTATGCTAAAGATTAAGCAAAATCCTCAATATGAATTATCAAATTAATCTGACATTGCAATCATAGCTGGACACAAAAGGCCTTTCAAAATTTTCTTCTATATTTGTGAGCAAGAAAACCTGTATGAACAATTTCTTGAATTGTGTTTGTGTGGGGGGGGGAGATATACTCTGATAATTTTTAAAGAGTAGGGTGTTCCCTTGGCAATGACTGATACATTACTAATGAAAAGGTCTCCAGAGAGAGTCTTTCATTTGGTATTAATGGAAGTGAGGCAATTGTAGAAGGATGATCAAGTAATGAAAGCAGGATACTGACACCCAAATCATTTGGTTTCCTTGGGGCTCAATTAGTGTAAGACTTCCATTAAATACTTCTCTGAAACACTTTATTCTCAGTTATTCACTAGACCAGATTTTCTGACATATAACTAAATGAGACTGGTAGGAAAAAAACATACCAGGAATGTTTTCTGCCTAGCATCAGCAATCAATATTACTCCAGCAAAGTAGATGCTTCTCTCAACTATAAAAGCAGTGTTTGGAAAAGTCTAGGGGGAGGATGACTTATACTTACTCCAAAACTTTCCTATATTTTACAGCAGTGCTTCTCAACCTTGGCAGCTTTCAGAGGAGTGGACCTCAACTCCCAGAATTCCCCAGCCAGCAATAGTGGCTGAAGAATTCTTGGAGTTGAAGTCCATTCCTCTTAAAGCTGCCAAGATTGAAAAGCGTCTATGATGGTCATTCAATTGAGAATGAGCAGCATGGGAAATTTCTGTAATAAGATACTGTACATGGTCAATCCGTCAGCTATTGACTATAAGAGAGAATGAGTTTGGCCTAGTGATTAAAAAGAGCCTTGGTGGAGCAGTGGGCTAATGCCTCCTTAAGTAACACCAGCTGCCTGCAATTAGTGCAGGTTCGCGTACCACCAGGCTTGTACATGAGTTTGAAAATTTTGCAAACATTCCAAAAATTCTGGATAAATATATTTTGCTTTTTGCATCTAGTTTTTGTTTGCATTTTTTTCTTTGTAATGTGCAATTTGTTATATTCATTAAGGGGCACACACACACACACACACACACACACTTATTTTGTGTACATTTTTAAGTTGTGAATCACACTGAAACTTTTTGTAAGGAAACATAATTTGTATACAGATAGTTTTCATTCACTTGTAAGTTGAGAACTATGAATTAGTAGAGCCTTGGTGGAGCAGTGGGCTAATGCCTCCTTAAGTAACACCAGCTGCCTGCAATTAGTGCAGGTTCGCATCCCACCAGGCTCAAGGTTGACTCAGCCTTCCATCCTTCCGAGGTAGGTAAAATGAGGACCCAGATTGTTGGGGGCAATTAAGCTGACTTTGTAATAATGCCGCTTGGGAGGGGTGTGAAAGCCCTAATAAGCAGGCATATACATAGAATGAAGGCTACTGCTAAGTTTGTAAGCCGCCCTGAGTCTTCGGAGAAGGGCGGGATATAAATGGAATTAAAATAAAAAAAATAAAAAAATAAAATGCTGGCCTAGAAATCAGAAGATTGTGAATTTTAGTTCCATCTTAGGTGTGAAAACCCAGCTGAGTGACCTTGGGCCAGTTTTTCTCTCTCCACCCAACTACCAGGATTGTTGTTGTGAGGAAACTAGGGGGAGAAAGGAGCATTATGTCTGTGTGGGTGGGTGGGTGGGTGTGCCGCTTTGACTTATAAAGAAAGGATTATAAACTAATGAATAAATAAATAAATAACTGGAGCGCTGAACCATTATTAAAAAAAATTAATAAAGCATTGCAAAAAAGAGAACTTTCGCTGTACTTTTTTTTTCTTGCATCAAGTCATCTGGCCATTCAGAAGTTCCTGAATTACAACTCCCAGCAGCCCCATTTGGGATCATGGAGAGTAAAGGATTCTGGGAGTTGTGGTTCAGCAACACGAACCATAGTCCAGAAGTTGTAGGTGCTCCGACACTGGAGGTTTTTAAGAAGAGATTGGACAACCATTTGTCCAAAATATTATAGGATTTCCTGCTTGAGCAGGGGGTTGGACTAGATGACCTCCAGGGTCCCTTTTAACTCTGTTATTCTGTTAACATCTTGGAGATGACACATCACTCCAGACTACTTTGCTACTTCCTTATGACTTTCAGGATTGTTTGCCATCATCACCATCATCCCATCAGAAAAGCAATTTCTTCTGTTTTAAAGTTTAGTTCTTAAACAATGCTAAAATTGACTTCTTTTATATATTGCCTTGCTGCAGCCTTTCTACTTAATTTGAATAAATATGTGTGCCTGTGCCTGGATGTGTCTGTGTGAATATCAAAATCCATTTGTAATTTTATGACAATTTTATATTTAATATACACTGTTAGATTTTTGGTGTGCCTGGCAAGAAGGCATGGTCTTACACCTGTGCTGCTTGCAGATTCATCACTTTTTGCCCTTGAGTTTAGGAAGCCAAGTAGCACTTCATAATATAATTAGATCTGAAGTTGATTTGGGACATCAGAAAATGAAACATTGGAGAAATGCTTGTCTTAAAAAAAAAAAAAGAACAAACTGTCAAGAACTGTTTTGTTTCTGTATGCATAACGAACAACTCATAGTACAATGCCAGGCTACAAGAGTATCTAATCCGCCCATATATCTTGTTAAATGATGGCTGCCTGGTCTTGCATTTTCCTACTGAAGCCATCAATTTGGAAAGTTTTATTTTGATTTCAGTGACCCTTAAGTTAATATACTGTGCAAATTACAGTGTTGTTAATGCTAGCAATAATGATAAATAGTTCTATAATGCAAACTGTAATGCATAATTGAAGCAAACAGATGTGTTCATAACGATGGTCAGAAAAGTAAGATGGTGCTACATGCATGTGAAACAGGCCAAGCTTGGATCACACTTGTCTGGACACCATCTTGATTTTTTTGGCCGAACCTTGCAGACACCTCTGTAAATATGGCTTGTTTTTTACCAGTTCAGCCACAGTTTTGTTGGATTAAGAGCCGTAGTTGCGCAGTGGTTAGAATGTAGTATTGCAAGCTAACTCACTGCTCACTGCCAGGAGTTCGATTCTGACCAGCTCAAGGTTGACTCAGCCTTCCATCATTCTGAGGTCCGTAAAATGAGGACCCAGATTGTTGCAATATGCTGACTCTATAAACCACTTAGAGAGAGCTGTAAAGCACTGTGAAGTGGTATGTAAGTCTAAGCGCTATTGCTATTATGGTTCATCATACAGTCAGCCACATGTTTAGACTAGATTTGTCATTTTTATCAACCTATTAACTGTCCTTTATCCTAGCTAAGGATTCAACAGGGAAGAATAACAGGGACCACCATTATATTCACTGGGTTCTTCCACTCTTTCTGGAGGAAACATTTATCCAGGCTAAACATCTGCAATGCTACCCAAATGGAGGAGTTCAGAAACCTCAGCAGCAAAAGGGTCAGACACCAGAGTATTTCTCAGGTTAAAGAGTTTGACCCTATTAGTCAAATTTATTCAGGTTATATATTAAATGGTGTAGGATCAAATTAAGGATTTGACCTTTTTATCCACCTATCAAGTCCTTCCCAAGGATTTCGGACAGGCAGATGTTGATGTTTGTTGGGGTTAAAGGTATCGTCACAGGATGTAAACTGTTCCAAGTAAAGCTGCCTTTTGCAGTTGGCTGATGGTGAATTTGACAATGCCGATGATGTTCAAGTGGCAATCCAGAGGTTTTTTGGATTGCACCCAAGATGCCTATTACTGTTGGTACTACCTTTGCAAGATTATTATTGTTGCTGTTGTTGTTGTTATTGATCATCACACAGTCAGCCAGATGTTCAGACTGGATTTGGCACTTTTGTCTACCTATCGAGTCCTTACCAAGGACCTGGGATAGGCAGATGTGGATGTTTGACAGTATTACAGATGATGATGATGATGATGATGGTGATGATGATTCCGTGGTGGTGCAGTAGTTAGAATGCAGTACTGCAGGCTAACCCACTGCTCACTCCAGGAGTTCAGTTCTGAACTTCCATCCTTCCGAAGTGGGTAAAATGAGGACCCAGATTGTTGGGGACAATATGCTAACTCTGTAAACCACTTAGAGAAGGCTGTAAAGCACTATGGAACAGTATATAAGTCTAAGTGCTAGTGCTAAATGGTAGTGCTATTCACTGATTGTGGTACTCTGTGTGGAAAGGGAATGCTTGCTGTGCAGAGAAATGTGTGTTGATGCACAAGGCCTGGACTTTCAGTATCTTATGCTAAATTGTGGCATCCAAACACTTCTCTCTCTTTGCATCCACGAAAAAAATATTTGAATATCTTTACCATTTTAAATGCATTGTTATATTTCAGGTAACTGTTTGGCCTTGGAATTGAAAGCAGCGCATGATCAGATTCTGATAACAGATTTCTATGTTGTAACATAAAACGGACATTCCATGCTATAACATATTCTGCACAATCAGGGGTTCTGTATTATGTGCCAAGTAGGGAAATATATAAATCCATTTGTGGATTAGCCAATTCACACATTTTTAACCAAAAGACTATGAAAGATGAGACAATCTTCAAAATTTCCATATGTTTTAATTTTCACAATTAACTTATTTGTGAGTAATCCATGAATTTTCCATTTTTGGGTTAAAATGTTGAGGATTGGTTTATCTGCAAATGGACTTATACATTATATATGGGATATAAGATATTAAAAAAGTACTACTATATACACTCACAAAGAAGCTCATCCATGGATCAGGCCAACCAATTTTTTTTGGGGGGTGTATTTTGGCCCTTATGTCTGTAGAAAGTTCCTTCTCACTTATGCATACTATAGTTTGATTAAGCCAAAATTATAGCTGAGAAAATCTTTTGTCACCTGGTTGAAAGGCTGTCAAATGACTAGCACTTGACATGTATAGAGTTATTATTTCATAAATGTTTTTTACTTTTTTTGCATTGCTTAGAGGACAGACGATATCTAAATACCAAAACAGACATCTGGGCTTTGAGGTTATTTAAAATGTATATCAAAATCAATCTAAAGCAAAAATGTTTATGTTTCCCCCCAAAAAATTTACACTTGAAATATATTGACATAAAAAGGATTGTTAGATGACATTCTGTTCTGTACCAGAAGACGCATTATTGGCTTTGTGACTTAATAAACTGAAGTCAAAAGAGGGAGTTTCAGCTCTTACCTGGTCCACTCAAAACCTTGAATAGCTGCAGGATGCAAAGCCAGGTGCTTTTTCTTAAGGCAATCATGAGCATACTTCTCTCACTTAAGGTAGATCACAACCTACTACTTGATAAGATAGAAAAATGTGGGTTAGATAGCATCACCACCAGATGGATTCATAGCTGGCTGACAGGCCGTACTCAGCGTGTGGTCCTCAATGGAACTGCATCTACATGGAAGGAAGTGTGTAGTGGGGTGCCCCAGGGCTCTGTTCTGGGCCCAGTGCTCTTCAATATCTTCATTAACGATTTGGATGAGGGGATAGATGGGGAACTCATCAAATTTGCAGATGACACCAAGCTGGCAGGAATAGCCAATACTCCAGAAGATAGGCTTAAAATATAGGAGGATCTGGACAGACTCAAACACTGGGTGCTATCTAACAAAATGAAATTCAATGGTGAAAAAAGTAATGTTCTACATTTAGGCAGGAAAAATCAAATGCACAGGTATAGTATAGGTGGTACCTTGCTCAACAGTAGTAACTGTGAGAGGGATCTTGGAGTCCTAGTAGACAATCACTTTAATATGAGCCAGCAGTGTGCTGCAGCTGCCAAAAAAGCCAACACAGTGCTAGGCTGCATTAACAGAGAGATAGAATCAAGATCAAGTGAAGTACTAATACCACTTTACAATGCTTTGGTAAGGCCACACCTGGAATACTGCATCCAGTTTTGGTCACCACGATGTAAAAAAGATGTCGAGACTCTAGAAAGGGTACAGAGAAGAGCAACAAAGATGATTGGGGGACTGGAGGCTAAAACATATAGGGAACGGTTGCTGGAATTGGGTATGTGTAGTTTAACGAAGAGAAGAGTGAGGGGTGACATGATAGCAGTGTTCCAATATCTCAGAGGCTCCCACAAAGAAGAGGGAGTCAAGCTATTCTCCAAAGCACCTGAAAGCAGGACAAGAAGCAACGGATGGAAACTACTCAAGGAGAGAAGCAACCTAGAGCTTGGGATTGGGGAGTTTCAGTCTGAGACTGACTTCTTCCACATAAGAGGAAGACAGACAGACAGACAGACAGACAGTATTCATGTCTCAGGAAATTCGGGGTTTGTTGAACCTGGCGTGCATTCCAATTAAGACACAAGTTGCATATAAACAAAAAGTATACTGGTGATATTAATTTCACAGCAAGGGCAGGGATTTGTTGCAAGACTGTGGGTTTTAAAGGGTTACGGTCAGAAAATCACAGCATTCACTAATAACTACAATTTAATTGGCTAACACAGACCCCAAATATGGACGGGCACGAAAGGCAGGCGCCATTGTTCCTAGGCAAATGTGACCCTTATCTATCCTACTACTTCCAGAACTAACTCACACCTTATTCCATTTTGAGGGGAAATTTGTTTCACCATCTAAACCAGGGCTCTTCAAACTTGGCCCTTTTATGACTTGTGGACTTCAACTCCCAGAATTCCTCAGCCAGGCATGCCTAGCTGAGGAATTCTGGGAGTTGAAGTCCACAAGTCATAAAAGGGCCAGGTTTGAAGACCCCTGATCTAAACTCTCACTGATTGTAATTTTCACTTAAGACATGGTGCTTCAAGGGGAAGTAATTTGGCAACTGATTATCTGCTTTCTTCCGAGCAATCCACGAAGGTCAATCTGGGACCATGCATAATGTTCCTTTTAAAAAAACATTTTAGAGCCCCTCTTCCCATTCCATCACTTTCTCTCTCCAAGTCCCCCATTTTAAAAGTATCAGAATTAAAAACATGTTCATTTTGTCCCTTTGTTACCATTTTTCCTACCGTAAGAGTATGGCCACTGTTTCCGAAAACACATGCAGTATTTTGGCTGTAGATCTGTATGGGAATACAGAATAATAATAGCATTATGTGGTATCTATCTCTGGTTTAAAGGAAGCCAGACTAATGGAATGTAATTTTTCCTCTTCTCTCTGAGCCTTCACTACAATTCTTTTTTTCCTTTGTCTACAGAACATTTGTACCACGACCACTGCATTTTTACATTTCTTCTTCTTAGCTTCCTTTTGTTGGGTTTTGACCGAAGCGTGGCAGTCATACATGGCTGTCACTGGAAAAATTAGGACACGGCTCATAAGGAAACGCTTTTTATGCCTTGGATGGGGTGAGCTCCTGTTATTTCTTTTTCAGCTTAGTGTTTTTGCATTTGGAATATGAATGCTTGTTTCAAAAATCTTGGCAGGTAGTAAGGAGAGTTGTACTCTCCCTACACTTAATATCAACACTGAAATGTTGATAGAGTAGCAAGCAAGCATATTCTTTAATACTTGATTTGCTTCAAGATCTGGCTGGTGATGAATGTTCTGTTGTTTACTAGAGTTCACCGTACTGTAATTTATAGTCTTTAGAATATTTTCTGTAAAGCATGGTGACATGTAGACTTTTCAAAACATAACTGGATCTGTAATCAAAACCAATCCATTTTTATACTGTATCTTCATTATATATTATATCAAATGTTTTGGTGACTTAGTGATGGGATTGGTCACAATGCATGATGGGATAACAGGAGTAGTTGACAAGTTAATGGCAGGTGAAGCATACCCTTGAGTTATGCTGGTGAAAACATTCTTTCCATATGATTTATATCATGAAGTTAGTTTTTTCTCATCCAAGCAGGAAAAGCAAAAAACACTGTGATTCTCACAAGTAATCCTTCTATAGACATTCTAGTGATAACCACAGTAAAACTGTAGCTGGAGTTCACCTATTCCTAGAACTTCCAGACGAGGGATGGAAAAATCCAGATTAACATTAGATAGCAGCAAAGAGGTACAGACAATCTGAATGCATTGCATTCAATTCTTTTAGCCCACCTCTGGTAACCTTATGCAACCTTATTTATCTTACAGTGGTGAAATTATTTACCCATTATAACTATGTCCTGAAAGCCAAAAACCATATGGACATTAAGGCAACCAAACAGATCAAAGAAAAGAGGTTTCTGGCTCAGGTAACGCCATTTACATACCAGAATAGGGTACAGATAGGAACCAAATAGGGAACAAATCAATGAGCTGAGAAGAAATACTAGATCTCTAAAGTTTCCAGACATTTTAATTATTTAAGTAGTAGCTGAGAAAGGCTGTCCTTGTACTGTCATGACTTCCAAACCACTTCTTCAGAACTGATTGCAAAATCTCCCAAGCTGTAGTTGCTAGTCTTCTGGGTATAGATAGGCATTGTAATGATCTGAGGCAATAAAATTAGCATCAGATCTATCACCTCACTCTTGATACCAAAGATTCTTCTTTATATGTTATTTAAAATATCTTATTAGGAAATAGTTCAAAATCCCATTTTACTGGGTTTCCCCCCCCCCCAGAAACAAGGGCAATATGGCCTTAGGAAAAAAACGGGGGAAATGTCTTGTTTTCTGGGGAATGACAAATAAACACAAGAACCAAAAGGGATATGAATAGAGAAGTAGTATGCCTAACTTTCATTATATGAAAAACCCCAACCACAGGTTTTGTGGCACCTTAAGGGTATGAAATGTCTAACAGGATGATCTTTAGATGTGCAGGTCATTAAGTACACAGGGAAATAACATTGGAGTTTTTCTTGCAGGTTTACCGGCATTGGTCGTGGCCATATCAATAGGTTTTACCAAGACTAAAGGCTATGGAACCACTCAATAGTAAGTCATTCTATCATAATATATCTTATTTTCAAGGAAAGCTCCTACATTCCTCTTTGCCTACATTGCCTGCATTTCGCTATTTGACTGTATCCAGATCTAGGATTGACACTGAGAGTCTTTAAAAATAGTCCCTGGTTCCCCAGTTCTCAGAGGAAAATGTGGATCTGTGTCAGGAAACAATCGTACATAGTCAATTGCTCTCTGTAGAATTTGACATGCTTTTACCTTCATGGGCAACAAATAATAGGATAAGTTGCTGCTTCTTTCAGTTATTCCTGGCCTGGCCTGGCCTGGCAGCTCAATTTGAATAACCATAAAGCAAAGGAAACACTTACTAGAACCACAGCATATAATAAGCAATTGTTTGCTTAATCATGGTTTCTTGAATTATTGTTGTTTGGGACATTATATTTTTAGCATTACATCATGATTTCCAAACCCCAATGGGTAGAAGTACACAACGAGCAAAGCAAATACCAATCAAACAACATCAAATAGCTTAATGCAAGAGGCCAAAAAAGGCCTGAGTAAGTCATTGTGTAACTGGCGTAGCATTTGTTTCTTCCTGTTTTGTTGTTTCAAAGGTTTGGGGTGGAAGGGAAAGGGCCTGACTGTTATGAAAACTATAAGTGGAACGTTTTGGTCCCTTTGCACTCAGAGCAAAGATAATTGTGAATATGGAAAGAGGACTCGTTCCAGTACCCTATCAAATATAGATGAAGTTAAGACTGAAAGCATTAGAAGCCACTGATGAATAAACACCCACATCAGTTTTTGTAGCCTTGGATGAAAACAGCACTTATCCGGATATTTATTCATGTTGTGAGTTTTGGGGAAGGATCAGAAGCTTGTCAGGACTCCACCTTATATCAAAGCTGGTCAGAAAGGTGGTGGCATTTTTTACTTTTTAATTGAGGGCGGAATCATTCTTTCAGAGCTGATCTGTTAGGTGAGTGGGTAGTGTTAAAGCAAGAAGTAGGATCATAACAACTTTATTTAACTGTCTTTCTGACAGCTTTCTCTGCCTTTCTTCAAAGGATCAACTTACAGAGAAGGGAGGAACAGTTTCTATCAGAGGCTGGAACTGACTTCTGCTAAAATTATTTTGAAATTAGGCTGGGAACTATATATAGGCCTAGCACTCCAGAAGGCGATGAGTAGACTTCTTTTAAAACAGGTGCTATATGCACTGCAATTGGATAGTGACTGGACAGACAGCCTGGGTTATGCCTTCATGACATTTTTCACACTGGGTTTGTCTGGGGTGATTTTGTGGGGAAATGAGGGGTATATTAGAGATTATGTTTTATACTGATCTTTATATTGGATACCAAGCAGAGTAGGTTGACTTGTTGGAACAGAAGGAAGGATGGATATAGATCAGGGGTGTCAAACTGCTGGCCCGCGGGCCAGATGCATCATGCGAAAGCCACACCCACCCCAGTTCTGGCAATGGGAAAAAAGTCGCTATACGTCGTGACATGCCACGTGACATGATGTTTGACACCCCTGAGATAGATGATAGATAGATAGATAGATAGATAGATAGATAGATAGATAGATAGATAGATAGATAGATAGATAGATAGACAGATAGATAGATAGAATGAAGATGTAGGTTGGTAGGTAAGTGACCTTAGCATTTTAGTTCATCCACTCCTGCCAGAGATGAAAAACGACTTGTTTCTCACCACACTTGCAACCGTTAAATGAAAGAATGTCAGTTCCTAAAGTGTGGGGGAGATGCAGTATCTCCCTAAAGGCAATTCAGTTTAAAGGGATTAACAGCTCCTTATTTTGTGAAGAGTTGTACTTGCACTTCTGTGAAACTCACTAGCCTGATTTCATCACATTAATAACTTTAATTTAATGCCTTGGTGTCTTAAGTTAGGAAGTGTTCTGAATTGTAAATTATCATCAAAGAGCTATTTAAATATTTATACGGAATAAATTCAAGGCTACAGCCATATATTTCAGATATACCTTTCTGGGATATCAGCTGAGTGAATGCAGTGGGCTTTCTGAGTGAACACGGATAGGTTTGCACTGTTAACTTTACCAAATGCATTAAAGGTTGTTTCCCTTGGGGGTTTTTGTTTGTTTGTTTGTTTGGGGGTTTGGGGGTTTGGGTTTTTTTTTAAAAAAAAATGAAACACAATTGATCTTTCTCTTCCTTTGTTTTTGGCCTCAGTATTGTTCTCTCCTCCAAATGTACTGCAGTAAGAGGTGGGAAATTATCCAAAATCAGGTGAATGAATCTTGCACTGGAACTAGATCTCTCAGTTTCCCAGCAATACAGTCCTTGTTCAGTGGGCTGAGGGAAAGATTGGAAGGGGTTGTAGGGTAAAAAAGAGGGAACAAAATCAGTTTGTGTGGCCTACTTTTTCCTTGTGGTTGTTCTATTCAGTGTTTCTCAACCTTGGTAACTCTAAGATGTGTGGACTTCAACTCCCAGAATTCCCCAGCCAGCCATGCTGGGAATGCTGGGAGTTGAAGTCCATACATCTTAGAGTTGCCAAAGTTGAGAAACACTGCTTTAAAGCCTTCGTTGGTTGAAACCCTTAAAATATATTTTTAATATATGGAGGATTAGAACTGGAATTGGAATTTTAAAGGCTGTTTTTAAAAACCTGCCCATCCTATCCTTATAAAAGCTTCTTTAAAGATAACCAATATTTTCTTCAAATTGTAATGCTGTTTAATAAAAAATAAGGGCAATTTTTTAAAAAGGCAGAGAACGCAAACTCATGACAAGCAGGTTATTTTTTCTTCAAATATAATTATTCCACATAAAATAAAACAATGCCCGGGATTCCTTAACAGGTGGCAGACAGTATTTTGTAACAATGTCAGTTCTGTGGTTGTGTGGGCTGAACTAGATGGCAGCATTTAGCCTGGCTCAGCTGAACCTGAACTCAGAACTGGTTAGTACTTGGAAAGGAGCCCACCAAGAAAGGTGAAAAGTTGAAAAGACATCCTGGAAGAAGGCAGTGGCAAATTACTTCTGTGTTACTGGCAATGAAATTGCATGGATATATTCACAAGACCACCCAAAATCAAGCTGATCTCAAAAGTGACTGAAGTTGTAAGGGAATTGCATTTTTTCAAGACTGAATAAATAAAAAGTGCTGCTTTAGCCAGTTTTAAAAGTGTTAAACATGATTCTGGAGCAAGTATACTATGAAGCAGAGATTGACTTAGGTCATATACAGTTCAGCAAGCTTTGTCTTCTGTGCCACGTCTTATCATCTGCTACAGTGTAAGTCTCTCTTATAAATGAAATACTGTATATTCTGTACTTCTAAAAAGAGTGGTGAAAATAGATTATTATTATTTTTTTTAAAAAATTACTGTTTCAAGATGGGCTGGCCTGCAACTGTAGTACATGATACTTGCTATATTTGATGAAAGGACCTTGAAATCCAGCAGAGAAGGAATCAGTGAAGCTTTGCAATGGATAAACACACAGATGCTACACCTTATTAATTTATATTAGTTCTTTTTTAATATTTCCAGTTGCTGGCTATCTCTTGAAGGTGGACTTCTCTATGCCTTTGTTGGACCTGCAGCTGCTGTTGTCCTGGTAAGTATTGTTGGCATTTTCACTAGTCATAGGTAGATGCATAGTTAGAAAAAAGAAAAACAGATGAGAATTCTTTTTTTATTTACATCAACTGTACTGTATAAATTTGTTACACACTTTATAATGTTTGCGTCTTTTTATATATTTAATATGTGTGCAGTTTTATTTGTGGAAGAGGATTGTGTAATATTTTTTTCTGTATGAGATTAAAACCTAGAAAAAAAATATTAGAATACTTAGAATACAAGCAGAAATTATTTCTTGTATTATGAAACTACCTTGTGTTTATACTAAATACTTTAATTACAAAAACAAACATTCCCACCTTAATAAATTTCTGTCCATACCTTTCAGAACGTCTTTTCTCTGTCAGGTGCCCTACAAAACTATTATACTTCAAATCCCATAATCCTGTGTCATCATGGGAATAAGAGAGATGAAGTCTGAACTAGCCTCTTTTCAATTGGAACCTTGCTCTTTTAATCAGTGAAAAATCTTCTGTTTTATTTTGTTTGTGACATAAACTTCATAATGAACCAGAGGTTCCCAACCTTTTGGGCACCAGGGACCGGATATGTGGAGAGAGGTTTTTCCATGGACCGGAGGGGGCGTGGTTTTGTGTGCTGCCTGCATCCTGCAGATGGGGCTTTCCTTGTTTGTGCAGACTGGTTGCTGGTATGTTTGTGCAGCCTGGTACTATTCTTGTCTTCCAGTTTCAATCAAATAAACAAGGTTTGCCCATTCCATATGGAATGGAGACCAAAGGTCAATTTATTCAAACAATAGTCATTTACTTCCCACTGTTGTGTTAGAGGATATACAATTCTAAATAAGAGGCTTATTATGAAGCAATCCAATGCACAGAATGCGTTTCAGCCATTCCTGAGCAAAGGGCAGTCTGAGCACAAATAGCAGTTTGCGAAAAGGTAACAGTTATCCCAGGATAATCACCTAGTTTTCATGTGCTTAAATCTCCAAGAGCACAGAGCAAAATGGTGAGTAATTTTTCTGAGGATGCCTTAGGCCACAATCATTTCAGGGTTTGAATTTATCTAGCTGATAAAATAGAACTGCTGACATTCCATCAGTGGCTCCAGCTAAAGATGCAGCTTCCTTGACATCTCTCATCCATGTTCAGGTTATATCTTCTCTTGGCAGAGATGCAGGAAAGGAGGAATAGTAGAGGCCTCTTCAGCCAGCCTTTATTATGAGATGCCCAACTATTATCACTTTGGGTGCCAGTTACGTATGTTTGGCTGGTAACAAAAGGAGAATTTTAGCTTGGCGAGATCATCTCAAACATATTTAGCCAGACGTCCTCTCACTGGATTTAATGGGGCTTTCTCCTTAGGAGAGGAGCTTAGATTTGCAGCCCAACTTGAACCTAAAGTAAGAACTTGCCATGCCAAATGGGGTTCATTTGCTTTAGTATAAAGATCAGGCAGTGTAGGGTAACACCAAGAAAAATCATATGAGATCATCTTTTAATGCCCCCTTTCACCCTCTGTTTGTAATATTAAGCCAAGTGAGAAGATATTTAATTTTAAAAGCTTCCAGTCTTCACCTGTTTGTTTAATAGAACTTCTCCTTGTGTGTGTGCACATATACACATGTACACACACAAATTTCCATACACAGCATATGTATCAGTCACCTGAATGTTTGAAATACAGATTTGCCTTCCATTTTTGCCAGTTCTTGGAATTGAATTGGTCCTGAAATACACACACAAAGAGACAACTATGTGTATATATGTACAGTATATAATCGCTTTATAATGGATCCATACTTAAAGTATCTACCTGACTGTCTCAAACATTTGAATAATGTCAATAAGAGAAAATAATATATGCCCTTTTTTCAAAATTACCTATATATATTTTTTCATTCATTTATAAAATCTTAGGCTATACACTTTGTAGCATATTTTGGGAGAAAACAAAGTATACCTATAAAGAAGCAAATAAAAATTATCTAGGTGGCATGAATGGCATCAGCTCCGTGTACTCTGATTACAAGTGTTATTTTTAAACTGGGGCAAGCCTCTTCAGACTATTGAGCGTATAAACGTACAAGTAGCACATTTGTAGCTGTGTATGCATATACATGCAAACACACACATACATGTACATACAGATACACATAGACACAATCATATTCTTCTATTCTTGTAGTTGTGTCCCATTGCCCTTTCTTCTTTTTTTTCACACCGTCTGCTAGCACGTGTTAATGTAATGTCTAGATTTGATAGAGATGTGTATACTTTTTAGAATATTAAACCTACATTCAAGATATCTTAATTTAACATGATAAAGTTTATTGTTCTGAAAATGGCCAAACAGATATCAAAGGAACTCCAAAATTAGGACCATTCCCTTCCCATTGTCACTGAGAGTCATAGTTGCCTCTAAAATTAGTGGTAAGATCTAGTTCCATAAGATTATGCATTCTTTGGGACTGGATCTTGTGTCGTATATGAGAGGTTGCCTGTGCTGGGCCAAGGGGAAAGTAGGTGTGCTAAAACCAAAGTGGACATATCCAGAGTAAAACCACATTTCTCCACATCTGTCCTCTACCATCTTATCTGGTATTTAAACCACTATCTTTAATTTTACCTTATTTATTGGAAGAGTGGGAACTGAGTAGAGGATTGGAACCACCTAAAATATTGGAAGGAGGAGGGGGTACACAGGATACTCTTATAATTGTGTTATCTTTCTCTCTCTTTTCAACCTGTGGGAGAAGTTCTCCATGTCTTCATTTTAAACATCCCAGTTGAGACTATATTAATGTTTTAATTCCTACATGGTGTTATTAAGATATCCAATGATTGAACATTTATTGTGGTGATTAGATTATTTTCAATAGATAGTAATTTTTTTAAAAAATAATTTTCTTCCTTTTACAATTGTATAGAAGTTTATACACACAAAGCAAATGGTTAGACTCTTAGTGTAAAACCAAAGTAAAATTATCACACTCTTAAATAAGAGTGTTACTTTTGTCACTGACACAGTCTCCTGTGTATAAAAGTATAATGTAGCAAGATGTGAGAAGTGTCAGCATCTCAGTCATGCAACTGGCTCATAACACTGTTCAAATTTTATGACCACCCATGATTTTTCAAACATTTTAGATTTCTGAATTATTTAGATCTTTATGTATCCCAGTGGAATTAATGAAATCTTTATGAGATAAGATCCTGTTGGGACTTAGCTGCAACGTATTAAATTTAATGGTCAGCCCAAAACAGTTTGATTGTGATGTTTGAATGTGCTAAAATATATTGGAAAGTTTTCATGAACAATATACCTTTGGAAGAATAACTTAATATAACTCAGAGGAGGATTCATGAGAATTGTTGATCTATGAGAAACAAAACAAAACAAAAACCCCTCAGTAACTCAATAAACTATATTGGTTTAAAAATGAAAACTAGATTTCTGAACTCCTTGATAAGCAAGCTTGCAGCTTAAATGCAATATACATCTCAATTAGCTAGGGTTCTTGCAACAAATCACCATTAGCTTCAAAATAGATTGGATGAGATATTGGCTAAACTCTGCTTTACCTCAACCTAATTAATTATTGTAAGAATGTTCCATTTTCCCCTTATAATTCCTTTAGATTAAGGCAAGCAACTGACACATAGAATTGGTTGGTGGGTGACTTGATGAGCCAAATAGCCAGAATCATGTCAGATACATATATGGAACCAGAATGTATTGTTTTTTCTTTGTTCAGAGTCATGCATGCATTCTTTAAAGTATATTAAGCTTATTTTAGAGCATAGCCTACAATTTCTATGTATTTCTTGCCTTAAATCACAGGAAATTATGCCAGCAGATTTTCACTTTTGCAGTGAGAGAGGTTTCAAGGGCATGCAAAACAAAGCCACTTGAAACCCTGGGATCTATGATTTTCCATTTATGCTCTAAACTCTTTCTAAGTAGATAAATGTCAGTTAACAGTGCAATTCTATATTTGTCTAAATAAAAGAAAATCAGAGTTAAACAGGATTCACTTTGCAGGTAATCTTTGCATGTGCATAAATTTACATATTTAATGAATTTAATCATATTCAAAAATTGTATTCCCAGTAGAATTATAATGTTATTAGAGATTTTTCCTCCTTTGTTCTTAGAATCTGGAGAAATCCAAAACTGACTATTTTCCATTTTGCATACAAAACATAGGAACTGTGATCCTTCCTTATCCTGTTCGCATAAGATTATATTATAATTATAGTTCATTGTCCAATCTGAACCTAACAGTGCAAAATAGATAAGCAGAATTCTATAGTGCTCAATGTCTTACAGTTTTATTTCTGTATATGTGTGTATAGTATGTATGTTCTCATTTATATCAAATACAAATTGGAGTGTGAGAACTATACGTATCCATGTCTATCTTGGATACCATTGGCAAGGATCACACTGATTGGCTGATTTACAAGGCATGGCATCTTTCTGGAATATCTAGTTCTCTCCAGAATGCAGATCCTTGCATCTCTTTGCTTTGTAGGAGTCACACATGTTGAGATATAGGATACAAATTGTTGATCCTGGTTCTTTAAATTTATACCAAATGTATTAAAGTTCATGTTTCATTCAGTGTCATTAAAGGGGCAGCTGTTACCTTTTTATTTGTTTATTTCATATTTAACAGGTCAACATGGTGATTGGCATCCTTGTGTTTAATAAACTAGTTTCAAGAGATGGAATCCTAGATAAAAAACTCAAACACAGAGCAGGGTAAGCAAAAGTTGGGATATATCAATGATTTATTACTAAATTTTGTCTATTTATTGTTAGATTCACCACATGTATTTTTATTTAATTTCACTTTGAACTTTTTTTCTCTTAATTTAATTTCCAGTTCTATTCATCTCCAAATTGCAGTTAACTTATTTTTCCTGAGGAAATGTGACTGAGCAACAGAAAAATAATAAAACACAAGTACAGTTGTATTAAGTTACCAAAAAAAAGAGGGTGAATAACCATGCATGTCCCTGCTTTGAAATTTTCCTGGGCTTTGTATAAGTTGAGTATTTAGAATTATATAATTTTGATTAGTAAAAAAAAAATCCACTTTTAAAAATGCCAGAAGCTCTCTCAGATTAAAAAACTGAGAGAACTGGGCCATTTGTGTGATTGCTTATGTGTTATGAATCCAGAAGAATTAGACATACTACCGAATAAGCAAGCTAAAGTATTACTGTCTCTTGTTTTCTGCAGTTATTGGCTCTCCAATGTGCAGGTGAAATTTGGGTTTGAAAGTCTGTTATGTGAATATAAAAACTTATATTTATTCTTAGGGGTTTTTGGTGCTCTCTGAGCTTGGTTGTTTTCTTGCAGATGTTTCACTACCCAAACTAGGTAATGTCATCAGGGTTGGTCCTAGTTCCAGTGTTAGTGTTTGTTCTCAGAGAAATGGAGAAAAGATGATTTGATTCATATCGTTTCTGCACGTACTCATTTCATTCTTCTTTTCTGACGTCGCTAGAATTCTGTGCTCTTAAAGTAGCCCTTACATGACAGAACGAGTCTGGGTTTTTCAGAGATTTTCGTTCACGGGAGATGAGACTGAGGAAATTTTGTCCATTTGCTTTTTCCCTCCCATTCCTTTATTATTGTTGTTCTAAAATAGACAGAAAGCTGCAAGGGCAAAAAGAGGTCATGAAAAAATGATTCTCCCACTTGCATTTACCAATCTCAGAATTTATGAATTTAAGCCAAGGCGTTTCTTCACATACAAAGCAGTAGAAGATGTGGTTGATATACCAAGTCTGGCTTTCTATGCAAAAAAAAAAAAATATCCACCTAAAATGCTTTTTTTTAAGGCGGGGTAGCATATTTACTCAAAAGCTTTCTCGCAAGAAAGTTATTGCAGCCTTCCTTTCCTATTAAGGAGAATGCATTGCTCTATTTGGTTTGAGCTCAGGTGTGATGAATTTGAATAGACGTCAGATCTATTCTCCATAAGCAAGTACACACACACACATACACACACACACACAAACAAACTCACACTCACACACAATCCTAATGTCAAAGTGGAAAGCACTGGATATAGGATTTAAAATTACAAAGTAGGAAAGTGTCTGGTTTGACCTAGTGGTTAAAGCACCAGACTAGAAAGCAGGAGACTCTGAGTTCAAGTCTCACCTTAGCCATAAAAGCCATCTGGGTGACTTTGGGCCTGTGGCCCTCTCTCAGACCAGCCCACCTCACAGGGTTGTTGTGGGGATAATAGCAGGAGGAAGGTGTTTTGGATATGTTCGCTGTCTTGAGTTATTTGTAAAAATAATAAAGGTGGAATACAAATAAATTTTAAAGAAGATTATGGAAAAGAATGCCTGCATTCTCTGCTTCTCACTACATACTGTCCACATTAATCTCTGTTAAATAAAAAGAGTTTTGATTAGAATTTTCAGAATTTTGCCATCAGCACAGGAAAGAGAACAGGGCAGTGGTGATGCTGGAATACATTTCTATATTATTCTTACATGTTTTATTTTTCAACTCCTAAAGAAGGCTTCTCTAGAGGTTTCTAGAGCTTTTTTCTCATGAAACTGATAAACGGTTAAGCTTCGAAACATTCCTGAAGCTGGCAAGCAATACCATCTTGGGCTTTCATACATCACTTGATCAATGCTCCTGTAGCAAGCAGTATTCTCTATATCAGTAAGGATGGGCACAAATGTTCACTTCAGTTCCACTCCCATTTTTATTTTCCCAGCCATAAATTTGTTCTGAAACTTGTACATGAGTTTGAAAATTTTGCAAACATTCCAAAAATTCTGGATAAATATATTTTGCTTTTTGCATCTAGTTTTTGTTTGCATTTTTTTCTTTGTAATGTGCAATTTGTTATATTCATTAAGGGGCACACACACACACACACACACACACACACACACACACACACACACACACACACTTATTTTGTGTACATTTTTAAGTTGTGAATCACACTGAAACTTTTTGTAAGGAAACATAATTTGTATACAGATAGTTTTCATTCACTTGTAAGTTGAGAACTATGAATTAGTAGAGCCTTGGTGGAGCAGTGGGCTAATGCCTCCTTAAGTAACACCAGCTGCCTGCAATTAGTGCAGGTTCGCATCCCACCAGGCTCAAGGTTGACTCAGCCTTCCATCCTTCCGAGGTAGGTAAAATGAGGACCCAGATTGTTGGGGGCAATTAAGCTGACTTTGTAATAATGCCGCTTGGGGTGTGTGTGAAAGCCCTAATAAGCAGGCATATACATAGAATGAAGGCTACTGCTAAGCTTGTAAGCCACCCTGAGTCTTCGGAGAAGGGCGGGATATAAATGGAATTAAAATAAAATAAAAATAAATATCAAAGTTATTGAAATTATCAACATTAACATTATCATTTTTCAACATATCACAGTGCAAGAATGTCTAGTCTATATCATCATGTTACTCATACAGAACAATTTTTATTTTTACTCTTTTTCTCTTATATGTGCCTTTATGTACCTTTGAACAGAAACAGACCTGAAAATAAAAATTACCACAGTATAAGATTCTCATTTTCCATGTCATGTTTATTTGTATCAAACAAATGAAAATCTTAATATTTTCCATTTTATTTGTGTGCTCTCTTTATTTGTATGATTTGTTCTAGAAATAAGCGATGCATTGTTACAAAAAAAACCCTGCACCTTCTGCTTTAGAAGAATTTTTTTTATATACTGTCATCCTACGGCTTTAAAATAAAACTATAAATTACTATAAATAAAGGTGTTGGGAATGCAATATTTTACAAGTCAATTGAAGATTTTTTTTAACGTTCCTCTTTTCTCTTCAGTATATAATAACAGCTACTTTAGCTGATTAAAAAGAATCTTCTGTCATAGAAATAAATTAAGATGAATGGAAAAATGAAAATAGCCAGTTAATGAATTTGTCATAAAAATAGTGAAAATAGACAGAACCAGCTACTGGGTGTTGTGATATAAAATATGTATCAGTATCTGTATAAATATATGTTAATCTTAATGCCTGTGTACTGTGTTTTATTAAATTTCTAGCCTGAATTAACACTTTCATTAAATTCCATTCATTTCAAACTCTATTCAGACCAGCATTAACTTAAATTCAAACTAAGAGGGGAAGCTGATTCATACTTTCCCATAATAGATTGACAGAACTGTACTAATTCATGGGCATTTTCCAATTTCAGTGGAAATGTGTGTACTGTATTTTTGCCTTATCAATCTGCTCTGTTACTCTGTTACTCTGTTAAGAGCAAATCCTTATTCTTCTGAGTGGTCTGATTAGAGGGGCCATTTTGTTGTTTGTCTTAACCTACCACATGTTTGTTTCCTTCAGTGTGATCAACAGACATTTATCTATGAAGATTGGGACAGGACAGGCTTCAAAAATTATCAAATCGAAGAATTAGACCTTGGATAAAATGAAGCCTCTCCCTCCCCCAATAGAATTAACATGTTTTTGACATGTGATTTTTTTTAAAAAATGTATGATTTTTATATAGGCTTAAAATCAATCAGAGTGTTTCATCCTGAATAAGTCAACTTGCTATTTTTTTTTCTTGCATGACATCATATTTAAAAAGCTAAATTTCAGCAGTGACCAAAAATTTCAATATTTTGTTCTTTTTTGTGGGTGTTCTGTTTGTTTGCAGTCAGATGAGTGAGCCTCATAGCGGTTTGACGCTCAAATGTGCCAAGTGTGGAGTAGTTTCAACAACAGCTTTGTCAGCCACCACCGCCAGTAATGCCATGTTAGTCCTAATCATTTACATCTTCTTGTTACAAATCTTATGCAGTGCATGTGAACAAAAAAAATGCTACAATGATGAAAGATTAAAACTGCTAATATTGAACATAATTAATTGTTTAAAAAAGGAAAAGGAAAAATGGCAACCGCACCTTTTAATTCAACTGGATAATATTTTACAATATCAGTTTTTCTATAACTATATAACATCATGGGTTTTCACATTAAAAAAAAAGTTGCCATCCTTAAGTATGATTTATATATTTGGATATGCCTGTCTCTCTGTAGTTGATTTTGTTTTTGTTGTTCAATAGTCCTACAATCTTCTTGTTGCTGTTATCTTTCCTCTCTGTCTCTGTTTAGGGCTTCCCTGTGGAGTTCCTGTGTTGTTCTACCTCTCCTGGCTCTCACTTGGATGTCTGCAGTTCTGGCGATGACTGATAAGCGATCCATTTTATTTCAAATACTCTTTGCTGTATTTGATTCATTGCAGGGGTTGGTCATTGTCATGGTTCACTGCATTCTCCGAAGGGAGGTAAGAAACCACTTCCTGATGTTGTCTTCCAAATCTTCTATTTGTATGAAATTTTACAACAACCCAGAATGCTTCCTGAGCTGTGGTGGCGCAGTGGTTAGAATGCAGTATTGCAGGCTAACTCACTGCTCACTGCCAGGAGTTCGATTCTGACCGACTCAAGGTTGACTCGGTCTTCCATCCTTCTGAGGTTGGTAAAATGAAGACCCAGATTGTTGGGGGCCATAGGCTGACATTTGTGAACTGCTCAGAGAGGGCTGTAAAGCATTATGAAGTAGTATATAAGTCTAAATGGTATTGCTAGTCCTAGACATCTGGCTTGAACCTAACAATCTAACTATCCCTGAAATGAAGGCTTCAGTCCCACATAAGACATCAAGAGTGTAACTTTTGTTGTACTCAGTGCTGATCCACAAAGAGCAATAGCAGAACTACAACAGCAGAAAAGCTACACCTCCCGTGGTTTATTTGCTACCACATGTCAGCCTTATAGCCGGAAGTGTTGTTGTCCTCACTGAAAACAGTGCAGCTTATTTGCAAATGGGTTGGTTTTCCTCTTCAAAAGCTTTTGCTGGAGCTCCATCTCTGAAAAGTCTGTCCATTTGCAATTGACCCTGCATACTTTAGACCAAATTTTCTGCTTTAATTAGTAAATCTTGAAAAGAGTACTGGGTTTTTTGCTTCTCAGGAGTCACATATCCTATCTTGAATTCAGTATGGTTTTGCTAAAGTAGTTGGGGTTTTCCTATTTCTTGCCCCACTGACAGACCATTCCATAAACATAAAAAAATAGCTACAGGATAGAAAATGAGATCTGCTCCACCTCACCTCCAAGACATATAGAAGCCCTGTAGTTATTGCCCAACAAGTAGCATTTCATTCTGGGAATCAATGGGGCAAAATAAGTAGCTACAGGTGGTTACAGGTAGTTGAGTGAAAAAATAGTCTTCCACAAGGTCAATAGTTTACCATTGAGGGGTACTGGTAGTAATAGAGTAGGCATCAAGATATCTCTGACAGCCACACTGGATTTGGTCATTATATTTATGCTTGAACCCTTCGTGCTGGCTTCAGCTTGCCATGGCAGTATATTGCCTATTACGGTAGATGTAATCTTGTTCTGAGGAAATGATTAGTAGGGCAACTTCATGTTTCAATAAGCAGAAGATGGGGGAAAAATAAGCAGAAGATGGATTGGTAGATAGTTGTAGACCTTTGGAAGAATGTTAATAGAGACTGGCATTTTTAACTCCCAATAAGTTATCAATAAATATTTTGACTGCCAGTTTATTAGATCACTATAAAAAGAAAGCCAGGGGGTTCTGTGCATAAATCATCAGATATAAGAATCTGTACCTGATGGAACTTAATTCTCAGGTTGAACATATGATCAGAACATATGATCAGAGGCATCTAGGTTCCTAATTCTAAATATATAAATATCTCATTTGCTACCATTTTAAATTTGATGCTGATAAGCGGATTTAAAATTCTTGTTTTTAAAAAAGGGGGAATAAATTTGTCAGACCTATCTATCTATTGGTCCTACCACAATTGTGTTTTCAGTTCGTATCAAAGAAAACCAAGTGGGCTCAAAATTTTGAGTAACATGGATAACTTCAATTTCTACGTATGGTTTCAAACCTTATCATCATTGGGTAACTG
Source organism: Vipera berus (assembly GCF_964194415.1). Classification (NCBI taxonomy): domain Eukaryota; kingdom Metazoa; phylum Chordata; class Lepidosauria; order Squamata; family Viperidae; genus Vipera; species Vipera berus. The sequence continues at coordinate 235,183,499 of NC_138202.1, forward strand.
TAAGTTTAGAACTTTTGCTGCCCCGTTTATATTGCTGACCACCTCAGCTAGCATGGGAGCCATTCGAGATTATGGGAGTTGTACTCCAGAACAGCTGAAAAGGATCTGGTTGACAAAGCTCTAGAATGTTGCTACTATTTAACACAAACACTCTGAAGCAGGTGATCCTGATTGCTTCTCAGTTTGCCTGCCCACCTGGAAGGGTGCTCTAAAAAAAAAAAGAAAGATCCAACATGTTTAATCTTATATTAGCCATATTTAAAATGCACCTTTTATATACATGAATTTAAAAATCTACCACACCATCTGCTTTGGCACCAAGTAGCTTTCTAGTCAGAAAATAACTCATAATGTTATGAAGATTAAAGCATTTTTGCTTTCAAGGAGATCCCCAAAGTATTGATTTCTGATTTTGTGTATTCGGGACTTTAATGAGTCTTCTTTCCCATCTAAAAAAGGTACATGAGTTCTAAAGTGTTTTATTTCGAGGGTTCTTTTTTTTAGTAAAATTTTAAAACATGCCTATATTGTTGGATTAAAGGATAATGAGTTCCGTATCTCATGCCTGTCATTTATCCATGTGAGATACGGAATCTGCCTCTAGCAGGCAAAACAATAAATCTGAATGTCAAATGACTTGTCATAGATAATGTCAAATCTTAGAGTAAAAAAAAAATCACAGCTGTTTTGTTCTGTCACTGCAACAACATAACACATAGAAAGCATCAAAAACATCATCGATCATCTATTTCCAGTCTAAATTTTATCTCCAGCAAAGAATAGCCTAGCAAAGTCCAATTGAGAGTGCTCATCCTCTGCTTTGGCATCTCCAGCAATGTCTGTGCTTTGCTTCAGAAGCTATACAGTACATCTAGAGAAGGAAAATATCTGCTCCATTTGTGTTACCCTTTGCAAAAAAAATCAGCTCAATCCTTTGGCTAAAGTTCGCAAGGGAAATCACTCACCATTCTTGCCCCTCATATCCTGTCGTATGATGGCCCCTTTCCTGAGATCACCACCTCTTAGTTGAGGTTCTTTACATGTTCTGCCTTCCTTCCAAGCTCCATTCCACAATCTTATGCCCTTAATTTATTTCCTTCTCTTCAGAGCCCCCTTTAATTGGCTCAGCAGTCCTAACATCCAACTAAGAGAAAAAATACATTTCACGAAGTTGCATATGCATATAATTTTATTCCCTGTGTTGCAATTCTCTAACTCCATCATTGCCTGTGCTAGGTGGGAGTCGTGCAATAATATCTGGACATTCACACATCCATGTTTATTATATCCCATTATCAGAAATGTAAATTGGAAAGAGATCTCCCTTGTTCTTCCATTTGCTGTGATAAAATAAAATAAGAGACATTTCACGTTGAGTATATGGATGGTGTTGTGCTGTAATGACCTGTTTGCTGTGGTGATGATAATCCGTCATTTGAATGATGTGTGGATGAGAAAAGGAGGTCTAAAATAGTTAGGGTCTTACATGTAATTCATCTCAAGGTAGCTTGAATGAAGACCTAATCAAATACAGAGTGAATCCAGTGTTGTCAGTTGGGTAGCTGGACATTTGTATTTAAGCATTTATTTGCAACCATACCAAAGAGTAGCTTGGCATAGCCCAGAGTAAAATGGCAGAATGGTCACTAATTCGATAATAAAATTATCCAGATTTGATAATTAATGAATGAAAGGTAGTGACAAGGAATGCAATAGAAAAATAGTTAACAATCCTCAGTTTATAGTTCTCTATTCAATGTATTATTTTTCTTTATTGAGATGGGGATGTATTCCTATGCAAAGCTAAACCATGATATGCAAGTGAATGTTCCTACCTGATAAACCAGCAATTATAGTTAAATGTGATTATTTCTTAAGTCAGCAAAACAACTCAGGGTTTTGGCTGAATGTTTAGCAGTTGAGATTGTTTTTAAAACCAGAATTCCTGATTTGCCTGATACAATAAACAAAGAACCTGCTAGCATAAAACTGAATTTTGGAGTTCCCTTCCTGTTAACCGGATACAAGAGGGAATTTAGTCTTTCAAACTTCCACATATTTCCTTTCAGTTATACATATAGAGTAAACTGTGGCCATGTATTTGCATGTCTGCTAAAGAAAGAGAAAAATCAAATGCCTAATTATTCATGCCCCTAATTTGAGCTGTCATATCCTAACTTTTGGTGATAAAAGGAAATGCTCTTTATTGTCTGGTGGTTTTTTTAAAAATTATGCTTAGCATCAAATATGTGCCACCTCCTCCCCACACCCTCAGTATCTAAATGTCATGGACATTTTTTCAAATGGACATGGTGAAGAGAGAAGGCAACTTTTAAGAGGAGCTTTGAATTGGTTACTGTTGCCAGGGAAACCACTTCCCTGGTATCCGCACGTTCAGCACATCTCTCTCTCTCTCTCTCTCTCTCTCTCTCTCTCTCTCTCTCTCTCTCTCTCCCTCCCTCCCTCCCTCCCTCCCTCTCTCTCTCTCTCTCTCTCTCCCTGTCTCTCTCTCTCTCTCCCTGTCTCTCTCTCTCTCTCCCTCCCTCCCTCCCTCCCTGTTTGGTTCTAAGACAGTCATGCAGCTTCATGTCATCTTGGGGGTGGGGAGCACAGAAAGAGGGCCAAATAGGATGGAACATCCCATTTTCGCTCAATGTGGGTGGGAGAAATTTCAAGACAGAACTGATGATGCCCCATTCTTCTATAAACACCCTGAGCATGGCAGATGGCTTGATCTTGATTTCTGGGAAAGGGCCAATAAAGAGACAGACAGTCAAAATTATGTTCCCCCTCCATCCCCAGCATCATTTTAATTTCCAGTTTTTGGGGTTACTGGTCTGTTCACTGCAGTTAGAGGTTTGGGCAACCATGCTAGCTTAGAGTGACTTTGACAGGTCATGGTTAGCTCACCTCTCAGAAAAAAAAATGGATTCGATCATTTTTATTCATACTACTGGACATGAGCCGTTAAAGCATGGTCTACAGACCACAAAAAGCCATCATCGGTTTTTGTGCAGCTTTTATACAGGATCCTTGGAGCCCTTTCTGCTTTTTTTTTCCTTTCCACTTTCCAAAAGATTGGTGAAGATGGGGATCAAAATCATAGTTTCCCTCCAGTAGTAGTGGATGGTGAGAAGGATAGAGCTTGTCTACGAAAACAATGCTGTGGACAAAAGCCCTGATAATCATTCTGTACATTTGACTAGTCAGAGATAATGCCTTCTTTCATCTGGCTGTAGCTGAATATATTATTGTTATAAGCAGCTCAGTATTGACCCTGTTCCTGCAAGTGAGATAAAGTAAATTTGCTTTGCCATCTCAACCAATACTGCTGGTCTATGACATTTTACGGCTGAAATTTACTGCCAAAATTTCTGTGAGATGGAATTACATTGCTTATGTGTGTTACTAAAATGTGACAGGAAAGATTTGTGCAGGAGCCATTTCAGCCATAGTCCAACCTAGAGAAGCTAGAATATTTCCCTGGAATGTCAGTGGAACAGACACAAGTTGGCATGTTTTAGCTTTCAACAGATTAAGTCCTGGTGAGTTTTCTTAAAATTGGTGCCATTCATCCAGAGATGTTGAGAATTCTGGAATTTGGCTTTAAACCCAACTGGAGTGCTAGTAGTTCTATTTGCTGCATGATTAGCAAGAATAAACCCCGCTGAGATAATAATTATGCATTGTTTTTCAGAACAAAGCCATGGAGTTTAGAGGTTAGCTTGTTGAGTAAAAAAAAATGAGGAAATATGATAACTAAGGAATTTCAGTGGACAAGTAATACAAAATGAGGAAACCAAAAATTCATCTTGAATGACGTTTTATTTGTTTTGTTTATCGCAGCTGCTTTTACACTAGTTCAATTATCTTAAGTGGCTCACAGCAGCAACACAATACAAAATAAAGCAATAGCTTTATAAATGGAAATATTTAATAATTTCTAATAAGTTAAATATTCATAATATTCTAATCACACCATATGTCATCCGAACTTAAAACTAACCATTCAGCAAGGTACCTCTGCCAATTTAGCCCTCCATACCCAAATGGTGTTCGGAAAACTTCAAGTATGCCCAGAGTGAGGGTGCAGTTCTTATGTCTGAAGGGACAGCATAAAAAGAGGGTTCTTTGCCAGAGATTCCTCCTCTCTGATTGCCTCTCATTGCAATTCATGAGGAGTAACTACTCTCAGCAAGCACTTTCCACAAGCATGCCTTAAGTGGACAGCTTCTGTTTAGAGTTGGCAGTTTGTCAGGTAGCCAGGTCCCAAGCAATGTAAGATGGAAAGGTGATGAGGAATATGTCAGCCGCACCCAGGAACTCTTTTAGTCACAGTTTCAACTTGCTGCACCAGCAGGAGCTATGAGTTCAAGAGCACCCTCAAACTGCACACCAGCTCTTCCTCTGTTAAATATGGTGTTTCCCCAGAATTAGCCAGTTTCTGAACCTACAGGTGCACATCATGCTAAGGTTTACCCCTTAACCCAGTGATGGCGAACCTTTTAGAGACCGAGTGCCCAAACTGCCACCCAAAACCCACTTATGTATCATCGGGTGCTGGATGGGCATGGCCAATTGGGTCGGCGTGGCCCATTGGGTGGGCGTGGCTGCAGTGGTAATGGCACACTGGGTGGAACTAAAAAGTTCAATCAATAAATTCCAACTTTGCGAGATCATTTTTTTTCACATGAGAAATTTAAATTGATTGATTGAACCTTTTTTTTTCACACGGCGGCGGAGGCCTAAAGCGAAAAGGCCTTATAAAATCCAGCTGAAGGGCTAGGACTGGGCTGATGGCACACATGCCCACAGAGAGGGCTCTGCATGCCACCTGTGGCACGCGTGCCATAGGTTCGCCACCATGGCCTTAACCTGTTCCTCTCCATCCAGATCCTTACAGCCTCTAGACACTGCAGTAAGATTACTTCCATAGCTCCCAGATAATCTGTGGTCTACATTGACCAACTGAGCATCACAAATTAACATGGCTGGGATATTTTTTTTATAAATAGAACTGCAGATCTAGGCGTGATCTATTTAGAATTTATCTGAATAATTTTTCAGTTAGAATCACTCGGGTAGTTTTTTTGTTTTCCCTCAAAAGACCATTATGGTGCTATAGTATTTGTTTTTCTATGTTGGTGTCAATTAGTACTTAAGAGTGGTCAGGTAAAGGATGCAATCCATATTCATGGAAAGAAACCTGCTGGATTTCTTCCCATTGTCTAAATGGCCTTTACCGTTATGCTCACTAAGTTAGGATGCATTTATTGTTCTACTCTAGGAAGTCATAAAAACAGCTTTGGCATACTGAACAAAAGATCTGTGACTTTAGTCCAATTCCTACTTCCCTGGGAGTAAGTCTCACTGGGACATTCATCTCAAGAGCTACTCACAGGCCTGTGCTAGTCCAATTTAAATATTCAGTTTAATTTGCTTACTGTGTTTGTACAATTATCATAATGTCACTGTAGACATCATTTGAAACCAAATGAGAAAATAATGATGAATCAAGAATTTGTTTGTTATAGCTTTAATAATTTGTTCTACGATTATCTATTTTTAAGAAGCATATTGAATATCTGTTATATCTTGCCAGGTTCAAGATGCATTTAGATGTCGTTTAAGAAACTGCCAAGATCCAATCAATGCAGATTCATCAAGTTCCTTTCCTAATGGACATGCTCAAATCATGGTTAGTTTATATTTACCCTTGACTACCATTTGCAGAGATAGTGTGCATCAGAGCTAACATATCGATCTTGTGGTGGAAAAGTTTCACACTTTGTCCCATATTCAGAATCATAAAATGAATAGATTCAGTAATTACAACATTGAAGTAGAAAGCAAACATTATACAATATAATTACTTTTATTTTATTTCTTAATTCATAGACATGCATTATAGAAATATGTAAGTTTTCTTGTCTTTTAAACTGTTTCACTTTTATTTTAATGACATAAGCCACCCAAAGCCATTGGAGAGTTTGGTGGCCTTCTAGATCTAATATAATACAACAAATATGATTCATTTTCTGATGCATTTCAGATCTGCTGTATTTTCCTGCATGCAAAAGAGACTATCAAAGGGAAAACTCTTAGGTTATGTAAGAATGAAGATGATTATAAATGGTGGTGGTGGTGGCAATGGTGATGGTGATGTTATGACATATTCATAGTACCTTTAATGTGTTAAATGTGTTTTGTTTGCATTATTACAAGCTTGTAAAATAGCTTTTAAATTATAATCCTACATATTGCAAACTGGCTTTTTATGGTGTACTATTTATTATGTCAGCTGCTTTCCTAACAGGATTTCCTTATCAGGGTTTCAAGCATTTGTTTCATGGTCAGTTTTTAGCCATTACATTAAAATGACTATACTGCTCTGTATGTGTGTATGTGTGTGAGTGAGTGAGTGAGAGTGTGTGTGGGTGTGTAAAATTAGAAATAAATTCCATATACTTCCTAGGATATCCTTGAAAGGATTTGCTTATTCTTACCACAAAATTGCCACATATGCCACTATATGTAAGGGACAGGTAGTTCTTGACTTACAACCACAATTGAGCCCAAAATTTCTGTTTTGCTCCATTTTACAACCTTTCTTGCTGCAGTTATTAAGTGAATCACTGCAGATGTTAAGTTAGTCACATGGTTGTTAAATGAATCCGACTTCCCCATTGACTTTGCTTGTCAGAAGGTCGCAAAAGCGGATCATGTGACCCCCAAGACACTGTAACCATCATAAATATGAACCAGTTGCCAAGCATCCGAATTTTTATCAGGTGACCATGGGGATACTGTGAAGGTCATATGTGTGAGAAACAGTCATAAGTCACTTTTTTCAGTGCTGTTGTAACTTTGAACAGTCACTAAACAAACTGTTGTAAGTCGAGGACTACATGTACTTAACTGTTAAGAAACCACTCGTATATACCAAATTAACTGACCAGTCTGGAACATTTCTCCCATACTTGTTTCCTACCACTCAAAATGATACAAGGAGAACTACATATAATAAATAGGGAGAAAGGACCATCTCCTCAAATGTAGCTGTTTCTGTGGGCTAAAAACAAGGTGATTTTTAAAGTGACCGTTCATTTAAACCCAGGCTTTTCTGAGGTATATATTAGGTGCATTTCTGAAATTGTGTCGCAGTTGTTGCAAGGGACAAGTTTACAAAGGAGTCTTTATAGAATCTCCAGTACTTTTCTAAATTCTAAAGTGGGCAAATTGGTTTGACTAAGCCTGTATGCAATAAAAATCCATTATTTCTACATGTTGAGGAGTTACTGTGAAAGAGAACTGAAAAAGTCACCTTTCGTTAAAAACAAAAAAAATCCAACATGCACTGAAGAGGTTAATAAAACCACGATTTAAAAATGCTTGTGTGTTTATGTTTGCAGTGCTAGGTAGGTAAAATGCAATGCAGGGATGAAGTGTTATTATGTGGGAAAACCTAATTAGCCTATATCAGTATCAAATCTGAAAATTTAATAAAGGTGATTCTTCTGCGTGTGCAAATACATAATTACAAAGGATCATGTGAAAGTCTTTTTTATAATGGACTTAGCAGCAGCATGCCTTCTGCTGAATTTCTATATTGGTGCTAAATGTTTCTTTGTCAAATCTCTACATCTGAAATAAATGAGGAATATCTTTTCAATTGGTTGTAGAAGATAGGAAAATTAAGCAAAATGAAGACATTGGATAAATAACCAGGAAAATTAACACCTGGATATTGATAATAATCTCCGTGGTCATGTGGCCGGCATGACTAGACGCCAAAGGCGCACGGAACGCTGTTACCTTCCCACCAGAGTGGTTCCTATTTTTCTACTTGCATTTTTACGTGCTTTCGAACTGCTAGGTTGGCAGAAGCTGGGACGAGTAACAGGCGCTCACTCTGTCCTCGGACAAGCGCTGGCTCTTCAGCTTTGAAACGGAGATGAGCACCGGCCCCTAGAGTTGGAAACGACTAGCACCCATGTGCAGGGGAACCTTTACCTTTTTTATTAATAATAATAATAATAATAATAATAATAATAATAATAATAATAATAATAATAATAATAATAATAATAATAATAATAATAATATAAAAATAAAGTTGGAAGGGACTTTGGAGGTCATCTAGTGCAACCTCCTGCTCAGGCAGGAAACCTTATACCATTTCAGACAAATGGTTGTCCAGTCTCTCTCTGTTTACAACATTGTTTCTCATCCTTCCCTCTGGTGCTTTGGTGAATAACATGACCCCCTCTTCCTTGTGGCAGCCCCTGAAATACTGCTATCATGTCTCCCCTATTTCTTCTTTTCTTTAGACTAGCCAAACCCAAGTCCTGCAGCCGTTCTTCTTATGTTTAGTCTCCAGGCCTTTGATTGTCTCAGTTGCTCTTCTCTGATTTTTTTTCAAACTCTCAACATCTTTTTTGTGATATGGTGACCAAAGTTGTGGTCATTCAGTAGGAATGTGTAGTTTAGCTTTAGTGAGGAAGATATTAGCAGGAAATGTGATAGCTGAGGTCAGAAGTGGATGCTATAGCATCTTCTGCTTGGTATTTGTCATTACTGCTGGACACATTTCTGTTCTTCTGTAATATTTAATTACCCAACACGTGGCACGGTGTCATAGCTCAGTAAATCATTGTGCTTGTTATTTTATTTCATATCACTGGCTGGAAGAGTGAAGGTTCAATGCACTGTGTAATGAAGATGCACACTGTGTTACATGTTACGGAGTCTGAGAGCTGGGATGGCACCTCTGGGTGACGTTCCACATTTAGCTTGACCTTCAGCTGATGATTGCTAACAGTTGTCTCATTTCACTTCTATTTCTTATTGTTACAGACAGATTTTGAAAAAGATGTGGACATTGCTTGTCGGTCAGGTAAGGCTGTCCGAGCACCAAATGAAATTAAATTAAAAGTACGGTAGCTTTATTCTTCTGAAGGATTTGATTCCTTTTTAACAACATGATTGCCTACAAACCTTAAGAGGTGGTCAAAATTTGATAAAAATATGTTACTGTATAAACTGAGTATGAAAATAATGTACATTTTTTTAAGCAGGTTGGGAAAACTCAGGTGCTACAAGGTTTTAAAAACAACTTCTCTGAGACAGCATCTGAGTCTGTATATATTAAATCATCTGCATATGCAAGAACGAAAGGATTAGGAAAGAAAAGTACTTAATAATTGGAGCAGAAGTTCAATTGGCAGACAAATTCATATAACTACCACATATATACATATATACATATATACATATATACATATATACATATATACATATATACATACATACATACATACATACATACATACATACATATATATATATATATATATATATATATATATATATATATATATATATATATATATATATATATATATTCCATATTCAGTTAATGCTGTGCTTGATTAAATATGGCTATAGCTCGATAAAATGCCAATTGTCATCAGTCACAAGGCACTGAGTGTAAAAGGGTAGAAAGGTCCTTTTTCTATAAGCCAAAAACTTTGCCACCAGGTTCTCACTCAAATCTAAGGGAGCAAAGATGATCCACCAGATCTGAGCTTCAGTTTTTATTTATTTTAGTTTTATGTATTTATTTATTCAACTTGTACAATTGCCCATCTCACATTTGTGGTTCTGTTTTCAATATAATAAAAAAACCCAACCAAATAAATAATGAATAAGCAAAACCCCCAAATCAATAAAACACAATGATCCCCTTTAAAACCAAGTTAAGAACCCAATTAAAAATCAAAAATACAACCAAAAAACAGAAAAATGAGGCAAGCGAAAATCTTGAATATAATCACTTGGCAGGCTCTAAACCATAACAGCATCCTCAGGCATATTTGGCAAAACCATGTTGTAGAGCTTTTCAGAAGACAAGTAAGGTTGGAACTAATCCTAGCTAATGGGAGGAAGGACGTTCAAAAGGCAGGTGCTCCAGCAAAAAAGGTTGTCCTCCTGGTTCCCATCAGACGGCACTTCTTTATAAACAAGATGGGTAACATACTGGACCTGATGAGAGGAGGTAGATGTAACTGGAGAGAAGCAGCCCTGCAAATAACATGCCCCCATGTTGTTTAGGGTTTTATAGGTTATCACCAACACCTTGAATTAAACCTGAAAGCAAACTGGCATCTAATGCAGCTTGTGAAGCAGAGGTGTAACATGCATAGATCTCAGAGCACACATCACACTGCAACATTTTATCCCAGATGAAGCCTCTGGATGCTCTTCAAGGGCAGCTCCATGTTGCAGTAATCCATTTGGGAAGTGTGTAACTGAGAGTAGACTTGCTTGTCCAGGAACAGGCACAACTGGCAAGGCTGTGCAGAGGTCATCGTGGTGGTTCTCCTAGCTATAACTATTATCTTCTCTTTAAACAAGAGTCATGAGTTAGTTCAACTTCATCCAGCTCCACAGATGATAAGACCCTAGAAACTGAAGGCCCCAAAACCCAAAGCCACTCAGTCTTGCCAGGATTGATCTAAAACCTGTTGTTGCCATCCACCGTATCCAATCACCAAGAAAGGACAGCACAGTTAATTCACTTAAGGGCAGAGATACAACTGAGTATCATCAGCATACCATGACAATGAATGACTTCAACCAGCAGCTTCATGTAGATTTCAAACAGGAGCAGAGTTCTCAACCTTGTGCTGCCCCCCCCCCCAAACAGTAGGAGCTGAGGGTGGGACTTCACACTCCCTATCAACATTGACTGGAAAAAGCCCCGGAGAAAGACGAAGAACTAGCACAATACAGTTCCACCCAGCCCCAACCCTCATAGCCAGTCCAAAAGGATGCCATGATAAGATGATCAAAGACTGCCAAGAGGCCAAGAAGACTAAGGATGAATGCACTACCCCATCCCACTCACACCAGTGATCATCCAAAAGCATGATCAGTGCTGTTTCCCTCCCATGTTGTTGTTGTTGCCTAAAACCTAACTGAAAGAGGTCCAGATAATCTGCTTCATCAAGAGTCCTTTGAAGCTGTTTCACAACCACTTTGTCAACAACCTTTCCTAAAAAAGGGAGGTTAAAGACCGGACAAAAGTTATCCAGAATAATTGAGTCTAGTGATGGTTTCTTGTGGAGTTCCTCTTGTGTCAGTGAATACATGGCAAACTGTAAATTGTTCCAGTCAATGTGCTTATATATCACTGCAAACAATACATTAATACTGTTTCATTAAGTTGAAATGGCTTTCCTAGTTTCCTTTGAACATAAACACTTGTTAATTACATCTGCACTTCACAACGATGCCTTTATCTCCCTTCCTTGGCAATTTAATGATACTGTGATTTTTAGCTAGATTTTTGAAACAGAGCCGTTCATTTCAATTCCTTAAAACCAAAGGAAATGTGATACTGCTTTCCAAAACATTTCTGCTCAAAAAGGATAAGGAGAAGCACTCTATTGAAAAAGACAGCTTTATAATAAATATGACCAGGTTTCATTATTAAAAATTAAAGATTTTAAATTTGACCCTCTAAATGAAAGCTTTAATAAAAGGTGGCTGGCTGAAGTGATTTGACATCTGCACTTAGGAAAAATCTAATGACAATTTTCTCAAATGGATTTTTATCAATTTCCGTTAAGAATTACATTACAAGAAGATTTGAGATGGTCTAGTCCCTCTCATCTATATCTTTGCTTCGAGGCAAATAGTTTTTTTTTTTTTTGTTTAATTGAAAATAGAAAAGCAATCACACATCTTCTAATAGAATAATTTGTCACCACGTATAACTCTCAGTAATTATACATGTTATCAGTGCTTTTTTTGTAAAAGAAAAAGGTGCCGGAACTCACACATGTCATACAAACCGCCTTGCCTACCCTACAAGGTTCCATCCAAAAAAGGTGCCGGAACTCTGTTCTGAGCATTCTATGAGAAAAAAAGCCCTGCATATTATAATACCAAGACTACCCTTGATTTCAGCTACCATAAATGGAAAAGAGGGAAGAAAAAATGGAGTAGATCCATATATATATATATATATATATATATATATATATATATATATATATATATATATATATATATATATATATATATATATATATATATATATATATATATATATATATATATATATATATATATATATATATATATATATATATATATATATATATATATATATATATATATATATATATATATATATATATATATATAATGTCATAATTGCTTTGCTTAAAGCTTTTCAGCCTTCCTCAGCTTGGCCCCCTCCTTTGACCAGGCTGAAAGCAGGTTGAAATTTCAGGAATTGTAGTTTCTCCTCATGGCCAAGTTGAAGAAGGTTGATCCAGCACCAGTATGAGTAAAGATGTTCTTTCAGATGGAGTCCAGCTTCTAATTTCAGAGGCATTTATCAATTTGTGCTCCTGCTCTTTAATTCACAGTTCTCCATAAGGACATTGGGCCATGCCGAGCAGCTACGATAACAGGCACCCTATCTAGAATCTCCCTGAATGATGATGAAGAAGACAAGCCAGCCAATCCTGAAGGAATGAACTATTCCACATTGCCCGGGAATATAATTTCTAAGGTGATCATTCAGCAGTCGGGAGGCATGCATATGCCCATGAGCATGAGTGAATTAGCTAACCAGTGTCTTAAAAAAGACAACACTGAGCTACGGCGAACTGTCTATTTATGTACTGATGACAACCTGAGAGGTGCAGACATGGATGTAGTCCACCCTCAGGACCGCATGATGGATAGCGACTACATTGTCATGCCTCGAGGTTCAGTGAACACACAGGCATCGCTGAAGGATGACAGCAAGTTGAATCTAGGCATGGAGACCTTGCCTCACGAAAGGCTTTTGCACTACAAAGTTAATCCTGATTTTAGTATGAACCCAAATGTAATGGACCAGTTCAATATGAGTTTAGATCAACATCTCCCCACCCAGGAACACATGCAGAACTTGCCTTTTGAACCTCGCACAGCTGTAAAGAATTTCATAGCTTCCGAGATGGATGATAGCACAGGACTAGCAAGAAGCGAAACTGGATCAACCATTTCAATGAGTTCTTTGGAGGTTAGTGATGTAGAAATGGAGTGCATGCATCCTGTTTTTGTTGTGTCAAATACAGATGGGGATGGCTTTTTCTCTCTCTCACACACACACACACATACCAATGACAAGCAGTATGCAACTGTTTTCTCCTGCTGCTGGACTGTCAACCCTACACCCTACGAGGTAGACCAGATCAGGAAATCAACTTCACAAAAAGATTAAAACTATACTATATTGAAATAGGCTGTAGTATCAGACTCTTGCAAGGCTGTCTGTGTTTCCCTTCCTTCCCTGTATTCCTATCTTTCTGGGCTTAATGCATGTTTCTGCACTTATTGTTATGCTAATTAATGCAGGGCTCTTCAAACTTGGCCCTTTTATGACTCATGAACTTCAACTCCCAGAATTCCTCAGCCTCATGCCTGGCTAAGGAATTCTGGGAGTTGAAGTCCATGAGTCATAAAAGGACCGAGTTTGAAGACCCCTGTGCTAATGGCTTATGGAGAGTTTTTCTTATTTGACAGTAATTTTATAAAAAGATTTTAATTACAGAACTGAGTCAAACTAAACAATAACTGATAAAAAGTAAAAAGGGAAGGCGCGGGAAAAAAGGTGGGGAAATAGACATAGAAATAGAAAAAATATTAGAAAAATAAAAATATATATACAAAGAAATGACTTCCCCCATTATGATGACAGGTATAAACAATTTTAGTAATGTATCACATTTTCTTAAAATATAACAAATGATTTCCTTCCCATATCTCCTCTCCTATATATAAACAAATCTGTAAAGCTATTGCTTCGGTTCTGATGTCACCAAAAGTCCATTAAGGGTTACCAGAGATGACAATTTTAAGCTTGATCAATTAAACCAACTTTATATTCTTTCCTTTTACTTCTAAGAATCTAGATCTTTAGTCGCTTCAAACAATGTCATAGAATTTCATTTCTTTTCATTTTTTCTTTTATTATTAGCCTGGTCATACTATTAGCCAGTGTGATGAGGCAAAATGTGCATTGTTTGATTATTGTATTTTTGCTTGAATGATGGGAAGAGGCTTCTATGACTCAGGGGCTAGGTCTTGCCTCTTGTACAACTTGATTGGCTTTGCGTACTATGCACCTTGAGCATCTTGAAGGGACCTTTTTAAACAGAATAGAACTGGCCAAGAGAGGTTCTGATGTATTGCCCATCTTTATCATAAGTACATATTTCTGTATATATGTTATCATCAATGTGTGAAATTAAGCATTTTATAGAATCCCTAGGAAACCTATAGAATGCCAAAAGTGGAATATCAAAGTATGAAACACTTACTATTTCACACATTTCTTAGGCATCCTATGCAATGCTAAAAAGCAAACAAGCAAAGTATTAAATGCTCCCACTAAAATGTCATTCTAGCCTCTCTTGTTGCAACAGGTAAATCAATATGGGTCTTTTTCAGTTGTTATTTTTTTCCAGAAGGAAAGTCCTATACTTCATTTTGCATTTCTTTTTACATTTTCATATGTGTCTTTCCAATAAAGGGTCAGGGTTAAGGTTAGTGTTATCCTTACCTCTTTCATTACTCTCTTTTCAGACTTTGCCTAGATAGTTCTTGTCATTCTGCATAATGCCTAGGTATCATATACAATGCCTAGAAAAAGTATACAGCATATTAAAATAATACAGACATGTCATACTTTGCCTAAAACTTCAGACATTCTATAGGATTCCTAGGCAGTCTATACCAGGGGTCCCCATCCCCCAGTCCGTGGACCGGCACTGATGTGTGGCATGCCAGCAACCGGGCCACACAAACAAGGGAAGCCCAATTCACAAGATGCAGGCAGTATGTGAAGCCATGCCCCCCCTCCCCTCCAGTCCATGGAAAAACCTTTCTCCATGGAACCGGTCCCTGTTGGGGCCACTGCTCTATACAATGCCATCTTTTCACACATTGCCAGTAACTTCTTTTGTGGTCTACAAGGAAGCCTCTTACAAACAATGAATAACTGAAAAAAAAATGGGCTAGGCTATTGGGATATCATTGTAGCACTGGGCGATTTCCAGACAGGTTTCTCCGGCTTTAGTAAATTGGGCTCAGCATCTAATAGACAACTTCAAATTTAACTGAACAATAACTCATTTCCCTTCAAGAGAGTGGGTGAAAGAATACCAGATAGTTATCCTCACATTAATGGGATTTCAAGATTTAACTCACCTTTAAAAAAAGTATTATTGTTATTGTTATGGGCTATAAAAGGCAAAGTTAAGTCAGACTGTTGAGGGCTGCACCAGTGAAGAGTGGGAGGGATTGGGAAATGGGGAGCAAATGGAAACCCTTCTAGGCGGAAAAACAAAGAGAAACTAGTCAAGTATGTAAAGCAGGGGTGTCAAACTCAATTTCATTGAGGGCCGCATCAGCATTGTGGTTGCTCTCAGGTGGCCAGGTGGGTATGGCCTGGGTGGGCATGGCCTACTGGGTGGGCGTGGCTAGAGTGGGTATGGCCTACAGGGTGGGCATGGCCAGCTCTACATCGTTCGCATCAAGGGTGCCTATGGGGGCCTGGGCAGGAGTGGGACAGATCTGAGGGTCTCTGGCAGAAGGAGGGTCTCTGGGCCAGGGCCAAGGCAGTGGGGGCCGTTCCCTCACTGTTTCCAGGATGGCTTCGTGGGCCACATGAAACCACTTCACGGGCCGGATCCGGCCCCTGGGCCTTGTGTTTGACATGTCTGATGTAAAGGAAGCTGAAGAATGGAGGAGAGAGCATAAAGTGTCACCAGATCATACCGGGTGCCTGAAAGAAGGCAAGAAGAGGTTTCAGTTAAAACCCAAGGCAGGGAAAACAGGCCCTTCCACAACATTATAAGGTTTTCCTAGGCAGAGTTACAGGAAGCAATAGAAGGAGAATAAGAACGAGGTTTCAGCTTTCCAGGATCAAGCCCAGCAGAACATCTGCCTCTGAGGATACTTTCCTTCCTTTAGCATGTCTCTGAAATCATTGACAATATTGAAAATCTTATACATTTATTTATTTTTGTTCACAAGGATAACAATGAGGCATTTCCTTAGGCAGGTCGACAATAATTTCTCTGTCAATGTTGCTGCTTCTTGGACCCAGCAAACGTTAAGTGATGGTTAAGCATTCTAAGTCATGTACATATTGGCATTCAGAACAAGAGCCGGCATGGCAGAACTATATCTTGTGTCCCTCTGTTGTCTCTGTAATATCCCTTATGTATGAATGAAAAATCTATTAAAGCAAAGTTGATAACTAGAAGTAGCACGTCTAGAGAGCAGAGCATGAGACCAGAAGCAACTCTATTTCTGAATTGCTTTGCATTTCAATTACCTTTGCATTTCAATTATTTTCTTATCAGTTTGCTCCACCTAGAAGGTTAAAGATATACTTCAACTAATATATGAGAAAAAAGAAAATATTCAGGTGTTTTTTTTAAAAAAACACCAGCCTATTCCATTTCATAGCAGGCTAAGGAGTTAGGTACAACCATATTGAGCTGGCATTTGTATTATAGATGGATATGCCACATCTGTGGAGGAATGTAGTCTGGAGTTGGAGGAGGGAGGGGCTCTTTCCCAGAGAGCAAAGAGACAATGGAGCTTGGAATGTCTGGTGGGCAGGAAGAGGACAAGGCTGGACCCTCCCTAGCAATCCACAGAGTATATCTATAGTTACTTCAGTTAATTGTTTTAGTCTGGCAAGATTCTGTTTGTATGCAGAAAACAACTACTCAGAAGTAACTCCAAGTGTCATTCAGTTGCTTGGACCTGACAACATCTACAGAAATTTCTGTTTGGTTTTTTGTTGTTGTTGTTTTGTATGTTCCTCCTCAGTCAAAAGAAGGACTCACTAGATATTGCCATTGGGTGTGCATTTAGACAGATGACATGTTTCTCAATGTTCAATGTAATCATAACCCCAACTATCTTGATAGCTTTTTACATAATTTACATTGCCATATTATCATTACTTCCACGCAATTAATTAGCCGTGTTAGTAAAAGCCACTGGTGTGATTTGTGGCCTCTGCTCGTCCATTTTAAAATCTGAAAATGCAACACCAATGATTGTTAGATGCATAATAAAAGTGAGGAAAGAGTGCCAAGGCAATCAAGGGAATTGTGTAACTAGGAAATTACTTACCAAACCCTAATAATGCAAGCAGAACTTCCAGTTCCTGGCTTCAGCAGCAATTCTGAACACATTCTGAATTTTCAGGATGCATTCAGAGTATTTTCTACTTAAAGAAGAATATAGAAAATGAACAATTTATTATTATTTATTTACAACAAGTAAATATTTCTTGATGACTAATCTTTGAACCTTTATTTTTACTGCAAGTATCAAACGAACATTGGTGAATTAGACATACAGTAATTGTAGAAAATGTAGGTTTATTATTAAACACATAGTCACATACAGCAGAAAAAAAGCTAGTAATATGACTTATTTAAGAGACATTACCCTCCCTCCGTTGGCTCCTAAGAATATGGAGATGTAAATGTTCACTTAGTGCTTCAGTAAGTACATTATTTAGCATGAATGGACAACTCAGCATTCTCTAAAGTCTCCCAAAGTGGGCAAGGATAAATTGCTTGGATACCTCAAGAGTGTGTTAACAATCAGATAGATGCCTTATACTGACAAAGGTTGAAGGCACCCATTGCTCAATTAAAAAACTTCAAATTTTCCCAAATCAAGATGATTTTTTTTCCAATGGGCTACAGGTAGTCCTCAACTTATGATCAGAATTGAGCCCAATGTTTCTGTTGCTAAGTGAGACAGTTGTTCAATGAATTTTGCACCGTTTTATGACCTTTCTTGCAACAGTTGCTAAGCAAATCATTGGAGTTGTTAAGTCAGCAACACGCTTGTTAAGTGAATCTGGCTTCCCCGTTGACTTTGCTTGTCAGAAGTTCACAAAAGGGGATCACAGGAACCCAGGACACCGCAACCGTCATAAATATGAGTCAGTTGCCAGGTGTCCGAATTTTAACCATGTAAAATTTCCATCAGGCTGACCTGGACTGACGACAGGGATTTTAAAATGTTTTTTTTTTAATTTTAACTTCAATTTTAATTTATTTTATTGGGGCTGTTAATTTAATTCTTTTTAACATTTGTATCGTTGTATTTTATTGTTGTTAGCTGCCCTGAGTCCTTCGGGAGATAGGGCGGCATATAAGTCCCAAAAATAAATAAATAAATAAATAAATAAATAAATAAATAAATAAATAAATAAATAAATAAATAAATAAATAAATAAATAAATAAATAAATAAATAAATAAATAAACCATGGTTAAAGGTTGTAAGTGTGAAAGGTCTGCAGGCAGAAATGGGCTGCTAGGAAAACATTCCTGTTAACAAAATTTTATTTGGGGGATTCCAAAGTGTTATATTGATATCTGCACATATATTCTTTTTTTTCAATTTTAAAAATTAAAGTTAAGTTTTAAAAAACCTTTACACATGTAGAAGAATAACTAGAACAATTAAATATTAATTAATTGATGTTACTGTTAGTAAAACTACACCAATCTGCTATCAGTGCCAGGTGTTTCCCAAGAAAGTTATACAAGTAAAATAAATGATGAGGCCTATCATTAATCATGATATTATTTGCAAATAATAATTTAAAAATTATGCCATTATAGACTCCTTTATGTGCTTAGGAAACAATATAAATATATGTAAGCAGTCAGAGTTAAATGAGTTAACATAGGGGTCCCCAGCCCCTGGTCCGTGGACCAGTACTGGGCTGCAGCATGCCAGCAACCAGTCTGCACAAACAAGCAAAGCTCCATCCATGAGATGCAGGGAGCACACAAAACCACACACCCTCCAGTCCGCAAAAAACCCTCTCTCCACATAACTGGTCCCTAGTGCCCAAAAGGTTGGGGACCTCTGAGCTAACATATTGCAAAGTGTACACATTTACACAAATAATAAGTAGGATCTGAATCACAAGTTTGGGGAAAAAAAACACCACCATTAAGCTATATCTATTTATAACAGCGGCATAAGCACAGCGATACAATAACCATGAGTTATGAAGGAACAATAAACAATAAATCTAAACAATAAACAACATGTCTAAAGAGCATAGTGCACACTGCCAAAATGACCTATGCATAACCACTTGAGGATCCAAAGGAAAAGATGAACATCAGCTGTGGGTTATAATTTGTCCGTGACTTTATTGCTATGCATAACAATAATGATGTCGATAAATATTAAGGAAAGAGAGCTATTCCAGTCAATCATACGACCATCCTACCTTACAAAAGGGTCAAGCCTGGCTTCTTATATTCAATTGTCTTCTTGCTCACTCCCTCGCCACTGAGACCTACTGTATCCCACAAGGGGCCTTAGACTATTTGTTAAAAAAAGGTATCAAAATACAAGTTGTCCAGCCTTTTGGCTTGCCTGGGCTACACCAAGTGAAGAGGAATTGTTTTTGGCCACAAATATATATATACATCTATAATATAGTTAATGCATATAAATCATATACAGTTAAAAGTTTATGATCTTGTGGGGCCGCATTACTAGCTGTCCAGGGCCACAGGTGGCCCATGGGCCACGGTTTCTCTAAAGCAGAGGTCCCAATCTTTTGGGCCCCAAGAACTGGTTATGTGGAGAGAGGTTTTTCCGTGGACTGGAGGGGGTGTGATTTTTGTGTTCTGCCTGCATCCTGTGGATGGGGCTTTTTTGTGTGGACTGGTTGCTGGTATGCCACGGCCCAGTACTGGTCCACGCACCGGGGGTTGGGGGACCCCTGCTCTAAAGTACTACTAGGGAAGGCAAAACCAAATTTGTCTTCATTTACTTTCTGAATTGTGAAGGTAATTCCTTCCCACGGCTCAGATAGATCATCAGTGAAATGAACTGATAATTCTTGACTACTTGAGAATGGGATGCATCATGGGAATGAAGCCATTTCTCATTGCTCCCTCTTACAAACTGCTGCAATTCTGCATCTCATATGTTTGAAAAGCTGGATCTCTGAATTGATACAAAAGCTCTGACTCAACTCGTCCAAGCTAACTCCAACAGCCTGTGAGTTGTGACAGAAAGGCACAGTCTGAGTTTGAGGGATTTCATTCCTTTCACACCATCCTGAACTGATCACAGCATATTCATACTAATTCAAGAGTCTCAGAGTGGATTTGAAATCAATACATTAACATTTTCCCTTGGCTTGTGTTGTCTGCAGAGATGACAAGCCATCTCTCTTTTAGCTTGATTTCTGCAGTTTCAAAGGAAATCTCTTGAAGAGCACCTCTTCAGTCCAAATTTCCATGCTTTTAAACTGGAGAGTGCTTTGAAAAGAGTATAATAAGACAATTGGACTTGTGAAGCAAGTTACAGCAGGAACTAAGTGATTTTGGCTGATTTTCAAAAAGCTAAGCAGGGTGGGTCTAGTCAGTCCTTGGGTGGGAGATCCCACATCTGTAGACTAGATAGAAAATTGAACTAAAGCAGCCTAGAAGAAGGCAGAGACAAGCCACTTCCATATTTTTTCCAGGGAAACAAATGTGTAGTCACCGCAAAGATATTGACTTTACTATTCCCTGGAAGGAGAGCGGTAAATTCCAGGTATTTTAATTCACAGACAAAAGAAGAGGGGAACCTATGGAAGAAGAAATGCAAATTAAATACATCTCACTTACTCGCTTGCTCTCTCGGTGTCTAAATGAAGCAGAAAAACACATAAAACATGGCTGCAGTCATAGATCTGTCATATGTACTTTTTCAGGAGACATCTTGAAAGAAAAGAAAAAGCTCATCCTCGCAAAATGTGCAAAATAACTTTCCAGGAAAAATTGCATTACTGTATAAGCCATTAAAGCTTTGAGCAGGAACATTTACTACAAATAATTTTCTACTTCAACAAAGCAACAGCGCTTACCAAATACCGTATGTTCAGTATTGAGATGAATGGTGGTGGTGGAGGGGAATCTAGTAGCATGTTTGTTTAAAAGTAGGCCCTGAGCTCGCTCGCTCTCTTTCTCTCTCAGTGACAGACAGACAAACAGACAGAACATTTCAATGTCTTCTTCGAAAGAAGAATCTGTTCCACATAACTCATGCTGTTTCAGGATACCTCCTAGCTAAAATTAGGAGCAAGTTATCTCTTCTTTTTCCAAAATTTTATTAAATTTCAAAAAAGAATAAAATATAAAAAAGGAGAGAAAAAAGAATTTAAAAGCTTTTACTTTCATGAAGTTGCTATATTACCAAAATACTTCCTGTATTCTTTTTAAAAAGTAAGGCAGAATTATAATAATGAAATCCATTAGCCTTAGGAATAATGCAGATGCTCTTTTGATTTTTTTGATTTGCATATCAACAAGGAGTGTCCAGTCCAGAGTAAGATTACATTGTAGGACCAAATGTTGTACTTCCCTCCGGATGCTTTGTTTGGATACTTCATACAAGCAACATATACAGGGTTTTAAATTTCCTTTGCTGCTAAAGTTTGAGAAACTAACCATTCAATGCAACTCCCCCATTGGTATTCAGCACATTTTAGTAATTACTCCCTCCCATATATATTTCAAATATATAATAGGCTGATCTAATGAAACTATTCACTTACATGCGTAGTATGTTTAATCATACCAAATAACTCCTCTACGCCTACCTAAATTAGGGCCTAAAGGTAAAGGAATCCCTGCGGATTTTACTCCGCTAGTTCTTGCCAACTTTAGGGTGTGGCGCTCATCTCCGTTTCAAGGCCATTGAGCCAGTGCTGTCGAAAGACGTTTTCACAGTCATGTGGCTAGCGTGATGTCACAAAGCGTTATTACCTTCCCACTGAAGTGTGCCTATTTATCTACACGCATTTGCATCTTTTCAAACTGCTAGCTGGGCAGGAACTGGGGCAACTAATGGGAGCTCATTCCATCATATGGTGTTCGGGTCTGGAATCTGGGCTGCCAGCTTTCCAGCCAACAAGCCCAGTGTCTTAACCACTGAACCACCAGGCTGCCCCTAAATTACATAATAATAATAATAATAATAATAATAATAATAATAATAATAATAATAATAATAATAATAATAATTTGGAAGGGACCTTGGAGGTCATCTAGTCCAACCCCCTGCTAAGGCAGGAAACCCTATACCATTTCAGGCAAATGGCTATCCAGTCTCTTCTTAAAAACCTCCAGTGTTGGAGCATTCACTGCTTCTGGAGGCAGGTTGTTCCACTGGTTAATTGTTCTAACTGTCAGGAAGTTTCTCCTTAGTTCTAGGTTGCTTCTCTCCTTGACTAGTTTCCATCCATTGATTCTTGTCCTGCTTTCAGGTGCTTTGGAGAATAGCTTGACTCCCTCTTCTTTGTGGCAGCCCCTGAGATATTGGAACACTGCTATCATGTCACCCCTCGCTCTTCTCTTCGTTAATCACCTGCAAATCTTGCATTCAGGCCTCTTAACTAGGATTGCAAAAAGAGGGAGACATATATAAGGATAATTAAGGCAGAAGAAGAGACTGTGTACACTTCTATCTCCAGAATACTGAAAAGGACGAAATGTTTCACCCCTGCTTTTATTTGGTGGAGGGAAAAGCAAATTCTCTCTTGGCTCTGGATATGAATTTAATTTCTCAGGGATTTATGACAGGGATTTATATTAATGAAAGTGCAGGTACAAGCTTCGCCAAAAATATTTCACCAAAATATTGTATTTACTCCTTCTATTAAGACCTCTACTCCCTAATGTATTTTGAGCAATGTCTGGTGTAATGAATCAGGTTGTTGATTAGAGGAAAGCACACAGGAGGCATTTATCCTCCATTTCACCCCAAAACAGGTTTCATGAATCATTGGGTAGGAACATATCTTCCTCCTGCGAACAGTGTAATGCAGGTTGGGCTATGGAAACAATCCTTCTCTGCTCTTCTATTTTTGTCCTTCAGTGAGCAGAGTTCAAAGCTGATCTAGAATTATACTGAGAAAACTCTCTCTATGAATAGTTCAAAGCTGAATTGATGCAAAATGAACGGCACCAAAGTCTTCTTTTTCTTACGTTTTAGATTCCTCCCCAGCCTGTTGCCTGAATGTAAACTTTATTATAGTTATACTACCTGGGTAATTAAAGAAATGGAAACGGGCCATCAGTTTCTCTTTTTCCAATTGTTTGGGTCTGGGAATACATTACATTTGTTCCTAGGACTCTATTCCAAATAGTAAGATATTAAATGCATTCTCACATTCATTTGTTCCACAAAAACAAATTTAAACTCTGACATTCAACCTGCATCCTTTTGTTCTGATTTCATCCTATTGTTTTTAATAAGTAGCTTTCAGATATCAAAGTTTCAGATATAGCCCTTAAGTAAATATCAGATTCCTGCAATTCCACAGATGGCATTGCTAGATCTCTACTTTTCTACGTATAATAAATTTTAATAATAAATAAAATACATCATAATTCATGAGCATGGTGACATAGGATGTGTGTGGGCTCAAGTTAAGTGGGAGAGAGAAAGCAAGTTCTCCTCCTCCTATTTTCCCCACAACAACCCTGTGAGGTAGGTTGAATTGAGAGAGAAGGACTGGCCCAACCCACCCAGCCAGCTTTCATGCCTAAGGCAGCCCTAGAATTCACATTCTCCTGATTTCTAGGCCAGCACCTTAGCTGCTACACCAAACTGATTTTCCAATTGTCTGACTCTGATCAGATGGAACAGTAAATTATAGTTTATTGTATCAGGAAAGGGCTCTTTTTTGTATACTTTCCCTACAGTCCCTTTGTCTGGTCCAGTTACAAAGATGTTGGAACTTTTCATTTCTACTTTCAGTCAACTACAGCTTAGCATTCCATCTGGTGGCTAATTTTAACAATACATTGTTGAAAGGAGCCAACTTTGTGATTTGCCACTTTGTTCTTTCCCTAGATGGAACGTTTAAAACTTGGCTCAAATTTGTTTACTTCCTGTGACATTAATCTGGTGATGGTTAAAAATCAAAGAAATGCTGGCAATCAACATAAGGACCACATCTTTCCAGCAGAGGCCATTTACATTCTACGCCCCCCCCTTTCTTATCAGTACCCTAACTCTTTACATGTGCATCTTTTACACGCAAGAGTGTTATGTGCCTTTAAAAGGTAAAGGTTCCCCCGCACACGCGTGCTAGTCGTTTCCAACTCTAGGGGGCGGTGCTCATCTCCATTTCAAAGCCGAACAGCCAGCGCTTGTCCGAGGACTTCTCCGTGGTCATGTGGCCGGCATGACTTAGACACCAAAGGCGCACGGAATGCTGTTACCTTCCCACCGTAGTGGTCCCTATTTTTCTACTTGCATTTTTACGTGCTTTCAAACTGCTAGGTTGGCAGAAGCTGGGACGAGTAACAGGCACTCACTCTGCTACGCGGCACTCGGGATTCGACCCGCCAAACTGCCGACCTTCTGATCGACAAGCTCAGTGTCCTAACACACTGAGCCATTTATTTCTCCCCACATGTGAAAGAACATGCATTTGATTCAGGAAAGGAGGACGCAAATAACAAACTATTATAGAATAAATACTTGTGTCCTATGAAAATTACACCACTTTGATTGTAAAGGAGAGCTCTACTTCAGGCAGTTTGCCTTCAGATGTTGTGGGTGCTTCATCACTAGGGGTTTTTAAGAAATAATAATAATAATAATAATAATAATAATAATAATAATAATAATAATAATAATAATAATAATAATAATAATAATAATAATAATAATAATAATAATAATAATAATTTTATTTGTATACCGCCCTTCTCCCGAAGGACTCAGGGCGGTGAACAGGGCAATAAATACTAAACTACAAAGATACAAAAATTAAGAAAAGATTAAACATTATGCCCAATACAATAAGATATTGGACAGCCACTTGTCTGAAATGGTATAGGCCAGGGCAGTGCTTTTTTTGTAAAAGAAAAAGGTGCCGGAACTCCGTTGTGAGTGTTCTATGAGAAAAAAAGCCCTGGGCCAGGGTCTCTTGCTGGAGTAGGGGGCTGGACTAGAAGACCTCCAAGGTCCCTTCCAGCTCTATTCTGATTAATTAATTAATTAATAATAGCTTTGACAGGCATTCAAGATTCTGTTACAATAATCCAGCTGCTGTCAATTTGTTTGAACTGTCTCATTTATCGGACCCATGACAGCTGCAATAAAGTGCCTTCCAAGATTCCTAAGTGCAGTAATCTGTTGTTGTTGTTGATTTTTGACATGGTCTACCCCAAAGGGCTAACAACTTATTTGCAGTACAAAACAAATGTCTGAGAAAAGCCTCTCCAATTTGCTTTTTTAAATAAAAGCCATATAATCCAATCAGGTGACTTCCAAATGTATTGGACTATGTACTACTTTCATCACCCCTGGACGTGGTGGCTGAGAATAATAGGAGTTGTAGTTTAACATATCAGAAATAATTTGTCCAGAATGTTGTAGCAAATAATGTCTGAGTACTAATTTCAGTTCTTCTTTTCCTTCCCTATACTTTGGAGAATAGTCTCTACTCAGAGTGTACAATTTTGAAAAGTAAATGTGCACATCTTTGGTTTAAGGCAGAATTGAATGGATGTATGTCATGTTGTATTGGGTCTCCATCTGAAATGCATTTACAGGCCTTTTTCCTAAGTCACAGAGCCAAAGAAAATGGCATTCCCCATAGGGCACATCTCACTTATGCCTTCTATCTAAATATATTGCCACTTGAATGAAGTGAGTTCTGAATGTGTATTTTTACTCTACAGAGCTTACACAGATGGCAATGGAATTTCATTGCTCTGTTCTGGCCATATAAATGACATTTCTTTAGTTATTAAGTGAGCCTGCTGACAAAATGCAAAATGGAATTGGAACCACTTTGTGCTCGATTCTCCGAAATACAAACTTCGGCAGATCACATCCTTCTAGTTTTGATTCTGTGAAAGCTTATCAAGGCAGCAATTATGGTTGCATGATACTGTAGATTTAAAAGGTCAAATTCAATTAGCGGTCGGCCATCTTATTTCTATTCTCAGTCTAGCCAGTCTTTCTGCTCTTCTTTTGATGTATGCTAAAACACCAAAATGAAAATTAGAAGATTGGAAGTAATTTCTTGCATTCTACTGATGAAGTTTAAAATGAAGGAAGGCAGTTTTGGTATTATGAAACAATGTGGTCTGTTTTATATTGTTCTTATATTTCCTATTTCTTTTAAAATCAGCTGGAAATATGTTTCAATCTTTGAAAAACTCAGATTTATGAAGATCTTCATCTTAATGTGACAATAAAGGCTAAACGATAGTTGAGAACAAAATCTGTCAAGTAAAGCTAGGCTACATTGCTCAAGTTCAAATGATAATTTTAAGGAAATAGTTTTTTTTATTAGCATCATAGGCAATTAGAGTTTTATGAAGTAATACACTGAAGTAATATTAAGGTATTCCACCAGATACTGGATCGAGATTTAATCATATTTAGAGATGACCCACTTGTAGAACTTGTAAATCAATATTTTCTTACGTAGTAGTGGATCCATTTTAAATATAATAAAAAGTATATACAATTCAAATATTCCATCAAAAACTGGGCAGAATACTGCTCAATTAGAATAGCATAGAAGTTCCATTGAATAAGTCAATAAATAAATATTATCAAAAACAAATGCAGCATTGTTACTGTATTGATGCTCAGTTAAATTAATATGTGATTTTGTTTGTTTTGTTTTCTACTAACATTTAACAGAGGAGAAAATCACGTTATTCTGACCTCGACTTTGAAGTAAGTGTCCCTATACTACTTAAATTCAAGCCAGTATGTATTTGATTCAAATCATGATGAATAAGAGATATTTGTTTAAATATACTTTAATTCAGCATTTACAAACAATAATCAATGCTTTTAATTATAAGGCAAAACATTATGTTGTGTGTGTGTGTTTTTTAAAAAACTGTACTACTGAAATCTATTTCCTAACCTTTCTTTTCCTTTCATGCTGTGTATTATTTTTTTTAGATGATGGTCCTTTAAAAAAACACCTTTTGTTTGTTTTCTTTTGTTTTGATATTATGTCAACTCTATTTCCTTAGCCCATTTCATATCATTTTATTCCTACACAGATTGCCTCCTTGTATATTAATTCGGGATTCCCATCTTTTTTACAAAATTCTTGGGGGAGGGGTTGGACCATGGACTTTTAAATTCATTCACCTATTTAAACACATGAATATAGAGATAATATAATTCCTTTCCTTCCAAGTAATTAAAAGTCAGGTTAATTTAAAAGCAATCACATAAAAGGGTAAAGATCAAGTATCATCATATATTTCCCACTGACCCGTGACAGGTATATAAGGACCCAGAAAGCACCACGTTGCAGAAAGTTGTTATGTATAAGAGAGGCACTTGCTATAAAAGAGGCATGTACACAGAGTAATATTATCTCCAAATATATTTGGGGAGAATACTCTGAAATTGCTCAGATGATATTATTCATGGAATGATTAGGATTGGACCTAAAGTTTTATTAATTAACCAAGTGTCTTCTATTAAACTTTGGCAGTTGAAGGCAGACTAAATATTCAGTCCTTAAGTTAGGATGGCCTGAATAGTTGCTTTTCTAGTATTTTTAAGCTTTGGAAGTTTTTATTCTCTCAGGTCAATTTCAATTATGTAGCACTATATGTTTTAGCACTATATGTTTCTAAATGCATATGTTTTGTTTTGCTTAGTTTATCAGAATTTCAACTTAACTGACATAAACATACTTTCTCATTGTGAAAGATTGATGTACCTGATCAGCAAAATGTAACGGATTAGAACCTAACAACTTCATTTTTTAATTAAAAATAATTGCCATTGGTTTCTCTAGATGATAGACTTTAAGATTTAGGACTGAGAAGCATGTGTATTTATTCAGAACAAAGTATTCTTCTTCAGTTCCTCTAAATATATAGAATGTGTGGATTTTTTTTAATGCCTAACACTTCCTGTTCACACTAACCGGAACAATTATAATTAATTGTGTGAAACTGAAAGCTTGCATATTCAACATATTCTTAGGACCACTTTATCATCATTTATACTCATTAAGACCAGAAGAATCATTCATATTAATGTGAATAAACAAACTACAGCACATAATAGAAGATAATACTATGCACAAATATTCCTGCAATTGAGAAAATAACCTAAGTTGAGAATTACCATTTATTTCATAATGAAATGTATTTTTTTAAAAAAAAAATCCTTTACTAAAAACATATGGTATTTTAATAATTGCATTATTAAAACCTGCAAGAAAAGTAAGTTAGGGGAAGACATTTCATGAGGGTGATTTTTAAAAATGCACTGTAAATCTATCAAACATTTTAACTAGCTTGTATCACCTTTCTATCTTCTGGCATGCAAAACCATGGAGCAGATGGGAAATGTTTAATTAATTAATTAATTTTTAGATTTTACTTTTTATCCCACCTTCATTATTTTTATAAGTAACCAGAGGCAGGAATATCTAATATTCCTTCCTCCTCCTGTTTTCCTCACTACAATCCTATGAGGTGAGGTAGGCTGAGAGAGAGAGTGACTGGCCCAAAGTCACCCAGCTATTTTTCATGCCTAAGGCAGGACTAGAACTCACAGTGTCCTGGTTTCTACCCTGGTACCTTAATCACTAGACCAGAGGTGTCAAACTGCCGGTCTGCGGGCCAGACGCATCACGTGGAAGTCACACCCACCCCATTGCCGGCAATGGCACAACCATCCCGATACGTTGCACGATGTCATGTGACATCGCGAGTTTGACATGTCTGTACTAGAACAAACTGGATCTGATGTCTTAACCACTAGACCAAAATATTTATAGCCTTCCAAGCAATCTGTCCTCCTATAGGATTCTGCTCAGACCAATTCTAGAAGCAGAAATAAATAGATGAACCCTCTCTCTAGTAATTTGTTGTTGTTTAGTTGCAAAGTCATGTCCAACTTTTTGCGACCTTATGGACTACAGTATGCCAGACACACACACACACATCCACCACTGTCTCCCAGAAGTTTGCCCAAACTCATGTTCACTGTGTTGATGGCATTTATCTAACCATCTCATCCTCTGCCATCCCCTTCTTCTCCTTTTGCCTTCAGTCTTTCCCAACATCAGATTCTTTTCCAGTGAGTCCTCTCTTCTCATTAGGTGGCCAAAGTATTTGAGCCTCAGCTTCAGTATCTGTCCTTCCAAAGGACAGTCAGGGTTGATTTCCTTTAGGAAGGACTGGCTTGATCTCCTTTGCAGCCCAAAGGACTCGCAAGAGTCTTCTCCAACACCACAACTTGAAAGCATCCATTCTTTGGTGTTTAGCCTTCCTTATGGTCCAATTCTCACAGCCATACATTACAACTAGGAAAATGATTAGAGTCACTTTATTGAAATGGGCAGCATATAAATTTAATAAATAAATAGAAATAAATAAATTACTTCATTCTTCTAAAGGTTCTTGAGGAAATTGAGACTGTGAGGATTGCCTCCTGGCCTTTACCTCAGAAGAAACTGAAATATTTTGAGACTGCTTTTAAAAGAGTAGTCTTCCCAGGGGAATATTCATAACATAATTTGGAAACACTAGTTCAGTGAAAACCATTCTGGTGATATAAGTGGAGAAGGAAAGCTGGGAAATAAAAGGGTTACTGCACCTGCTGACCCCATTTTCTGATTTCTGGTACTGATATGTGCTTACACATGATAATCACCCTCTCCCCTTCTTCCCACTTGTACTTCAATAGCCATGCAAGCACTCTTCTTTTTCTAAACAAAGGGAGGGGGGAAATGTTTTATTTGGAAGATTTAAAAATCACAAAGCCATTTTTACACATATTTTGCCTGTGCCCAAAGGAAAAAAAAATAGACTAGAAGGGATCCACTTAACAAATCATGACAAAATGGTATACTCAATAGAAAGACAATGAAACATTAAGTAGCAAATCAAGTGCCAAAAAGCAATTATAACTTCTGGTTTTTTTCCCCTGAGTGTATCAGAAGAAACTACACAATCACAATACCAAGTAGATTCTGTGAGTCAGAAAAGGTCAAATATTCTGCGCGGTTCTCTTTCTTAGCATTTTTTCTCTATGGCAACTGATCTGAAGACAATTCTTCTTACCACTAAGAGAGCAGACTTCATCACTACTCCTGTGAACATGTATAAACATTCTGTTCACCTTTATCCTTCACCCATGTTCGACTTGTCAGCCAAAGTGTGGATACTTCACCAGATTTTATCCATTGCTGCTGCTGTAAAATTTGGTATTTAAATATAGAGCATACGTATATCACACATATTTTACATGCAGTATCTGTCATATTCCCACATCTGTCGTGTGCTCAGCATGGAGGCAGATATCTCTGTGGGGTACAAGAAGAGCACAGAGCCAATTGGTCAAATAACCATATTTGTCAAACAAGAAACTCCCTGTATATTATTTTGTAATTTGGAAAAGAGGGAGATGCCTTCTCTGTCTCAGCATATGCCCTTTGGCATACCATTTACCCTGAAATACATGTGGTCACGTTGAAAAGAGCCTTAAAATGTAGCCCTTTCCAAAGACCTTGGGTTAGAATGTGTGGCACACTGGGGAGGTTTGGTTATGTTATTAAAAGCATATTTCTGTATGTGTGTGTGTGCACATATACATACACACACATACGTAGAGTATATGGTATGAATATGTATGCATATGTGTGTGTTCATCTTATGTTGAACTCTGGGAGGCTCTCAACCATTTCTTTTACTAAATTTATATGCGGCTCAGTTTATTTTGTATCAATTAACAAAATGGAAAGTAAATGAACAGAAGAGAAATCCAAATCAAATCAATATTTGGTGTGACCACCTTTTGCCTTCAAAACAGCATTAATCCTGACACTTGCAGTAGGTCAGGGATTTTGTAGGATTAGAGTCCAGTGTGTGATTAACTAATTATACCAGGCAGGTGCTCACGGTCATCCATTTCATATCTAGGCTGAAACACAGTAATTAACTGAATCAGAAACATCTGTGTAGTAGGCTTAAAACTGGGTGAACAGCCAAACTCTGCTACTAAGGTGAGGTTTCATGTCACAGGTCATACACCATGGCAAAACTGAGCACAGGAATAAGACAAAAAGTAGTTATACTGCACCAGCAAGGTCTCTCCAAGCCAAAGATTTCAAAGCAGACTAAGGTTTCAAGATGTGGTGTTCAAGCACAACG
Source organism: Vipera berus (assembly GCF_964194415.1). Lineage (NCBI taxonomy): Eukaryota > Metazoa > Chordata > Lepidosauria > Squamata > Viperidae > Vipera > Vipera berus. The sequence continues at coordinate 235,214,793 of NC_138202.1, forward strand.
AAATGGGCAAGATTGAGGACTTCAGACACAGTGGTCGGCTAAGGAAACTGTACAGAGAAGCCTGGCCAGGCGTGGTCTTTATGGAAGAATTGAGGTCAAAAAACCATACCTCCAAAATGGAAATAAGACTAAGCGACTCAACTATGCATGAAAACATAGGAACTCGGCTGCAGGAAAATGGCAGCAGGTGCTCTGGACTGAAGAGTCAAAATCTGAAATATTTGGCTATAGCAGGAGGCAGTTTGCTCAGCAAAGGGCTAGAGAGCAATACATGAGTGTCTACAGGCAACAGTGAAGCATGGTGGAGTTTGGGGCTGCATTTCTGCAAATGGAGATTTGGCTGGGATCAATAGTGTCCTCGATGCTGAGAAACGGAAGCAGATACTTAACCCTTATGCCAGGGGTCTTCAAACTCGGCCCTTTTATGACTCATGGACTTCAACTCCCAGAATTCCTCAGCCAGGCACACTGGCTGAGGAATTCTGGGAGTTGAAGTCCATGAGTCATAAAAGGGCCGAGTTTGAAGACCTCTGCCTTATGCCATACCACCAGGGAGGCATGTGATTTCTGAAGCAGGATAATGGCCCCAAACATACAACCAGTGTCATTAGGAAGTAACTTCAGTATAAAGAAGAACAAGGAGTTCTTGAAGTGATAGTTTGGCCCCCACAGAGCCCTGATCTCCATATCATTGAGTCTGTTTGGGATTACATGAAGAGACAGAAAGATTTGAGGCAGCTACATTCACAGAACATCTGTGGTTAGTTCTCCAAGATGTTCTGAACAACCTTGAAGGGATCTTACCACATTCCTTCAAAAACTGTGTGCAAGTGTACCTAGAAGACTTGGTGCTATTTTGAAGGCAAAGGGTGGTCACACCAAATATTGATTTGATTTGGATTTCTCTTCTGTTCACTTATTTTCCACTTGGTTAATTGATAAAATAAACTATTATGACTTCTATTTCTGAAAGCATTCTTAATTTACTGCATTTTTGCACAACTGCCTAACACTTTTGCACAGTTCTTACATACATTAGGCAACTCAAGAGCAAATCAGGACCTGAGGCATTTCTTGAAACTTTAGAGCAGGGGTGTTAACTGCCGCCCTGCGGGCCGGATGCATCATGCAGAAGCCGCACCCACCCCATTGCCGGTAATGACAAAACTGTCCCAATACATTGTGCAACATCACATGATGTTGTGAGTTTGACATGTCTCCTTTAGAGCTATCACTAACTACAATTAGTAACAAATGAGGACTCAGCTTCTCACTGTTTTGAAGTGGAAATACTCAGAGATAGTGGTGCAATCTTAAAATACATTTAAAGCAATTAAAAAATTTCCAATTCCCTTCAAAATCTGGAAAACACAAGCTATTCATTTATTTAAACCCATGTGTTAACCATGGTTTACTATATTGAATGTCGCCATAATACTTTTTATTTCTGCCAAATATATCGTCCACTTACCAACTCTCTTAGCTTCCTTCAAAATCAATAATAATAAAAAATATGAAATGCAATTGTTTAAGTGGCTAATCAATTGTTTTGAGTAAAATTAAGTGTAGACGTAAACTTGTCTTAGAGATACAGTGGTAAGAACTGAATATTCAGTAGTAAATTGGTTCCCAATCACAAATTTGTAAGCTCAGCTGGACAAATACCCCTTTTCATACATGTCTGTTAAAGGCAGCCAGGCATGCAGAGATCTTGAGGATGGGGGCTCCTACTATACTGTATAGTATAGTATAGTATAGTATAGTATAGTATAGTATAGTATAGTATAGTATAGTATAGTATAGTATAGTATAGTATAGTATAGTATAGTATAGTATAGTATAGTATAGTATAGTATAGTATATACTATAGTATATACTATAGTATAATATACTATAATATACTATACTATTCTGTCTATATTGATTCAGAATTTTTCCCCTTGTGGCTCTCTTTTAAATAGATCCAAAGCTTCTAAGGATCACCACATAAGCCAGAGTTTGTCAACATGATGCCTTCCAGCACCACTGCACTCATGCTGTCCTCAATGATGTCCATTGTATCCCAAATTAAAGTTTAATTCTAAAAAAAGTGACTGTTGTCATATGAAATCATCACATCTTGTGTGACTTTATGCTTGAAGCCACCTTACAAGTCATAATTCTAATCCTCCTTATAGGTGCTGTAACATTTCTAGTCTAAGAAGTAGGTATAAAATGGCAAAAGGTGCTCCACATTTTACTGTCCTTGTTTATGCTCCTTTGCTAAGTTTCTTTCAGAGCTATTTCTTACCATGAGGCTTATTTAGCAGACAATCATTCTGAATGAGCAATTGGTTTTTTTTAAAAAAAAACACATATACATATGTCTTCATGCATATCTGTAGAGTTGAGTATGCTCCTGAGAAGTTTTAAAATTGCTATTTTTTACAAATCTCCAGAAGGTCATTTGGAGGTCCATAAATTTAGGTCAGCTTTCTCCACTGCATATTCTGCTCTTCAAGAAGCACCTTACAATCCTACTGAGGTTAACTGGTTTATAAACTTCATGCTCATATCATAAAATGTGACACTTCCTTCAGCGTGAAAAATTAAGACTATAAGGCTGAAACGTATTCTTCTGATAACCCCCCTTCTCTGCTATTTGAATCTGAAATATTACTAATAATTTAATTATGATCTTACTAAAAAGGAGATAGGTAGCCATATCCTACACAGGCATTATAACTGTGCATCCCACTTCTAAGTAATGAGAATTTTTGCGGGGTGCCAGTGATTAAGGAGAAAGAGGTGATTGGGGAATAATCCCATTTCTGTTCTGCCTGTCCCTACAGAGTGAGCCCAAAATGAAGATTTCCCAGCATTAGCATGTTCTGCTCCCCGTCTCTTTCCAAGCAGCACCTCTAATGCTCTGTAGGAGTCCCAGGAGAGACTGCCTTCTTGCTTTGTTTCTAGGGCCAGGAGTGGGAGGACTCCCTTCTTAGGCTGAGTAGTTTCTCCATGTCATTTCCATGGCATTAGAATTGTGATAGCAGAAGGAGAGTTCACTCATTGCTGTTAGCTAAAAATCTCCCCGTTCAATACACAGGTAGTCCTTGACTTACAACCACAACTCAGCCCAAAATTTCCATTGGGCAAGCCAGTTGTTAAGTGAGTTTTGGCCCATTTTATGACCTTTCTTTCCACAGTTGTTAAGTGAATCGCTGCAATTGTTAAGTTAGTAGCCCAGTTGTTAAGCGAATCTGGCTTCCCCCCCATTGACTTTGCTTGTCCAAAGGGAATCACCTGACCCCGGGACCACACAACCATCATAAATATGAGTAAGTTGCCAAGCATCTGAATTTTGATCAGGTGACCATGGGGATGCTGCAGTGGTCGTAAGTGTGGGAAATGGCCACAGGTCACTTTGAATGGTCACTAAATGAACTGTTGTAAGTCGAGGACAACCCGTAATCCTTCTTGTCACCGTTCTCAAAATAGTGGCTGCCTTTCCTGTTCCACAAAACTTCAGATGGATATTTTGCTGATCAGAAACATATATAACTATTGGATCTTCCAGGTTCACGGTATGGACTTTCTCCCAGAAAAAGCTCATTTCTTTAAAACTAATTTTAACTGTCAAACAAAGAAGATCATTCTTAGTGGTACTTCTCTTCTTGTGATGATGCATCTTCAGAAGCACAGAATAAACCAGCATTGTTTCGGAGCAATTCCAGAAAGGGCAGGGGAGAAACAGCCCTCCAATTCCAACAGTACACAATACAGATCAAATATGACATGGCCTGTTTCGTGTCCACGTCTTGTATCTCAAGCAAGAGACAGCCCAGCTAAATTCAATTTGCTTTATTGTGTTGGAGGAAATAATGGTTGTTTGAAAAATATGCTCATTATAAATATTAAGCAATTATATTCCATTTTTGCAGAAGGTCATGCATACGAGGAAGAGACACATGGAACTGTTTCAAGAATTAAATCAGAAATTTCAGACACTAGACAGATTTAGAGATGTACCAAAATCAGGAAGTATGGTAAGTATGGAATGTATAAATTAAACCTCCACTTATGCAAGAATGCCCTATTTTTTAGAACTGTTGCGGTGGTGGGGATGGTGGAAACCATAAATTTAAGATAATATATTCAAAAAAGTTTATATTACTTAATGTAAGTTAATAAAAATATCCAAGAACTAGAATATTATTCATAAAGCTCAGCTGCTAGTGATAAGGGCAGATTTAGAAAACATTGTTCAAATCTATTGCTTATCGAATGCTCCTATAAATACCCTTATAAAGGGAAATATCCCAACTGATCACCTTCCACAGTTGTTGTAATATTTATAATGCTTGTATAATACTATGAATATTAGATTATAATTGTTCTAATGTTCATAGTTGTTATGCTTTTGTGACATCTAGCATTAATTATGACATCTAGTATTATGAACATTATATATATATATGTATATATATATATATATATATATATATATATATATATATATATATACATACATACATACATACATACACACACACAGAGTATATATATGTATATATATATGCACACAGTATATATATATATATATATATATATATATATATATATATATATATATATATATATATACACTGTGTGCATATATATATACATATATATACTCTGTGTGTGTGTGTATGTATGTATGTATGTATGTATATATATATATATATATATATATATATATATATATACATATATACATATATATACTCTGTGTGTGTGTATGTATGTATATATATATATATATATATATATATATATATATATATATATATATATATATATATATATATATATATATATATATATATATATATATATATATATATATACATACATACATACATACATACATACTGATGAAAACAAATAAGTTTGAAATGCATATCAGTCTCCCTTTAATTCTTTGTTAGCAATCTAAAAAAAAATTACACAAATATAAGCTGTCACTGTTGTGACTACTGCCTGTCGATGGCCTTTGGTTAGGCTGAAACAGGAAATAAAGATTTGTCCCGTGTGTGTGTGTGTGTGTGTGTGTGTGTGTATATATATATATATATATATATATATATATATATATATATATATATATATATATATATATATATATATATATATATATATATATATATATATATATATATATATATATATATATATATATATTATGGTGTTTGAAAACTATTCAGAAATTTTAGATAGCTTAAAATTTAACTCTGAAATTGTTGCTTAAAAATATCATCTACCTCTACCAAATGTAAACATATTTTACTTTTGTCAATTTCCAAGCAGAACTCAAAGAATTGGTAGTTACCTCCATATACCATAATTATTTGAAATAGAAGAGTTATTCCATTAAGAAGCAACCATCCTTTGCATTATAACCTTTAGAAACTTTCTTAGTGTCCCCTGCTTTAGAGATAAATTGATAGAATCTCCTCAGCAGTGATATTCTAAATTCTTTTGAATGGCAAATAGTATCATGGCAAGAACGTTATTCTCAATCATTCAGATTTTTAAAAACCCTTATTCGCCTTTTAGTGACGTGTTGCTTTTTGCCATTTAATGTGACATAGATGAAGAGATTATGCGTGTGTGTGTGTGAGAGATAGAGAAAGAGAGAGAGAGAGAGATTGCAGGTTATGGTATAGTGCAGGGGTAGGCAACCTTGGCTCTTTTATGACTCGTGAACTTCATCTGCTGGCTTAGCTGACTCAGGAATTCTGGGAGTTGAAGTCCACGAGTCATAAAAGAGCTAAGGTTGCCTGCCCCTCGTTTTAATATAAACAATGCTGCACTTCAATGGCCTAGACATTGGCATTTGAACATAGATCTTTTTAACATTTATATTTTATTGTGTTTTCTAATCTAGGTGAAATGTTTACACACACACACACACACACACACAGAGTCCATGTATGAGATATGCCATACACTAAATAAATAAATAAATATGCATAAGGCCCTGGAAGCAACACAAGGCGTGGCTAAAAACTCTGGTTTACTGGGGCTACTCCTCCAGATCAGATCAAGTTCTGACAGATGACTGAGCTCACCATTCTTCTCCCAGCCAGTGCTGTCTCTGTCCCCAAGATTGGGGAGAACAGTTGATGGATGTTTTGCCCAGCAGCAGGGAGACCCAGTTAGCACCTTAACTACTTCCACAATCATTTACTGGGACAACACCAGTCACAAGCTTCACTAATGAGGCAGGCCTAATATCAACTATAGGGGCAGAGCGAATTTATGTGAATACAGTTTGTGCCATCTGGAAGACAACAGATGAAATTGATTCTTTGTAGATGCTCTAGGAATCTGTCCCTCTTAATTTAGCAAATTCAAGTATAAAGACAGCCTAAAACTTGAGCAATTGAATGCAAAAAATACCAACAATATAAGTGATTGTGATTAAATAATATGGACGGGTATTGTTGTTTAGATAATATTAGCAAAAACAATTGAACTTTTTCTACAATTTTCACTCGTAAAGAGATTCAGTTACATCATAATGTACAAATGAAATAAATAAATTTTAAATAAACCTGCATTTCTGTCTTATGTACAAAATGCTGCAAATTTAAGAGCAGCTAGGGTGATAGGTGCCTTCATGATTCATTAGCTTTTGTGTAAATTAGAAACAGATTCCACATTAATAGAAAATTCTGAGGATTAGGTAGGCCCATTTCTGCTTTTATCTGATGTAAGACCTTCTCCACATTAAGAGCAATCCTGCTTTGCATCACTGTTCCTTCATTAAAGAAGGTTATCAATCTTTTCTTCTGTCAGGCAGTTTATCTAGTAATACACAGTGTGAGCACATAAAAAGCTGAACAGAAAACAATTAGAATATTTTTTTTATTTCATGACTAGTTCTTTAATTTTTAATTAAGCTGACTTTGTAATAATGCCGCTTGGGGTGTGTGTGAAAGCCCTAATAAGCAGGCATATACATAGAATGAAGGCTACTGCTAAGCTTGTAAGCCACCCTGAGTCTTCGGAGAAGGGCGGGATATAAATGGAATTAAAATAAAATAAAATAAAATAAAATAAATAAATTTCATGACTAACTCTCTCTATATATGTATGTATGTATGTATGTATGTATGTATGTATCTATGTATCTATGTATCTATGTATCTATGTATCTATGTATCTATGTATGTATACTTACCAGTTTTGAAGGTAAATTATGGGGGCAAACTCATTTCTCCTGTAGAATTTTTTAAAGGATTACTCATCAGCTTGATCTTCCTGCTTCTATATTAAGCCAATCCAGGCAGTGAGAAGCAGCATAAATCAAGCAGGAGCCATACTTCAATAAACTTCAGAAAGAATTTTATAACTATAGAGCATCCAGCAAGAATATCTAACATCATCATGCATCCTAGCTACACTTGTACAATGAACAAAGCAGGCATTTTTGCTTCATGTCAGAAATTGTAAAGGAAAATAGGAATCTCCAAGATCTGCAAGACTATGGTGACTGAGGGGTTTATATGTTTTAAAAAATGATTAAATTAAATTGTGTTGCAACATTGTTTTAGTCAAACTGGGTGGTAATCGTATCTGTATTGGAACCGTAGTGCATGCAATAGGGATCTTTGTTCCCTTACCATTCCCTGCCACTGGTGTCCTGTTTGGAAAAATGTCCTTTTCTATATGTGGATAAAAGATGTAAAAGAAGTGTTCCATTGGCACCAAAAGATTAAAACAAAATAAAATTCCCTGGTGCAAAAGGAGCAGGAAAATTTAAGCATCTCTCTCTTCTTATATATGTGTTCCCAAACGTATGTATATTGGGATTTTCTTAACTTTGTGCAAAGTGATAAAAATATAGATATCATTTGCATCCCTTAAGCTTAAGGTCCAAAGCCAGTTCTTCGCATATAACCCTCCATAGAAGGGAAGCTATGCTGGGGTTTTTTTTCCTGTAGGGCTTTCCACACCATTATCAGTGGTAATTTAAAGCAGCACATGAAATCTGTAACTTCATAACATTTGGTTGGAAGTGTTCCATCACTTCTTGTCTTTTATGACTGCCTTCTCTTCCAAGAACTGTCAACTGAACATATAGCTGCCAGGGATGGTCAGTGAAGCCTTAATTTGCTCAGTTTTAACCTCAGTGCTGGGAATTTGTTGGCAAAACGTCCAGTGTATCAGTGACTCTCCTTGGAAAGGAATGAGAGAATGGACACTGAATACAGGCCAGGCTGACACCCTTCAATGATGGTATCTTTTCTTATGCCAAGCAGAGATAAATCAGCTTATCTTCTGATGACTGGTTTTCCCATGTGATTTCTTGAATAAGCTAAAACACAAAAGGAGATTTTCTTTCTTTTTTTTTTAATCTCTCTCTCTCTCTCTCTCTCTCCCTTTCTTTTTGTTGCCCCCCTAAATCTCCCAATTTTCACAGGAAAATCCAGCGGGAAGCAGCAAGAGTCCCTGGGACAGTTTCAAATCCCCAAGCGATTACCAACATTACACCACCATCAACGTATTAGATTCAGAGGCAAAAGATGCTTTAGAACTAAGACCAGCAGAATGGGAAAAATGTCTAAACTTGCCTTTAGATGTACAAGAAGGTGATTTTCAAACTGAGGTTTAATGAAAGGTGAAATAAACTGAGGCGCAAAGCTTACCCCTAGAACCATTTTGTTTGCACTGACGCTCCAGAGACGTTGGGAAGCCTGACCCAGCCTGTTTGGACACCGTGGCTAAGGCATATCAGCACCTTCCTGGGCTAGAAGTCAGTGGTTTTTCTTTTCATACAATCGGATTTCCACTAGCCAACTTAGTGGAGGCCCCAGGTGTACAATTCTTACCATCGTGTCTTGTAAGTACCCGTGGAATGGATTTGTAAGGTCAATCTTTATAGATAAACCTCAAACAACGGTTCATGTTGTAACAGCTTCATGTGGTTTAGTTTTCAAAAAACTTCACCGTGAAGCACAATGTATATATTTATGCAGTTTTTAAAGTTTATAACAGTCTGTTTGGCCATTACTACACTTTTTACTTTATAATATAAAAAAAAAGAAGAGGAGGAGGAGGAAGAAGCAGAAGAAGCAGAACAAGAACAAGAAGCAGAAGAAGCAAAGTTTTGTTGTCATTAAATGAATGTCTGTTGAGCTACATTCTTCATTGCTTTAAATGCAATAAAGTAATAATCTCACTTTTATATGAATAATATATTTCACATCTTTATTATTGCAGTTTTCTCTGGGAAGCTCGGAGTAGCTTTTCCTGCTGCAGCTGTGTATAAAATATTTAAAATGTTGTATGGTGTAAATAAACTTTTGTCTACATATCAGTATTTTCAGTGCATTTTATTTTGGATTTGTTGATCTGAAATTTGCATATTTATAATGTTTTTTTAACAACACTGAAGCCGAAAAATGTACTCAGAATGTTAATAGTGTACTGTTATTACTCCTTTGGGACTAATGATTTCTCAAATGTAATAATAGGTTTGCAGAGCTGTTCTTTTTTTCCTAATCTATGAAGGCAACATACAGTGTAAATTGGATTTGTCAGAGCATTGCTACATTCATTCTAGTCTATGTAAATTGTAGTCCTTTTCCATCTTGCCACAGGAGGAAAATTTCTAGACAAACACTGTGCAAGTTTTAGAACACAGAGCCTGAGAAAAATGTTTTTTTTTAATTTACTGCCATCTTACTATAATGATATTTTATGATACTTTCTCCTTTTTTCTGTAGCCAACAAAGATGTATTATCTCCTTCAGGACTGGGGTACGTAGCATGATGCTTCTGCTAGAAAAAGAATGGCTAGAGACTATAGCAATCCACGTGTGATTGACAACTATCTAAATACAGTAGGTAACGGGGTGGGGCTCCTGATGTTCTTAACAACAGCTCCTAGAAGCCTTAACCCAGTGAGTATTGATGAGGAATTATGGGAACTGGAGTCCAAGAACATCTGAAGGACCAGCCATTGTCTATCTTCTAAGATAGTAGCAAATCACCTCTTAACCTCAAACAGAATGAAGATATTTTTACCCAATCTTTTGTATGCTGAATTAAATTTTATAATATGTAAAGAAGGCAGTATTGAATAAATATATGAAATCCAACTGGGCCTGCGTGGTACAATAAAGATATTTGGAAATGCAAATGTTAGTTAAAAGCAGAATCTTCCACCTAGTTGTATCATTTAAGTATTTGTCCTTGTGATGGTTGCCGACACACTTTTAAAGCATCCCTGGATTGGAAAAAAATCTATTTATTTACCTAATGACAGAGAAAGGTTAGATTTTTCTCTCATGACTGCTTTGACTTTGAGAACTGTAATCAAAGTTTTCAAGTTCTGGGACTGACTCTTATAATTTTATTTATTTGTTTGTTTAAGAAAATTTATATGATCACCCAACTCACTTTCAGTGACTACTTGAGCATTATGAGAGTCCAAGCAAAACTTGATGCAACAGATACTTTCGTGTAAAAAAACAGTAGTGAAGCTGGATACAGGCAGCAGGGCATGGAATAATCTTTGTCCTTGTCCCTCAGAATTAGCCATCTTGAGCCTATTGCAAGAAGTTTCCTCCCTTTGTGGCAGGGAGCTCATTCCTCATTCGGCTATGGTGAACAAGGTCTCAACCCCTTCTCTTCCACTCTGGTACAACTAAAGCTGAACTCCTCATATACCCAGCTTGGTTACTGAGTGTCAAAACAACATATATACCAAGGTTTCCAATTGTATGACTTTGAATTAATCTAGTTTGAGGTCCTCCAAATATGGATTGGTATGCAATCACTATTATGTCTCTTAGACGAAACACTACAGTATGATTCTGCTAAAGGAAGATGATATTGCTCAGCCATATTGAATAAAAACAGAAGTCCTTTATTCACTCTGTTCTGCTATTTAAAGGCAATTTCTAATAACTCAAAATGCGATTCTATGCATTATAACCAACTAGTTACGATAGCTGCTCTTTCTGGTTTAGACCTTTAACTGCTGCATTAACCATGTGGCCAGAGCCATGTGTGGATGAACAGTAGCTGATGGGACAATCACACTGGTGGGATTCAGCCAGTTCGCACCAGTTCGGCAGAACCAGGAGCTAAGTCTTTGTTGCCCAGGCCCAGAATGGACTTCCAAAAGCGGCATCCACACAGAGAACCAGTTGTTTACATATTTGAATCCCACCACTGGACAATCACCAAGACAGTGTCTGTATCATTGTGCCAATAACTTTTTAGAACACGTAATGCAGTAGCAGTCATCATATATACTGTAGAGCACACTATTGTTTTCATTCAGAACCTGTTGTAAGTTTTTGGTATCCGTGAATTTTACTGCATTACATTGATGTAACTAATGACATTTTCAAAAAGTGGGTGTTTCCACCAACACTACAGGGCTATGAAGTTGAGCCAGCCTGACATTATCCCACCAGGTTTTTATCCATTCCACCTCCAAAGCTTGTGCTGTTCCACATCTGCTATCAATTCTCCTTTGGCAAATATATGGCATTGCAACTTCTTCATTGTAAGGTTGGACTTTGGCAGCTTCCAGGGATAAACAACCCACCAAAGCTTTGTGCAGTAATTCCTGCCCTGAGAACAAATCAAGCGCTACACTTTTTTTCAACAACATTTGCTGGGCTACCTTTCTCCTTGAAGAATAATTAAAATATATGAATGCACTTATAATATAGTCAATATGTATTAATTTTTTAAAAGCATGTCATAAATTATAAAACGGCCAACTATTTGTTCAGCTGAATTAATAAATTGACTGCTTTCAAGGACGTGGCCAGGTTCATGAAAAGAATTGTTTGCTTTTTAAAAAATATTAGTATAAATTAGCACTGCATTGAGGGGTTTCTTACTTGTTGTATGTACTGTATATAATGGCAAGAGTTAATGTTCTATTTTTATGTATTTGTTGCTTTATAATTCAAGCAAAGGCCACATGCACTAAACCCAGCAAGCAATTAAAATGCAGGCAAAAAATTCACATAAAATCAAGGAAATCAAAACTCTGAGAGAGGCAGTGATCAGTTTCTATAGGCTAATGCTACAGATGGAAATTTCTCCACTGACCTTCATAAACATTGGTCATTTAAAAGAAAAACAGTGGTCTCTTCATCTTTCCAAAATTTTAAATTTAAGTAGGCTTATACATTCTGATCTCTAATGTGAATGTAGTGGGCATAAGAATTGAGATACAGATTTAACCTCCATGCATCTGCAGTTACAATTTTCATATAGGAGATTGTTGCCTTGATGAGTAACATGTTGATTCAGGTCAAAGAAACAAACCTTCCTATCCATGATCCTGAAAAACTAGTTAGGAAGAATGTAAGGAGAAGGGAAGATGCTACCATAATAAATATGGGAATTATCAGCCCTATGCCCCAGCATAGCAAAGTCCCAAATCTCTGCTTAAAATCTGCTATGGTTTTGTCAAGTCTTAGGATAAATATAGCTGGTTTTGACCAACCACAATGTACCAATTAATAGTCTAAATCAGCTAGGACTGGGTCAATGCTGCTAAGGTAAAGGTAAAGGTTCCCCCGCACATGCGTGTTAGTCGTTTCCAACTCTAGGGGCCAGTGCTCATCTCCGTTTCAAAGCCGAAGAGCCAGTGCTTGTCCGAGGACGTCTCCGTGGTCATGTGGCCAGCATGACTAGATGCCAAAGGCGCACGGAACACTGTTACCTTCCCACCATAGTGGTCCCTATTTTTCTACTTGCATTTTTACGTGCTTTTGAACTGCTAGGTTGGCAGAAGCTGGGACGAGTAACAGGCGTTCACTCTGTTACGTGGAACTTGGGATTCGACCCGCCAAACTGCCGACCTTCTGATCGACAAGATCAGTGTCCTAACCCACTGAATCACCACGTCCCTTTTCAATGCTGCTAAGAGACATACAAATTTGGAAGCAGATTTTTTCCCATGTGGATCCCATACTATAGTGATGGGAAGTAGCCAGAAGTATTTAGAGCACCTCTAAGGCTAGAAGCAGAGGCTTCAGTTGGTGGAAATGTTTGGGACAGCCTTACCAGTAATAATTGACTGTCAGTAGCACCAATCAGTTGTCTGAATGAGAAAGCAGGCATCCCTTTCATTTCTCCTCCCTAACTCTCCCATTTGTGTGAGATGACTATCTCATGATCTAACTGTTGGATCACATTTGTCTATGATGGCATTTGGGAAGATTGTTCTCTATCAGTCTCCCAGTTCTTTCTTCCCTTCCCTTCCACAAGAGAGGGGAAAAAAGTTCTAAAATAATTAACTCTCTTGAATATTCAAAATTATACTTTACTCAGATTTATTTTTTTTAGAAAAATCAAATCAACCCTTTAAAACATTTTTTAATGTTTTAAAGTTTGAACTGCTACCCAACATGTATAGTCTTCTCCTGAAACAATACTGAGTTGGGACACCTGGTCTTCCAAGTTGGCTTGAGCACAGGCATTGTCACAGGGTTAGTTATCATTGTTCGTAAACCAGGCAATTATAGAGAACACTGCTATTATTCTTAGTCTGGAAGACATATTGAGTATGTCTATGCAGACAACAGATTACAGTCTTTGTCTGCTCCGCTCACTATTAATTCTATATAATTAGCTTTGTAGAATGCCTTATTCTAAAAATATATGGCTAGGAACTACCCAAATATAGGTAGTTTTAAAGTGCAATAATTAATAACTTAAAAGTCATAGTCTTATCTGGGAATGGAAGTAAACTCCACTAAGGTCAAGTCTAGTTTTGGGCTAGAAAGCTATGTGGTTTAAAATGCTGGTCTGAAGTGGGCTGAAATGCACTTTCCCAGCCTTCATAATATTTTTATGATATTTAATAAGTGACACCGGGTCTTCTAAAATGTTTGCTCATCCATTATGTTGAAATCAAATAAAGCCAACCATGAAGGGGTCGTTGTGGAAACATCAGAGTTATGTATCTCCTTATAAGAAATAATGCTGACAAAAGAGTACCTTCGCTCAGGCATTTTCTCGAGCTAAAAGTAAATATCTGTTTCTTCACTGAAACTTTTCTCTGCTGCAGTCTTCATGGACATAAAACAATAGCAGGAGTATTATTTTGTTCTGTAAATACAGAGCCTTCCTTCTTTCAACAGGGATTCCTACTTCATCTTTTGCATATGCTATAAAGCTGTTGGATTTCAATCTGCATTGGAAGCAACACTTTGGATATATGTCCTGAGGACAATTCAATACCTCTTGCCATTTTGTTAGAAGAAAATGCATTTTTCTTCCCACTGTCACTCAGGAAGGCATCGGCAGCTCTCCAAATCAAGTTCGGTCTTTGATAAGAGAGATCCAAGCAACAATTCAACATGATGCTTCATTATTTTTGTCCTCTTCAAAGTTTGCCCATGAAGAGTATATCATGAATGTTGTCATAGCTAAAACTGGGTGCTACGACTAGTCAAGCAAGTTGCAGTGGTTTTATAAATAAATGTTTATTTCTTCATGTTGAAATAAGATCAAAGGTATTTTTCAGTATCCTCTTCTAGGTAGCCCTGCAAGCTATAACTCCTTCCTCTATTTTTTAATGTGAGTATAATTCTGTTTCTAAGGTCTAATTTCGGCTGATGCTGCACTAAGAGCTCTTTCAGAAAATGGATATCAATAATTAAACAAATTAGATCTTTCTGTTTCACATCTTGCTTTTTGGGAAGGACAAAGAAATTTGACTTCACATGGTACTTCTTCCATCACAGCAGATTCATATAGCACTGTGTTCATTCTTCTGTCCAAATGTGGTCTGGAGATACAACTTATCATGAAATTAGGGTTTTCTGTTGTGGTTTTCCAGAGGTTGATTGTGTTGGGCAGACGGTGGAAAGTAAGAATTTTGACAACTTCTTTCGGTATATTAGAGCTGCTCTGCTAGAGCAGAATATAGGAGCTATGGTAATGCTTGTGTTTGTTGCTGGGCTACAACATAGGGTAACTTACTTGCAGAATATGGAGGGTTTTAGTTACTGTATCTTTCAATAAAAACTAAATATTTGGTACTCCTGATGGGGGAGGAAGACTGATTTATAAAAAATCAGTAGTGAGGCTGTTTTCATTTGTTATATTACCATATTCCACCATCCATTATTTAGGAGATCTAAACATTTATAAATAATAATACATTAAAAAAAACACAATGCATATTTAATCATTTCAATTGGGAAACTAGGAATTTTCTAGTTATTAAGTAAATGAAATAGAGAATTATAGAGTCCAAAGAAGCTACTTAGTCTTAGGGCATCCAACCACCACACATATCAGTCTTGTCTCCTTTGACATATCCAATAAAGGACAATGTTCTGGGTAAATGATTTCACCACCAAATTGTTCTTATTGTTAGGAAGTGTAGTTCTTTTTCTCCTAATGCTCAAAGAAGAATCTGCCGTCCATTAACCTAAATCCATTATTCCATGGCTTGCAGAGAGGACTAAATTTGTCTTCAATAGGCTTCCTTTTAGATTTGGAGTGTTATTCTAACTGACCTCAGTTTTCTATTCTCAGACTCAGCTTATAGACCCTCTTTGAATCTCTCCCTGTTTCTCAAAAGTACAGATGCAACACTCATAATAATCAACACAAAATTAGTATCACTTTCCATGACTTAGCAACTACTTGGAGCAGCTTTCATTTGACTTGATGATCAATACATGTCCATAGTAAAAAAAATCTAATTAAAAGATATAATTTGTAATCAGATTCTAATAGGATTTTCTCATGCATTTAGTCACTTCTCTCAAAAGAAGGAAAGAAATCTATCAAGAGAAGAAAATTAACCAACTCCACCATTTAGAAGACCCTTCTCTGTCTCAAGAAGAAATTGAAGACTTCTTTTTTCAATTGGTTTTAAAGGAGCATAAACAGTCAGGTTAATGTCAGATCAGCTCCTCTTCACAGAAGACATACTGTCCCCTTTAAAACACTGAAACATTTGTGAAGAAATTGCCAAGACTGCTGTCAAAATTTAGTGCCTCAATCACTTCCCTACCAGGATCACCTGTTTTACCAGATTTTCTGAGCAATAGCATAAAGGATATACAGGACAGGAACCAGCAGCTGAGAGGAAGAACAGACAGCAGACATCCCTCTTAAAATGCTAATTTCACTTCAGCTCGGAGATGTTTTAAAATGTATGTTCTAATTAAAAAATATTTATCATACCATTCACAGTCCAGGAAATTTATTAAAAAAAACCAGAAAAAAAGAATGAAAACCTACCAAAGTATTACTTACAATGAAGAAGTGATGAAGCTTCTGAGTCTTATTTAATTACTGATTCTCTTTAAATTGGGGGAAAATGGAAACACCCTGACTCTGACACCATTTGCCAATCTTGAAAACCCTATAATGAAGAGTAACAGTGTCATACAATCTGAGGACAGAAATATGTTTCATTAAGAACTGTGCTAACTTAGAGGCCATATACAAACCATTAATTGAACTTTCTTGCAGGAAGACTGGTTAATTAGGTTACTGATCAGGCTTTACAGTTTGCAGGGCCTCATCTTGTGAAAATCCTCCATTTTTCTTAACTATCCTTTATCCTAACTAGGTATTCAACAGGGAAGAATAATGGGGACCACCATTTTATTCACTGGGGTTCTTCCACTCTTTCTGGAGGAAACATTTATCCAGGCTAAACATCTGCAATGCTACCTAAATGGAAAAGAGTTCAGAAACCTCAGCAGCAAAAGGGTCAGACACCAGAGTATTTCTCAGGTTAAAGAGTTTGACCCTGTTAGTCCAATTTATCTAGATTACATATTAAAGGTCTTAAATGCTGTGGGATGAAATTAAGGATTGTGTGGTCTGTTGCACAGTTAGCCAGCTATCCAGACTAGATTTGACCTTTTTATCCACCTACCAAGTCCTTCCCAAGGATTTGGGACAGGCAGATGTTGTTAGAGGTATCATTACAGGATGTAAACTGTTCCGAGTAAAGTTGCCTTTTGCAATTGACTGATGGTGAATTTGACAATGCCGATGGTGTTCAAGTGGCAATCCAGAGGTTTTGGGAGTGCAGCCAAGGTGACTATTACTACTGCTACTACCTTTGCAGAATTAGTATCAGTACTATTATTATTATGGTTCATCATACAGCCAGATGTTTAGACTAGATTTGGCATCTTTATCAACCGATTAAAATTTTCCCAAGGAGCCTAGGCAGATGCTGTTGTTTCATGGTGTCAAAGGTGTCGTCTCAAGATGTATGCTTTTCTAAGTAAAGCTTATTATTAAGCTTAGAACAACTTGCATCTGGACCAATTTAGGTATGATCTTAGAATTTAAGTTGTAATTAGATCCCCAATAGCCTCAATGGTTCAAAGTCCCTTTTCTGAATTGGGCTTGCTTCATCCCTTATAATCTTTTCCAAACAGGATTGGGTCAGCTGCAGTGGCCTCTTTATAGTAACATTATACATTGTACAGTAATACAACATAAAGGAGAATATTGGTAGCTCAGCGTTTAAATGAGGGGTCCTTGATGTTCTCTGAATTTGGTTGTGGATTCTTGCAGACGTTTCATTACCCGAACTAAGTAACCTCATCAGTGCAACTAGTATTGAGGATGTTACCTAGTTTGCGTAATGAAACGTCTAAAAAAAGAGGAGGAAAAACTGAGCGCAGAGAGCATCAAGGCCCCCTCTGTCCTACAACAATCCAGCAACATTTTGGGTTTAAGAGGCCATACTGGTCATTGAACAGTGTGTCTGTTGGTTACTGAATCATGTGCACCAGCAAGAAAGCAAATTTAAATTCCTATTAGCTTTCATTTAAATTAATAAAGTTAACATAATCATTCTTAATATGTAATATTTTCCCCTAGAGTTTACATACCAGAAGTTACAGTTCAGTAGTAAGAGGAATGTTGCTGTTAACACTGAAGGCCTTGGGAGAATATTTTATGCAGCTCTAGGACTTCAAGTTATATATCATGTCTTCCTGCATAAATTTATCACCTGAATTTCTGGCACATTCATTCATCTCTAGTATATTGGAAGCCCTGAGAATCCATATGTTCTCACCCTTAATTTATTTATAGTTATGATTACATCAGATCTAAAGAAAGTATATTGGTTCTCGGTTCATTCCTGAATCCAATTCAAGATGTCAGTATTTGAAGTCTTAAGGACCATATACCTGAAGGAACTTCTCTTTCCATAGCAACACTAAAGTCAAAAGAAAGAAAGAAAAAACCTTCCCATTTTCTATATGAAAGAAAAGAGAAATATTTGTGTTGAAAAGAGAGGCCCTAATATGAAGGCTCTCTGCCTTTAGAATTCTTCCCTGAAGGAAGTATATCCATTGTGATAAACAGTCCTGGCCACAAAAAGCTGGGGAGGGAAGGGATGTTAGTGGCAGAGGAGGGCTCATATTACTTCAGTTTTTCTTAAACCTATTTAAGGTTGTGTTTTTTTTAATGTTTGCAAAACTTTATTTCCCCAAGGCACTAGAAATAAAGCCAGAAGTCATGAAACTGCATTTAATTTCTCACATTTTTTTTTCGTTTTTTTTTTCCAATTTACATGTGTTTGTGCATGCATGCCTCTGCACCATCACAGCCCTGATGGTCCCACTTTCTTATGTGGTCCCTTGGAAAAATTACTTGCCCCCCTCTGTTTAAAGCCATCCAGAAAAGGATATATACATTCCCTGACCTCTGGAGAGTTCATAGTGTGGAATTATGGAGTAAAAATCCATACAAGTAGTATCAAAAATGTAAGTGGAGAAAGTCCAAAATATTTAAGATTCTCCTGAACTTTGAGGCTCTTTTGGTCTTTGGAATGAGGGACAGAAAGTCAACACACAGATACTTTTACAGCACTTTTTTACAGCAGCAAAACTTGTATTTTCTTGCCAAAATCTGTTGTTTATGGTGGGCAAAAATATGTAATAAACAAGCAAATAAATGAACTTACAGTCAATCAGCTATCAGAGATCCTCGCTTGGACTGAGGGAAAGATTGCTCCCATGGCACCAGAAATACTGTAGATTCAGTCTCCTTTCTAACAGCTAAGTCTGCTGGATCTCTCCCTGTAAAGACAATGTGAGTGGGGGGCAGGGACTAAAAAGAGCTAAATAAATAAATTAGCATATCCCACTACCCAGCACATTGATTATGTGTTTGTCTAACAGTGCTATTCTCCTGATATTATTTGACTGTTTTGATAATTAAATTGACAGTTGCAAAAAGATAGACAAATAGATGATAATAGATAGATGAGACAGAGAGAGACTGAGAGATGATAGATAGATGATAGTTGGTAGGTAGATGATAGGTAGATAGATAATAGAAGAGAGAGAGAGAGAGATGGTGATAGACAGGTAAGTAGGTAGGTATATGATAGATAAATAGATGGTTGATAGATTAGACAGACAGATGATAGATAGATAGACAGAGATGACAGATAGACAGATAGATAGATGATGGATATATAGATGACAGATCGAAAAAGAGAGATGATAAGAGAGAGAGAGAGATGATACATGGATAGATGAAAGAAATAGAGATAGTGGTAGAGATGAGAGAGTGAGAGAGAGAATAAATAAATAAATAAATAAATAAATTGTTAAAAGTAGTAAGAGTAGTAATATATTATGGTGTGCTTCCTTAAAAAATAAAAATAAAAGCTAAGGCCATTTTAAGTACAGTGCAGAATTGGAAACAAAACAATGGCAGGGAAGGAAACAATCCATTACTAATTCCACACAAACAGGCATCATACTGTATATTGATACACCATAGTCCAAGTGAGTTGTATGAGCTTATCAGAAATGGCAGCTTCTCATGCAGTGCTGAACCAAGAGCACCCCATTCATTCTTCAGTTTTGCACTTGGAGTACACTGAGGCTGAAAAATAAGCAACAAAAAGTAAGCTATGACAGAAAGTGCCTCTCCCCATTGCTCCCACTGAGTAATGGGAAGCCCTTAGGAATCTGCTGCAAAGCATCTGAAATCTACCAGTAGGTTCCATTATACACTCTGCCTACGTTTGGGTTCAATATATACCTCAACACTGCTAGACTAAGAGTGAAAATTGCAGTATTCCTCGATCCATCATGATCTGGGATGATTAATTCATGACAGTGATATTAAATAAATATTCCTGTGCACACCCTATATAAGGATTGTTTTCACATTCCTTCTGTTTCTTCCTTTCAATTATTATTATTGGATTTTTATACTGTATATATCAATAGAGATATGTGGGATCCTCAGTGGTCTCCAAGCTTGGTTATTTTCTTGCAGACGTTTCATAACCCAACTAGGTAACATCATCAGTGCTTGAAGGGAGTGAGGATTTGTCCTTTTGACACCGATGTTGTTACCTATTTGCAGGGCTTTTTTTCTCATAGAACGCTCAGAACGGAGTTCCGGCACCTTTTTTGGATGGAACCTTGTAGGGTAGGCAAGGCAGGTTGTGTGACATGTGTGAGTTCCGGCACCTTTTTCTTTTACAAAAAAGCCCTGCCTATTTGCATAATGAAACATCTGCAAGAAAAAAGTGTTCAGAGAGCATCAAGGACTCCACAGTTCAACTCTGAACTACAAATGTTATCTTTTATTAGAGATATGTCACCCAGCCAGCTTCCAATGTCTAAGGAAGGCCTAGAACAGGGGTTTTCAAACTTGGCCCTTTTATGACTGGTTTATCCCTGGTTATGGCTCTAAGTTATGAACCTATCAAATATCTGCTGAAAGATGCTTTATGTGCTTTGCAGATAGCAAAGTTGGCTATTTTCAGCTACTTCAGAAAATTGTCTCCACTTTTCCCCTCCACCTCCACCCACCCACATGTCCATGATTCATTTCTGTATGTTTCTCCATATTCTCCAAAAATTCAAAAGACTATCTTCCCTGCCTTCCAGTGCACACTTTACACTTACTCAGCTAAAGAAAGTAAATTCCTGGAAGTGTTTGTAACAATGGTTGGAAACTGATCAAAGAGAGAAGCAACCTGGAACTAAGGAGAAAGTTCCTAACAGAAATTTTGGGCAATCCATCACTAGAGGTTTTTAAGAAGAGACTGGACAGTCACATGTCTGAGATGGCTTAGGTTCTCCTGCTTGTGCAAGGGGCTGGACTAGAAGACCTCCAAGGTCCCTTCTAGCTCTATTCTATTCTATCTGATGATGATGAATATAGAGAGTAACAGGGTTGAAAGGAATTTGCAGGTCTTCTAGTCCAACCCCCTGCACAAGCAGAAGACCCTATACCAGGGGTGTCAAACTCAATTTCATTGAGGGCCACATCAGCATTGCGGTTGCCCTCAAGGGGCCGGGTGGGTATGGCCAGGGTGGGCATGGCCTACTGGGTGGGCATGGCTAGAGTGCGTATGGCCTACTGGGTGGGCATGGCCAGCTCTACATCATTCGCATCAAGGGTGCCTATGGGGGCCTGGGCAGGAGTGGGACAGATCTGAGGGTCTCTGGCAGAAGGAGGGTCTCTGGGCCAGGGCCAAGACAGTGGGGGCCATTCCCTCATTCCCTCGCGGGCCACATGAAACCACTTCACGGGCCGGATCCGGCCCCCGGGCCTTGTGTTTGACATGTCTGCCCTATACCATTTCATATAGATGGCTATCCAGTCTTTTCTTAAAAACCTCCAGTGATGGAGCACCCACAACTTCTGGAGGCAGGTTGTTCCACTGATTAATTGTTCTCACTGTCAAGATATTTTTCCTTAGTTCTAGGTTGCTTCTCTCTTTGATGAGCTTCCATCTTTTACGTCTTTTCCTGCCCTCAGGTGCTTTGGAGAATAGGTTAACCCTCTCCTCTCTATGACAGCAAATATTCAAATATTGGAAAACTGCCATCCTATCAAATAAAGAAAAGGCAAGTAATGGTAAGTGTGCTTTGGGAATGGCCTATAAATTGATTGGTCTATGGCAGAGGTCTTCAAACTCGGCCCTTTTATGACTCATGGACTTCAACTCCCAGAATTCCTCAGCCAGTGTGCCTGGCTGAGGAATTCTGGGAGTTGAGGTCCATGAGTCATAAAAGGGCCGAGTTTGAAGACCCCTGGTCTATGGTGTGATAAGGCTCAATTTTAGGGCCCTTTTATTTTATTTTATTTTATTGTATTTTATTTTCTGACAATTTACATAATTTCCACAAGCCATGATTGTGAAATTATCATTGTGGCTCTGTCACAATCACCTTGGCAACAGTTACAAGTATAATCCCAGGGTATAATTCTGGAATAGGTGTTCTAATATATACCAATATATGCCACACAAGTATGACAAAGCCAAAGTGTTCACCATTATGGGAATAGACCATAAAGTTCTCATTTACTTCCAAACACAGACTCACAATCCATTTCAAAGAAATGGAAAGTCCTTCTAATATCACCTGATGGCAAGAAAAGATGTACTTAAAAAAAATAGATAGGTACAATGATTCTGCTCCCAGGCATTCTGAAACAACGTACACCCTTAATATAAATTCCATCTTCTTATCCTAAAGAGGAAGAAACGGTACATATACAGTAGAAAATAATGTTTCTATGGAATGGAAGGGGAAATTATGGACTATATTATTGATTTGATATATTAGTATTTGTTTTCTGTTATATAAACAGCAAAAAGGGGTTTTCTCAGCAGAGAGAATTTAAGTAGCATTTAGATAATGAAAATCTGGTGGATCAGGTCTTTAAAAAGGATCTCATGTGCAATAACCTACTTGTTTATCATCAGTATACAGGTAGTCCTCAACTTACAAAAGTTTGTTTAGTGACCGTTCAAAGTTACAATGGCACTGAAAAAAGTGATTTATGACCATTTTTCACACTTACAACCTTAGCACATTTATGACAGATGCAGTGTCCCCAGGGTCATGTGATCATCTTTTGCAACCTTCTGATAAGCAAAGTCAATGGGGAAGCCAGATTCACTTAACCACTGTGTAACTAACTTCAAACTGCAGTGATTCCCTTAACAACTGTGGCAAAAAAGGTCATAAATTGGAGCAAAATTCACTTAACAAATGTCTCGCTTAGCAGCAGAAAATTTGGGGTCAATTGTGGTCGTAAGTCGAGGACTACCTGTATATCCCACTGTTCCTTGTGAAGTTAAGCAGGCTGCTCAGTTCAAACTAATAATTTATTTAGTTACAATCTCTGGTCACTTGTGCAAGTCACTAGTCCTCAGCTGCAAAGGACTAGTCATGCTAAGGGAAAAGTGATTAGAACTCATGGTCTCCTGCAGTTCTTTCAGCTGCTCCAGTCAACAGGGATCCTTTTCATTTGGAAGCAGGCTGCCATGTTTTTAAAGTATACTGTATGAAACAAAAAAACAAATGCAATTCAAGAACATATGGAAGGATCACAGATTCCACAACCTGTCTAGTTAGAATATGATTTTGCCAACGCTCCTTACAATGCTCACAGTATTCAAAATGACCTGGATGGTATAAAGTGTCCTGCCCTGAGCAGGGGACTGGACTGGAAGACCTCTGAGGTGCCTTCCACCCCTATGATTCTATGGTCTAATATCCGACTGTAATTACATACATTACAAAAGACCCACTGAAGAGACCAAATTCTACAGCTGAATGCCTCTTCTTCTATATCAGCTCCATTTAAAAAGCCTCTCTATGGTTCAACTAATATGCTTAAGCACGGCCTGCTTGAAATGGTTTCGCTTGGCTTGAAAGGTAAGATGAGACGAAAGGGAATATAACTCATCCAGCAATTACTCATACCAGCTTAGGGAAGACAAGGTCTCCTACTGCACACCTTGGTTTTGAAAGGGCAGTCATCCCTTGAAGTAGTAATCTAACATTTCTACTTGCATGCAGTCCTGGTTTTTATTAACGCTGTTAAAAACACATTCTGCTCCATCTTATTATTCCTTAGGCAGACAGAGATAAAAGCACACTGGTGGAAGTTCTCCCCAATCCATACAGCTGCAGTGGACAATGATTGAGTATTCAAAGGGTTAAATTATGAGGATTGTGAGCCAGCAAATTCATGAATGGATGTTGCTAGAGCTAGGTGTTGTTTTTTTTTGGGGGGGGGTTGTTGAAAGTTTTCTGGTTTTTTTTTAAACTGCAGCATAGGTAGTACTCAACTTACAACCACAGCTGAGCCCCAATTTTTTTGTATAAATTTTATTAGTTTTTACAGGGTTAGGAATGAGGTAGGGTTGGGTTGGGGTTGGGATTTGGGTTAGGGTTAGGATTAGGGTTGGGGTTGGGGTTTTTCCAAATAACATTCTCAATATTTAGCAAACAGCATAATGTCTGGGTCCATGTGTTTAACAAACAATAATAGATAATAGTTAATTATCATAAACAATATGTTAATTAATTGCTCAATAGCCTTCTTCTTGCTAATATATATTCAAAGTTACATATCACATTCCTTTCTCTTTAACTCGTTTTTCTAGCCATTGACAGAAATTATCCCATGTTCTAAAATACACTGAGTCTTCTTTGTCTTTTATCTTTAAAGTCAATCTATCCATTTCTGCACACTCTAAAATTTTCTCAATTAGTACTTCTTCAGCTGGTAAATTTTCATTTGTCCAATGTTGCTGCCCTTAGTATGTGTAGTATTAAATATATGCAATCTTTCTCATAATTTGCTCCTATTATTCCTAACAAAAATAATTCTGGCTTAAAGTCTATTTGTTTTTAGTCATGTTCTCCAACCATAAATGTATTTTAACCCAAAATCTTTTTGCTTTAGGGCATGTCCACCAGATATGATAATAAGTACCTGGTCTTTGTTTGCATTTCCAACAGTTGTTTGAAGTATTTTTAAACATTTTTGCTAATCTCACTGATGTCATATGCCATCTATAAAACATTTTATATAAGTTTTCTTTATATACCACTGAGTTAGTTAATTTAACATTTCTTTCCCATAACTTTTACCAGTCTTCTAATTCTATATTATATCCAAGGTTTTTTGCCCATGTTATCATTGTTTCTTTTGCTTGTTCTTCCTCCATCTTTAACTTTAACAGAAATCTATAGAGTTTCTTAATCAACTTTTCATCTGTTTTTAAAAGTATCTGATCAAATTCTGTCTGTTCTTTATAAAATCCCATTGTTTTAGCATCTTTTTCATATCTCATTTGAATTTGCAGATATGGCCACCATGCTAGATCAATATCTTGTTCTTGTAAATCTTGTCTGTCTTTCAATTTTCCTTCATTGTCCAAAATATCATTATAAGTCACAACTTTATCATAATTAATTAAATTTGGATAAGCAAAAGCTTCCATTGTTGAAAGCCATCCAGGTATCTTAATATAATTTTTTTCTTTTATTTTTTCCCATTCTGAAATAAGTACATTCCTTATAAAATGATTTTGAAAGTATCTATGTATTTTATTCTTCCCATACCACAGAAAGGCATGCCAACCAATTTGTAGGTCATGCCCCTCTAGGTACAACAGCCTTTTGTCTCTAAGCATTATCCATTCTTTAAGCCATGTTAAAATACTTTCTTGGTAGTATAACATCCAGTCCGGTAGTCCAAATCCTCCGCTTTCTTTCACTTTTGGTAGCATTTTCAATCTAATTCTAGCTTTTTTTCCTTGCCAGATAAATTTCAATATTGTTGTATTCAGTTCATAAAAAAAGGCTTTTCCCAGGCTTATAGAAATCATTTGAAATAAAAAGAGTATTTTTGGTAAGATACTCATTTTCACTGTTGCTGTTCTCCCCAACATTGAAAGTTGGAAGTTTTTCCACTTTTCCAAATCCAACTTTATTTGTTTTAGCAGTCTTACATAGTTATCTTCTTTTATTGTTACACATCTTGCTGTTAGATAAATTCCCAAATATTTAACTTTTTTAACTACGGTATTTGAAGATTTGTTTTTTGTTAGTTGATTTTTTTTGTTTTTCTGTTAGATTCTTTGTTAGCACTTTAGTCTTTTCTCTGTTTGTTGTAAACCCTGCCACTTCTCCAAATTTTTCTATTTTCTACATACGTTTAGTGCTTGTTTCCAATGGATCTTCCAATATGAAAACCAAATCATCTGCAAATGCTTGTACTTTATATTTTTCATCTTTTATCTCCAGTCCTATAATTTCTATATCTTGTGTAATATTTCTGTTCAATACTTTCAGTGTTAGTATAAATAGTAATGGAGATAGTGGCCATCCCTGTCTTATGCCCTTTTTAATGTTAAAGTTTTCTGTAAGATCTCCATTTACAATTTTTTTTGCTACATGTTTACAATAAATTGTTTTGATTACATTTATAAAGGTTTTTTTTCCAAAGTCCATTTCTGCAAGTTGCTGGAACATAAATTGCCAGTTTACACTGTCAAATGCTTTTTGTGCATCAAGGAATATTAAAGCCATCTGTTTTCCTGAATGAATTTCATAGTACTCTAACACATCAAGAATCATTCTTAAATTATTATTTATCTGTCTTTTAGGTAGAAAACCATTTTGGTCTGTATGTATAAATTCAATCAAAAATTTCTGTAGTCTGTCTGCTATTATTGAGGTGAAGATTTTATAGTCTACATTTAGTAGTAATATTGGTCTATATTTTTTTTATTTTTGTTAAATCAGAGCCTTCTTTGGGTATTAAAATAATGTTGGCTTCAGTCCATGTATCTGGTACTTTAGCCTGCAGAAGTATTTCATTACACAGTTCTTTCAGGATCGGACTTAATACATCTTGTAATGATTTATAAAACTCTGCAGGTAATCCATCTGGGCCAGGAGTCTCTATAATCTCCATCATTAATATTTTTCCATTTAATATATTTTGAATATTCTCTGAAATATTTTGGTAAGTCTGCTTTTTTAAAAATACTCCTGTATTTTTTCTTTTGGAATTTCTTCTGCCTTATAAAGTATCTCATAATAATCTTTAAAAAAATTTTAATTGTACCATTTTGAAACTGTAATTCACCTTTTGGATCTTGCAGCTTGTTTATCAACTTTTTCTTTTTTCAGTCTATATGCAAACCATTTCCCCAGCTTGTAACTGAACCCAAAATTTCTGTTGCTAAGTAAAACATTTGTTAAGTGAATTTTGCCCCATTTTACAACTTTTCTTGCCACATTTGTTAAGTGAATCACTGCGGTTGTTAAATTAGTAACATGATTGTTAAGTGAATCTGGTTTCCTCATCAACTTTGCTTATCAGAAGGTTGCAAAAGATGATCACATGACCCCGGGGACACTGCAACTGTCGTAAATGTGAGTCAGTTGGCAAGCATCCGAATGTATATCACGTGACCATGGGGATGCTGCAATGGTCATAAGTGTGAAAAGTGGTCATAAGTCACTTTTTTCAGGGCTGTTGTAACTTCAAACAATCACTGTGAACTGTTGTATGTTGTGGACTACCTGTATACCTGTTTAAGAACTGATAGTACTTTGTTTTTCTTTTTCTATTTCCCATCACAAAATGCCATGTACAACTTTGTTCTCCAGTTTCAGCAATCATCCAGCACGCAGTAATCTGATCCAAATGAGGACTCCAAGCAGTGTGTCAAAACAAGACTTTGTTGTGAATACAAAGGAGGGAGGAAGAATTATTATCTGGCCATTCAAATGATGATAGAATAATTATGGCAGGATTTAGTAGCCTCTACTGGGGGTGGGAGCAGTGTTCTTGTTTTATTTCCCAAAAGTGGGTTGCTTGAATGTCATTCAAAACATTGAAATAACTTCTGGTCCTCCTGGCCACTTTTTGATTTGCCAGTTGATTATTTTCCTTCTTTAAAGCATTAATGGGTGATGCTGCTAAATAACACACTTACAAAGCCAACACGTTCATGGTCGAGAGATTAGAAGAACCAGTCAGGATTTTTCTACAAGTTTAATCTGTGGACAGACAGGATCACTGTCAGAGAAGTGCATATAAATGTAGAAAAGAAGATTGATATCTGAACCTGGATATCTTGTTTTGACTGTGTTAAATCAAGAAGATTGGTAGAAGGGCAGAGTGCTTCACAAATTACGTTTCCTGTGGCTTTTGTCTCTATTCTGGGAAGCACTGGGGAGACAGCCAAGACCATCTTATTAAATTCTGCCAAATCTGACAATGAATCAGTGGGCTGTATGTGAAAATCTGTTCCATGACTACTAAATGCTAAGAACAGGTAAACTGATCACAGACATCATTATTTTGTCAAATAAGAAACAAATTATCTTTTCTTCAACAATAAAGCAGTGATCTTTTATCATATGATATGGCGGGGGTCCCCAACCCCTGGTCCATGGACCGGTACCAGGCCACGGCATGCCAGCAACCGGTCCACACAAACAAGCATCTACATCTGTGTGATGCAGGCAGCACACAACACCATGCACTCTCCGGTCTGCGGAAAAACCTTTCTCCACAGAACTGGTCCCTGGTCCCCAAAAGAGCCTTGGTGGAGCAGTGGGCTAATGCCTCCTTAAGTAACACCAGCTGCCTGCAATTAGTGCAGGTTCGCATCCCACCAGGCTCAAGGTTGACTCAGCCTTCCATCCTTCCGAGGTAGGTAAAATGAGGACCCAGATTGTTGGGGGCAATTAAGCTGACTTTGTAATAATGCCGCTTGGGGTGTGTGTGTGAAAGCCCTAATAAGCAGGCATATACATAGAATGAAGGCTACTGCTAAGCTTGTAAGCCGCCCTGAGTCTTCGGAGAAGGGTGGGATATAAATGGAATTAAAATAAAAAATAAAATAAAATGTTGGGGACCTCTGTGCTATGGTATCTGTTAAGCATTTGTTAATAGGCATGTACCTATGTCCTATGAGGACAGCAGGTGCTCCAGACATCATACAGGTAGGTATACTTGACCCCAAGTTTTTTTTTCCAAAAGGTGGGTTGCTTGAATGTCATTCAAAACACTTTTTGATTTGCCAGCTTATGATTTTCCCAGTTTAAGCATTAATATTTATTGAGAGCTTTTCATACATTTGGAGGAGAACCAGACTAATTATGCCAGCCACCAGACATCTGTATAAAGGGCAGAACAGAGCCCACATCTATAAGATGGTCTGTGCAGGGTCAGGACACATGGAAAGTTTTTTAATAACACATTCAAAGCTGCTACTTTTTTCAGGATCCCTCAAGTTACTGAAATACTGAGTATTAACCTTATCTAGTTTGACGCACTTACTGTATATTGTTTTCGCTTTGGATGCCTAAACTTTCATCACTTTTACAATTATATTGCATTGTTTATCTAATCCTCTGTCTCTCTCTCTCTTTCTCTCTGTCTCTCTGTATGTGTGACTGTGTGCATGTTATAAGTAGATATAATCAAAACCAACATACTTTGTCATGTGTAAGTTGAACAAAACAATAATTAAAGACAGCGACAGTACATAATTATCTATCTCTGTGCTCCATGTTGCTCTTTCCATAACAGTTCCCCACAATTTTATACGCTGAGGGCATCTCCACTTCATTGTCAATCATGGTTTGGAAGTTCAGGAAAAGCCCATCATTAACTGCATTAATTACAAGTGCCACAGAATGTTGGAATGGCATTATACAATAATCAATCCTTGTTTAATTATCTAACTTCAGCATACTTACTTAGCATGAAATGCTCAAATGGAAAACTTCATCCTGCTCCTCCAATGTTATTTTCTGTGACAAGAGTGGTGCCAATTTCCATAAGAAATAATTTTAGCTAAATACCCATCTTTTCTGTATGTGTAAATATGATACCTGTAAGTGTACATTCAATGAAGTTTTGCAAATGTTTTCTGTCCTCACTACAGGTTACTCTGTGTGCAGCTTGACATGCAGCTAAACCACCTATCCTCCAATAAAACAGACTATGTGGGGAAATACATACAATAAGAACTCAAATATAAAATAAGCAGTACTGACTATATATATCTCCCCTTCACGGATTACTGCCTTGTCGTGGCAAAGGGGCTTGCGTAATTCAATGAAGCTACGAGCAATGCCATGCAGGCCACCCAAGACGGACAGGTCATAGCAGAGAGTTCTGACAAAACGTGATCCACTGGAGAAGGAAATGGCAACCCACTCCAGTATCTTTGCCATGAAAACCCTATGGACAGTACCAAAAGGCAAAACGATATGACGCTGGAAGATGAGGCCCTCAGGTCGGAAGGCGTCCAATATGCTACTGGGGAAGAGCAGAGGGCTAGTACTAGTAGCGCCAGAAAGAATGAAGCAACTGGGCCAAAGCCGAAAGGACGCTCAGCTGTGGATGTATCTGGTGGTGAAAGGAAAGTCTGATGCTGTAAAGATTTTTTTCTCCATAGAAACCTAGAATGTAAGATCCATGAATCAAGGAAAGCTGGACGTGGTCAAACAAGAGATGATAAGACTGAACATCGACATCTTAGGAATCAGTGAACTAAAATGGACAGGAATGGGTGAATTTAATTCAGATGACCATCAGGTATACTACTGCGGGCAAGAATCCCTCAGAAGAAATGGAGTAGCCTTTATAGCCAATAAAAGAGTAGGAAAAGCAATACTCTGATACAATCCCCAAAATGACAGAATGATCTCAGTTCGAATCCAAGGCAAACCATTCAATATCACATTAATCCAAGTGTATGCCCCAACCACCAGTGCAGAAGAGGATGAAATTGACCGGTTCTATGAAGCCCTACAGCACCTTATAGAACTAACACCAAAAAATGATGTCCTTATCATCATGGGGGATTGGAATGCTAAAGTAGGAAGGCAAAAGATAACCAGAATAACAGGCAAATTTGGCCTTGGAGTACAAAATGAAGCCGGGCACAGGCTGATAGAATTTTGTCAAGAGAATACGATGGTCATAGCAAACACTCTTTTCCAACAACCCAAGAGACGGCTCTACACATGGACATCACCAGATGGTTAACACAGAAATCAGATTGATTATGTGCTCTGCAGCCAAAGATGGAGAAGCTCTATACAGTCAGTAAACACAAGACCAGGAGCTGACTGTGACTCAGACCATGAGCTTCTCATTGCAAAGTTTAGGCTTAAACTGAAGAAAGTAGGGGAAAGCACTAGGCCACTAGGCCAATGAATATACAGTAGAGGTGACAAATAAATTTAAGGAATTAGATCTGATAGACAGAGTGCCTGAAGAACTATGGACGGAGGTTCGCAACATTGTACAAGGGGTAGCAACTAAAACTATCCCAAAGAAAAAGAAATGCAAGAAAGCAAGATGGCTGTCTGAGAAAGCTTTGCAAATAGCTGACAAAAGGAGGGAAGCGAAAGGCAAGGGAGAAAAAGAAAGATACACCCAATTGAATACAGAATTCCAGAGAATAGCTAGAAGAGATAAGAATGCCTTCTTAAATGAACAATGCAAAGAAATAGAAGAAAACAATAGAATAGGGAGGACCAGAGATCTCTTCAAGAAAATTGGAGAGATGAAGGGAACGTTTAATGCAAAAATGGGCATGATAAAGGACCAAAATGGCAGGGACCTAACAGAGGCAGAAGAGATTAATAAGAGGTGGCAAAATTACACAGAAGAACTATACAAGAATGATAACCCTGATAACCACGATGAGGTGGTCACCGACCTCGAGCCAGACATCCTAGAATGTGAAGGGAAGTGGGCCTTAGGAAAGCTGAGCAACAACAAAGCTAGTGGAGGTGACAGTATTCCAGCTGAGCTATTCAAAATTGTAAAAGACAATGCAGTAAAAGTGGTACACTCAATTTGCCAGCAAATTTGGAAAACTCAACTCACAGGATTGGAAAAGATCAGTTTACATTCAATTCCAAAGAAAGGCAGTGCCAAAGAATGCTCAAACTATCGCACCATTGCACTCATTTCACATGCTAGTAAAGTTATGCTTAAAATCCTACAAGCTAGACTCCAGCAGTATGTGGATCAAGAACTACCAGAAGTACAGGCAGGATTTCAAAGAGGCAGAGGAACTAGAGATCAAATTGCCAACATATGCTGGATCATGGAGAAAGCTAGAGAGTTCCAGAAAAACATCTACTTCTGCTTCATTGACTATGCTAAAGTATTTGATTGTGTGGATCATAACAAACTGTGGCAAGTTCTTAAACAGATGGGAATACCAGACCATCTTATTTGTCTCTTGAGAAACCTATACACGGGTCAAGAAGCAACAGTGAGAACTGGACACGGAACCACTGATTGGTTCAAAATTGAGAAAGGAGTCCGGCAAGGCTGTATACTGTCACCCTGCCTATTTAACTTATATGCAGAAATATATATATATATATATATATATATATATATATATATATATATATATATATATATATATATATATATATATATATATATATATATATATATATATATATGTGTGTGTGTGTGTGTGTGTGTGTGTGTGTGTTAAATGCTTGTTAACTATTTAGATTACCTTGCTAGGCCCCAAACATGGGACAAATCTTTATTTCCTGTTTCAGCCTAACCGAAGGCCATCGACAGGCAGTAGTCACAACAGTGACAGCTCATATTTGTGTAATTTTTTTTAGATTGCTAACAAAGAATTAAAGGGAGACTGATATGCATTTCAAACTTATTTGAAACTTATATATATAAATGTTTTTTAAGTAACAGAATCATGAAAATATGGATACATTTTCCCGCTCTCTTTATTTATCTGACATACTTTCTCAAATTACATATCTGCCCCAAACTCAAATTTCCTTTATTTTACCATTATCCTAGTTGTGGTTCTTCCTCCTATTTCTCAAGTTTATTCCTTCTGTCCTTTACATCAGAATGGAAGAAACTGCTATAGTTATCAATATATTGTTCAAATCCCATAGGTGTAGGTAAAAAAGCAATTCCATCCAGTTAGTCAATACTGGTAGAATTAACAAAAAAATGGGTACAAACTTTCAAGCTACCCAGAATTCAACAAATGCAATGTTGTGAACAAACAAATATCGGGGAATATGGAAAGAAAGAGAAACTCAAAAATTAAACTAGAAGTTTAAAACTGTGCAGTCTGTGATAAAAGGCAGTCGAATGAAGGCAAGGCATTGCAATACTAAGAGCATCAGATGACTAGTGACCGTATTATGGGCAAAAGGGTGTGCAGCTTCCCCAACCCTGAAAACAAAAAAATGCATTGGATCCCATACTGTCCCTCACCAATGGCGGTAAACATATTGCTACTTTAAGGTGGCTAAGTATAAACAGAGAAGCGTCATAATTCTTACATAAAATAGAAAGGTGCTCAGACTGCATTTAGTTCATATCGCAAAATTCAGAGGTATAGCATGAAAAGTTGGTTCAACACTGATTCTCCACTCTAAAACCTAAAAGTCCCTTGAATCAAACTTGTTTTGTGAAGGTTATCTGGGCACATTCATATTGTTTTCTTAGCTAGAATACGTAAGTACTTTGCCATTGTTCCTATCGCTATTTTTTTTTCCTTTCATTTTTCCAAGTAAGCGTATGACCTGGGGCTTTCCTGGAAGTCTCCCATCCAAGTTCTTGCCAGGTGTAATCCTGCTTAGCTTTTCTTTTTCTTTTTCTTTTAAAAATCATTCAGAGCTTATTAGGTGCTACACCAAGTATGAGCTGATCATAATACAGATTTGAAATATTGTTTTCTGTGAATTTATTGCAAGTGGCTAATAGATTAGGTCAAAATTCCACCTCTACCCTGTTTATGCATTGATCCTTTTTATCTACTTTGTTGTTAATTTTAATATTTTATTTTTAAATGCCCAGTTTTTAATATTTTAACCTTCTAATTGTCTATATTGTTATTTAGGATACCGGATGCCATCCAGAGTCTCTTGATAGTGAGATGGATAGCGTATAGATGTAATAAATAAATAAACTGCATTATGCATTGAAGATTCTGGATTGCATTTAGGGTCCCAGTCATTCAAATAATAAATAACCATCAAAGCACAACTTGAATATTAATTATGAGTAAATCAAGAAAGGTTAGAGAATATGGGTTCCATTGCAGCCATGTGACTAAAAAATGAAATATTGGAGGAATTGGGACCTTTAATAAAAGCTGCTAGTCATTGCTAGAAATAAAGGTCATTTGTAAACCATCCTTTTTATTCTCTTATTGTGGTACCCGAAATTCAAAATGCCAAATTGTACCAAACAATTCTGCTACTCGCTCTGGGTCTCACTAATATAATTTTGTTCATGCTAGTTAAAATTGCCCCTCTTTGATTAATCAATAAAAAACACAGTTAATTAACTAACCAATTAAACTTGCAGCCTTAATTATAAAAAGGTATATTATGGGTGGTTATGGAATCACAGTGCTATATGAGTCACACTTCCAGGTATGAAACAGAAGGCTACAAAGAGCCTGGGGCAAAGATTTTATCATTACTAAATGCCCATGGAGAGGGTCAAAAATCACCCCGTAGAGGCAACAAGCAAGGAGGGGACCCTCGTTGATTGCAAGGAGGGTGGAAGCCCTTCCATTTGATCTGAGGAAGCCATCCAAATCATCGGGGGAAAGACTGGCTATATTCGTGAAGCTAGTCAAAAGCTGCTGACAACGGAAGACAATAAGCACCAACAAGCAACATTACAGCAACATGGATGAAACTGGGTGAGACCTGATCCTCTCTTTATTATTTTAAGACCTCTTCCTTAAAACTGCCCAAAGCACTCCCACCGATGAGAGAAGGAAGGGGAATTTCTGCCCCATTCTCTCAGGAAAAGAAAAGTGGCAATTTAATTACTTGGGGAAAATGGAGAAAACTACAAGACTAATTTGAAATTTATATATATAGAAAAAAATACTTGAAAACTTTGCAATAATTTTTGGATTTTAAAAAAACTGGAAAACAGCACCAATGACATCTAGTGGTGAACTATGGCACTACAACTTATTATGCCTAAAAGAAACCTGGCTCGAAGCCCAGGTTTAGGTAAGACTTTGGGTGGCCTTGGAAGCTTTCACTTTTGAGGATTGCAGCTGGGAAAAGGGAAAAAGCTTGGGGGCTGCTTATCTGTGTGACAGAGAGGATAAACTATTCTAAAATTGGCCTGTCTGAACTACGAATACAAATACTGACTTTCAGAACTGGATTGTGGAACTATTTTCCTATAGAAGAAATATACACTATGATATGATGGAACATTTTGGATTATAAATCTTGATTGATAAACAACCTTTAATAGTTCTTTTTTCTCCCTGGACAGAAAGGATATATTTCTCATTGGACAGAAAAAATTGAATTTTACTTATATTTGCTTAGGGGAGGTTTAAGAACAGATTGATAAATTGGATAATCTGGAGCTCCAATGATAATTAACTGAAACTTTCTAAATTCTTAAACAGATTTCTATAAAAGCCACTTACAAAAAATAAAATGGATGTTCCATATTTAGCTCTAAATGGTAAAAAAACCATCCTTAATATCTGTCTCCAGAAGCCTCAGTTTGACATACCACCAAGATAATACTGATGAATCAAAGAAAGAAATTCTCTCCATGTTGAAATTAATACAAGAAACAATTGCCTTAGCTCATGATGAGATTAAAAATAACAAAGGAGATAAAATAACATTTTTTTCTGATATAAATGTACAAACTCAGAAAATAACCACAGAGAAGGAACTAGCAACCCAGAAATCAGAAGGAAAACTAGAGAAAGCTGACCCAGATATGGAGGACCTAAAGAAAAAACTAATGGCCAGACTCAGACAAATGAAGAATTAGAAGACATAACAATAATATTGGAAATGGAAAAGACATTTTATCAACCAAGATTTCAGAGCATACTGGAGGATAAAGAAGGAAAGCCGATGGGATGGAAGATAGAGCCGTTACCAGAACTGTGGGGAATTGGAGAAGGAGGGAGGCTGTTTAATGAATAGCAATGGGCTAGCTCTTCCAAAAATACTTTAACTGAATTGTTTTTCTTGCACCAAATAGTATACACAAAAAAGAGAGGAAGAATTATTTGATGATCCAAATGCACTGACTTGGAAAGTTACTGTATTTTTCTGTGTATAAGACACTATTTTTTCTTGCAAACACCCTGTTCAAAAATCAGGTGCATCTTATACAAGTGCAGCATCTTATATATGGAAAAATAATGGGAACCTCCGCAGCCCAGGGCACGTCTGTGTGGGTTGCCATGCTGCCTGGTGCAGGTATCAAGCCCCTGTGGGCTTGCCTCTAATGGGAGGGAGAAGCGGGCAAGATCATCGGCCAGCTGAACTTCCCGATTTGCTGGCTTAGCTGTTTGACACTCCGCCGAACAGCTGATCGGTGCGGAGAAACTCGCATTCTAGAGCATCTTATATAAGGGTGCGTCTTATAGATGGAAAAATACAGTAGTTGGAAAGGAAGAAAGCTACAGTAAGACAGAAGAAAACAGAAGCTTTGACCTATTAGAGGGGATATTATATTAAACCATCTAATTAATGATGGTTGAATATGGTTAAGAATAGATTGCTAAAAATAGAATTATTATTATAACTAGATAGATAGGATTGGTAATCAGAATATCATATTTTGGAATGAAAAGGGAAATCAAACAATGCTAAGAAGTTTGAATAAGGGAAGCTTTTGGTTACCCAAATATAACTTGTTTTGAAATTATAAATGATTAGGATATTTTGAACATGGATGGGAAATTAAAATTGGAAAAAAAGCAAAAATAGAACACTGACTGAATAAATGGATATTGAGTGGAAATGCAATTAAGATATGTTTTGGTTAGAAAAGATATTTTAAACTAATATCATTGATACTATTAGAAACCTGCAATAAATGCTGATATTCAACTTTATATTTGTTAACAACAATAAGAATTGTATTTGCTTAATGTGGAAAAATGTTTATTACCAGAAGAAGAGAGGATGTATTGGAAGGTATAATATTGGATTTAGTTTGAAGAAGCTTACATGTACCATGGAATTACTAATGGACCCAGTCAAAATGTTGTCTATTAAGCACTTGATTGTAAAAATAGAAAATTAATAAAATATTTATATAAAAAAGAGATATAAACTCAACCCTTGAAAAAATTCTAACCCTGCGGCTGTGACCTGCAGAGTCCAACTGCATCACTTGTCTCCCCTGTCTGAGCAAGAGAATACAAACTTTGTCTGGAAAAGGTGCCACGTACCGTTTTTGGCACTCTTGTGTGTTTCTGATGTGCTTTATATTGGTCCATCCTTGCTCCCTGGGTTTCCTGATTGCATAAGAGCTCAGGAGAGATCATCTTTCCCAGTTATTTTCTATGATTGTATGTCTACACCCAACTATACAATTGCTACCTTCATAACTTTCCTCCCCCTTCTCTTCTGTCCTCCCAAATCTTTTGTTTCATTGAACAACTGAATTGTTGCTGCCCACATAGCTTCATTTCTTCAACACACAAGGTGGAAAGAAGGAAGTGGAGATGAACGTGTTACTTCTGGGAAAACATTGCATTTAAAAAAAAATAAAAAATCAGGCACACACACAATCCAAAGAGACAGAATGGGATTCGGTTATTAGCTACCATCTTACACCGGTAGTACATGTATTTGAAGGTGAAACTGAAATCTTTATGCTTGGTATTCAGAAGGGAGAGAAGTAATTTATTCTATAATAGATCCTTTGATCAACCTTCATAATGCTAATGAAAATAGTCTATTTCCAATTAAGGAGTCTAATTCAGCATGAGCCTCAAATTTCACCTCCCGAGGAGATATAGTATAAGCAATTCCTTGTGGCCCAAAGTAATGTTGCAGTAACTGGGGTCTAGTGATTGATGACACAGTTTTTTCCCCATCTTTTCATGGCCTTGCAGTAATTTATTTTTAAAGCTCTTGTGCTCTAAATCTGCATCACTCCATCTGAGTTCCATTCAGATGGAAGACGAAATAAATAGATACAGTGCATACATTCCATCCTGCTCTCTGAAAATCTTTGCCATTTCTCAACGTTCCATTGCTACTTGAGAGTTGGTTAGTTAGCTTCTTTTTAACCCAAGGGCTATTTTTTTTACAAAGGAGTTACCAACTTTAGCCTGCCAAGCACCTATATTTTTGATCTGCGATCCTACCTTTTTACTCTTCAATACTGAGGAAAGAGGCTGAGATTATTTAGTATTAGGTGATCTCCCAGGGTTCCTATTTGTCAGGAAATCAGAGCTTGGATCTACTGTCAGGTATTGTAGACTTCCTGTTTCAACTACGAAAGGCTTCACTCCACTCAAGTCTTATTTCTATGGTTTCTAGCAGTCAAAAGCAACTTTATGGGACATAATCAATCAATCCACTCAAATAAAATCCACCATTTTCATTTTCCTAGAGGACCCACTTGCATACCTGAGGGAAAACAAGATACTAGCTATTGCAACTGTTCCATCATGCAGCATATCTGACTACTGGTGAAGCCTTTAACTGATGAAAGAGTTGATGGCCTTGAGGAGCCTCAGGGCAACAAAGCCTTTATTCATCTATGTAGGAGGCAATCTTTGCCTCTGCAAGTCTAAAAAAGAGGCTGTAGTTTGAGCCAAAAGCACACTAAGAGAAGGGGGTGGGGTGCATGATAACAAATAGTTTTGAACACTGGGAGGCTAAAGACATCTTGACAGGCCAAGATGGGTTTGCTACGGAGAATAGCATTATGGTTATTTATTACCCCTCTTCTCCAATGACCTCTCCTACCAGCAGACCAAGCTAACTGCTCCCCTGGAAGTTCTCACCAGAAGGAAATGAAAAATATAAAGTACTGTAAGTACAAGGAAGGATTTCAGAAATGCCAGACTTGAGTAGGCTTCAGCTAGTGTAGAAAGATACTGTACTACACACAAGATACTGATACTAGTATTTGTACTACATACAAGATATTGGTGCAAAGGCTCACTGTAGCCAGGTTTTGCTGACTAAGGGCTGAAACTTTTAAATCAGGGAGAATAATGCGTGTTTGCTGTCAGAGATGGCATTCTCAATGCTTCATACCACCAGCATTAATCTTGCATTGGTATGACACAAGCAGAGGGGGGGAAAAAATCCTAGAAACCAACTACTAATAAATCTTCTGGTTCTTTTCCTCAAGCCACATGTACATTTCCTTATGTTCTTCTTATATTCTCTATTTTTATTTTCAAATTCCACGGCTCCAACATTTATCTGAGATTAAGTGGTGTGCCAAAGGCAACGGTGATCAGCAATCAGAGTTCGGTAAAGAAACAAGCTTGTACCATCAAAAAGTATTCAGCAAGCAAGTTCAGCAAGCTCCAGAATTATTATTAGACCATCAGCATCCCATTGTTCAAGGGCAATCAGTTAGATTGTTGTCCCATGTAAAGGTAGAACTGCCCTTTTTGTTTGCTCATTGCCAGTATAAGCCACTCACCATTTCCTGAGTGCAGAAGCAGCCATTATCCTTCTTGTTGTTGTTGTTGTTGTTAGCTGCAAAGTCGTGTCCGACCCATCGTGACCCTATGGACAACGTTCCTCCAGCCCTTCCTGTCCTCTACCATCTTCTGGAGTCCATTTAAGCTCACACCCACTGCTTCAGTGACTCCATCCAGCCACCTCTGTGTATCATCTGACCCATCCACTGCGATAATGAAGTTCGCAGATGATACAACTGTGGTGTTGTAGTCATGGTGTTCTAGCATGCCAGGCTTCTAGGTTTTCCACATTTTTTAAAAAAAAAACAATCTTGCAGTTAATAGCCATAATTTTTTCCTCATTGTATTTTCCCATGTCCTCCAAATTGAGTTGGGAACTTTGAATTGCCCCCATTCGACCTTTACATCATCCATTGTAAGATTTCAACCCAGCTGGGTGATGCTACCTTTGCTTTCCCTGTTTACAGTCTTAAAAAGCTTCCTTTCCTTTCCCTTTATTTTTTTTAAACATATTTAAACTGAAATATAGGAACACTGCTATTTTGTCTCTATGGAGGTGACCTATCAGCTCTTCTGTCTCCATGGACCTTACAAGGAACCTATGAAAGAAGTGACAATGTCTTTCTTATTGCTTTGATGACTGCACCGTAGGAGATGCCACAGAACCATAAGGCTCTGTGTTCGTCTCAAAGCAAATACTGCAGCACGCGAAGGTGTCAG
Organism: Vipera berus; assembly: GCF_964194415.1. Taxonomy (NCBI): domain Eukaryota; kingdom Metazoa; phylum Chordata; class Lepidosauria; order Squamata; family Viperidae; genus Vipera; species Vipera berus. The sequence goes on from NC_138202.1 coordinate 235,254,811, forward strand.
CCCTTCAAGGCAACTTAGACTAGGAAAGTAATGCCATAGTAACTCTGGCAACAGAATCTTGCAAGTCCAGATGTGCCCCACACCCTTTATCTTCAGGTGAACTAGAGAAGACCTTGCCTAAGGCGTTTCATCGTGGTGCTTTCTTGTCCTCTTTTACAGTATCTGACCACTTTTACCTCTTTTACAGTATCTGGTCATTAATTTGGTCCTCTTTTACAGGATCTGACCAATATGGTAGTGTTTGTTTCTTTTTCTCCCCCTCTGCCCTCTGCATCAGGGTGGTGGATGAAGGCATCCACGTGTGCAATCTTCTTCGAAAGCAAAGGGAAGGCACATGGGTTAGTGAGGAGGGAAACAATCCTAAAAGGAAAAAGTAGGCACTGGCAGACTTGTCCACACAGGAGCTAGACAGTGAGATCTGCCTTCCCTGAATGAGTGAGAAGAGCAAGATCTAAGGCAACTTAGCTGCTTTAGGATCTGTGAAGTTCAATTCTGAGAGTTGAAGTCCACAGGTCCTAAAAGGGCCATAGTTGGCCACCCCTGATCTAAGGGAACCACCAAACAAGTCCTGCAGTGATCATAGTCCACAGTGAGGCTATTAGCTCAACCTAATACCACCCTACTGCATTGCAGTCTGGAATTTCTGAAATAGGTTTAAGAAACAGCCAGGAGCTGTTCCTGTTTGCAACCTATTACTGCAGCAAAATGTTTACACAATGTTAATTGAGTTTCTTCACCTCTGCCAACCTTACATGGTCATTTCAGCCATTGTTGCCATGCAGTCACATTTCTAAAGACCAGGTGAAGACCCTATTAGAAGTCTTCAGTTGAAAAACCAGCTGCTGAAATCCACTGTTCATAATAGCATAAGTAACATGAAAACCTCTCCCCTACCCTCCACCCCGGGTGGTGGGGGAGTTGTTTATTTCACAACCCAGAAGGACAAAATCCATTGATTTTGTCCTGTCCTTTCCTGGAACTTGTATAACCTACCTTCAAAGGCCAAGCATTAGGGAATGAATCATCTACATCAGGAGTCTCCAGACTTAGCAATTTTAAGACTTGTGGGCTTCAGCTCCCAGAATTCCCCAGGGAGTATAGTATACAAGCAAAGCTCAGTTTTCTTCCACTAAAAAGGTGACTATTTTATAGGTTCGCTGCTTTCAGAACTGAACGGAGACAAAGCTACGTATCCTGATTAGCAGGCCCTTGAATCAATGAAGTCCAAACAGACTGGGAGAGAATGACAAGCGTCATTCTTCATTGCAATACTAAGGATGACCTTTAAAAATGTTATCATCCCTTCTCCTCCCAGATTATTTAAATATCTTCAATTTGTTCAGTGTGAAATAAGAATGCATTCAATCATGCATCCTAGACCTTTGTGGAGCTTTTACAAAGATTTGCAGGTATAATATAACTGGAAGTAGAGGTGGGAGGAGGGAAACATCCAGTGAAAAGCTGTTTTAAATTTACTTGGAGAAGGACCTTCCACCTCAATTTGCACTTTTGAAACAAATGCAAATGAGAGCAGTTCATGAAGTCCTTCTGGTGAGACGCCAGAAGACTTTAATGTTCTTCTAGGCACTGAAATGAATGAGAGCAAATGAACACTGCCTTTGCATTCAGCCTCTCTTTCCACAGACAATTAAAGAGATGGGTTGTTATCTATGCAAAAGGGATTTATTTCAATTTTGGTCACTGAAAGACCTTGACCTAGCTCACCAAGTTCTGCTATGTTTAAAGTACTGGGCCCTGAAAAGCTTCAGGTGTGTCACTACCTGCCATTTTCCTACCACATCATTGCCTATCTTGTCCTTCAGCTCTGTCTACTGAATGGTATTTCTGAAACAACATTTTGGTTATTATAATTTCAGAATCAGTCATCAGTATTGGGTCAGAATAAGAGGAAAACAATGGGATAGCTTCCAGATATTTGGGGCTCCATCCTCAACTTGTCCCTGGTCCCTGACCATTCTGACTTCAACTGATGGTAAAATCCTGAACATTTAAGGCCAAGGTGAAATAGGGGTTAAGGTGCTCTGCAGTGACCAGGGAGATCCAGGTTCAAGTTCACCCTCCATCATGGAAACAGGTTGAGTGATTTTAATTTAGTTATTTTCTTCCTGCAAAGCTTACCCATAATGTGCTCTTGCAGGGCTAAACTGAAGGGAAATTACCCAATGAAGCTATCCTGAGATCCTGAAAGAAAGAGGGTGCAAGACAATGCAATCAGCAATGAGGCTGTCTGTCACCGGGTTAATCAAGAATCAAGAAATGCTGACCTCAGTTCTCCACTTTATCAACTCTGTCTTTTCCACACTGTTTAATCTATCTCAGACAATTCTGCACCAAAAAAATGAACAATCATCTTTTGTTGTCCTTCATCCATATACATTCAGTGATAAATATCCTGTATGCTTCAAGTTCTCTATGCTGCCTCATCATGGGGAGGGAGGGAGGAAGGGTTTTATTTTTCTGGGAGGGAAGAGAGAAGAATGTCAGTATAGTACCAAAAGGGTCTCCCAAGCCATGGAGGTCATCCCAGCTGCCCAGCTAAAGCAAGCTGGCACCTATATTGGGTAGCAGAGATATAGGACCATGCTGGAAGTTCACTTTAGTGCAACAACAAAGGTATCATTTCATACTACTTCCACGTTCTCCCGAGAAAAACCACATAAATAGAAAAATTTAAATGACAATAATGGGTGATGGGACCCTCAAGTCAGATAGCATTGATACTGAGGAAGAGCTGAGAAACTTTCACAAGTGCTAATAGTGTCTTAACATGACCAGATTAAAGGCTTCAGGACAACTAGTTGCTGATGTCACCAGGCTGAGAAAGAAAATCCGAAGCTGCAAAGATAGAATTACAGTGGAAACATGGAACTTAAAAAGAATGGACACCAACATGAGAAAGCTGAACACAATGAATGTTGAAATGAATTAAACAAATATTGGTATCTTTTTTTATTGAAAAGTTTTAGAATACATTTTAAAAACATAAACTCCCTCCCTCCCCCTCCCCCCCACTTACCCTCCCTCGCCCTCCCCCCCCCCGACTTCCCAGAGCTAAATACAGGGTATTAACTTTTACAAACTTAAGCTAAAATATGCTAACTAACTAAAAAAAAAACACATTAAATTCTATCACTCTTTAACTCCCCTTAAACATAACTAAATAACTAACTAATAATGAATACCTAATAATACATCATATAAAACTAATACTTATTCATATGCTAAATGACTTTTTAGTCCCATATTTATTCTGAATATACTCAATCCATCTTCTCCATTCCATAATATATCTCTGTTGCGATTGTTCTTTCAAATATGCTGAAATCTTTGCCATTTCCGCCAGGTTTGAAACTTTCAAAGTCCACTCTTCTATAGTAGGCAGTTCCTCCTTCTTCCAATATTGCGCTACTAAAAGTCTTGCTGCCGTAATTAAATTCAACATCAATTTAGTATCTATAACAGTACAATCTGTAATAATACCCAACAGAAATAACTGGAGAAAACCTTATCTTTTTCTTAAATATCGTCTGCATGTTCCACCAAATTTTAATCCAAAAAGCTTTGACTTTTTTGCAAGTCCACCATATATGATAATACGCTGCATCATCACAACCACACCTCCAACATTTAGGCTGACAGTTCGGATACATACTTGCTAATTTTTTAGGATCTAAATGCCATCTATAAAACATTTTATAAAAATTCTCTCTTAAATTTTGAGCCTGTGTAAATTTTACATTTCTAACCCATATATTTTCCCAGATATCCATTGTTATGACCTCCTGAAAATTCTGGGCCCATTTTATCATACAGTCTTTAACAAGTTCCGTTTCTGAGTCTATTTCTATCGATGCATTGTATATCCTTCTTATACTGTATGTGCTTGACCTTGATCTCTAATTTATTTTACCAAATTTTCATCAGTTATCGAAATACCAACTTTCTGATCTTCCTTCCATCTAGCTTGTAAGTGCCCATACTGGAACCAAGTTTGTACTATTTTCTCTTCTTTTAAAATATTATATGGCTTCAATTGCCACACATTCCTTTCCATCCTAAGAATTTCTTTATATGTAGTCACATCATGTTTAAATCCCACATTTATATGTTCTATTGCATGTTTAGGTATTGCCCAAATTGGTATTTTATAATTTAACTTATATCGATATTTTTTCCAAACTCGCAACAGAGCATACCTTAATATATGTGTCTAACAAATATTGGTATCTTAGGCATCCGCAATTTGAAATAGAACAAAACTGGGTATTTTCAGTAAGAAAATGCTCTGGATATGAAAACCAAAGGAAAAAATTATGTTGCTTTCACAGTTGAGAAGGATAAAGAAGAATATCTGTAGCTCAGGGTTGAAATGAGATGTTTCATTACCCAAACTAGGTGACATCATCAGTGTTGAGGATGTTACCTAATATGGATAATGAAACATCTGCAAGAAAACAACCAAGCTCAGAGAGTAACAAGGAGCCCTCATGAGAAGGATATAGCAAAGACACTACCTGGGTACAATGCAATCAATGACCCAAATACATACTCCATAGCCAATTATGACAACTTCCAAGTTTATGTCCCGACTACTCATACACAAGAAGAGGGTTCCTGGAGTTATCAAATATTTGGTTAAGTTCAGTCTGAAACATGCAAGTAAGAAGTGATCAATAGTCTAATTCAGACTATTACCCTCATGAAGCACACATTCTGGGAACTACTAGGGAGGAGCTATCTTCACCCACTTTCTTTTGCATATGATATCTTAGCGAGTTGTCACCTCTTCCTCTTCCTCTGGAATGCACTTCCTCCTTCCTGGGATTCTGGCCCACTATATTCCATCACGGTTTCATTTATGCATATTTGCACTTTTCATTTATGCATATTTGCACTATACTTATGATGATATTATGAAACGCAAACCATCATCACATGAATACCTGTGGGATGAGTAGTAGTTAAAAAAAATCCTAGTGATGAAATTAAGATGAGGCAGGGATCACAAGGCTCCAGATGTAACCTCACCTATTGAACCATTTTGACAGCTTCTCAATCCCTGCAATGTTGTGATTTTGCATGTCTTTAAAAAAAAAGAGCAAGATGGTTAACTTTTAAATATAGACACAAACTAGCTAGCTGTTTACTTGTCAGGAGGTTTGTGCCACTCAAATAACTTTTCACACATCGTTGCTTTGGGGATGAATGCACCAGAGATTCTAAAGCAGTGCACTTAAGTGAAATGTGCAGAAATTGTATATATATTTTTTAAAGTGTCCCACCTCATTAGTATCCCCAACAAACTTCTCTGAGTCTAATGAGTTCAGAAGGGAAAACAAGAAAATAAAATAAAATAAAAACAAAACAGATGTTGGTTATGTTATATGTGGACAAGCTTGTTCAGAAGCCCGAGGGCAGCATGTGAACGCTGCTTTAATAACAAATGCCTGAGAAGTTCCTAATATTAATCAACATTAATTCCAGCAATGGAGCATTCATCTCCTTTCAAGGCTGCATACATTAAATCCAAACGGATTCGTTTACTGAAGCAGAATTTATCAACAAAACATATTTAGCAAGCTAGGCAGGGATGAGAATTATCACGCCAAAGAGCCGTTAATAAAGAAATGAATTATCTGTAGAACATATTCATAGTTTCGTACTAGCCCTTGGCACTGTGAGTAAATACAGCCCGGTGCAGAGTTTGAGAAAGGATGTCTCCTGGAGGTGCTGTGTTGCACTATTTATAATCACTCTTTCCTGTAGTGCATTCTTGAAATGGCCCTCAACAAGCACCGAGTTGCTGAAAAGTCTGACTTATTTATGGGCCTGGCATTTTTAACGAGAACATGTCATGACTTTTGAGCCCTGTTATTTGAATTAGCGGCAGCTGATCCAGCCCCTGGAGGCCAACTTCTCCCCTGCTTCCCTTTCTCCTTCTTCTCCATCCAGAATCTGCCTCGTGCTCCTCACCTGCCTGTTCTTCCTCCAGCTCTTTCTACCTGTGGTCCAAGTTATGTGGTCGATCCTTGTCACGACAGCAATAGATTAGTAAACCTTTTGAAATGGACTTTTACTCTCAGATGCAGCAATAACAATCAAAATTCCATCCTCCCACAACTTCCTGGGGGACATAAAGGAACAAACCGCCGCTGAAGCTGTCAAAGGGGGCATAAGTATGACTTGAATAATTCTTGGTACCGACAGGGCATCAGGTGCAACTGCACAAGATTGAACAGAAATTGAGCTTCTGACAAACTCTTGAAATATAAAAACGTCAAAGCAGCACCTTATACTAATGATTGTAGGGGGAGAGCCATGTTAGTTTATGGTAGCAAAAAATCAGGAGTCTTGTAGCACCTTTTCCAATGACAGGTTTTTATTAAAAGGCATAAACTTTTGTGAGTTGCAGCTCACTTTATCAGATGCGTTGAGTGGCTAGACTGATGGGAAGAGAAGAGGGTTACGGAGGGGAAAATAGGTTGGTTTGGCAGATGCAGGTTACAGAAAAGATCTTATCAGTATCTTATCAATTAACAATTTTACAGTCTTTGAGTTACATCCATCTGTTCAATGGCTGTTCAAGGTCACAATGGTGCTGAAAAAAATGGACTTATTCTAGCCCTTGAAGTTCCAGCTGTTGCAACTCCCAGGGCTTATGTGGTCAAAATTTGGGCTACCTTGCATTCATGACCATCCCACTCTGCCTCCACCGTCTGCCCGCAGATCCTGCCTGGGGAATCTCATAATGCAGAGGTGTGCAAGCTTTTGTGCACCAGGGACTGGTTCCGTGGAGTGAGGTTTTTCCACAGACTGGAAGGCTTATGGTTTTGTGTGCTGCCTGCATCTCGCGGATGGGGCTTTGCTTGTTTGTGCGGACCGGTTGCTGGCATGCCGCGGCCCGGTACTGGTCCACGGACTGGGGTTTGGGGACCCCTGCCATAATAGACTGTAGCCTGCTGGATGGTTATATGATAGTTAATTGAATGTACTGGTAGTCCTCGACATACAACAGTAGATCATTTAGTGACTGTTCAAAGTTGCAGCGGCACTGGGAAAAATGACTTATGTTCATTTTTCACACTTATGAGCATTGCAGCATCCCGAAGGTCAGATGATCAGAATTTGGATGTTTAGCTACTGGCACATATTTATGATGGTTGTAGCATAGGGACATGCGATCACCTTTTGCAGCCTTCTGACAAGCAAAGTCAATGGGGAAGCCAGATTCACTTAGGAACAGTGTTACTAACTGAACAACTGCTGTGATTCACTTAACAAATGTGGCAAGAAAGGTTGTAAAATGGCGCAAAACTCCCTTAACAACTCTCTCACTTAGCAACAGAAATTTGGAGCTCAATTGTGGTCATAGGTTGAGGATCACCTGTACTCTCTTGTATGCTGTTTTGCCATTTTAAAATCTATTGAATTTAATCCGGTTGCCTTTTAAAGGTTTTTTATTATTATTATTTGGCCTGGGTTGCATACCACCATAATGGCTAGCTGTGATAAATCACTATAAAATGTGATAGAAAGAAAGAAAGAAAGAAAGAAAGAAAGAAAGAAAGAAAGAAAGAAAGAAAGAAAGAGAGAGAGAGAGAGAGAGAGAGAGAGAGAGAGAGAAAGAAAGAAAGAAAGAAAGAAAGAAAGAAAGAAAGAAAGAAAGAAAGAAAGAGAGAGAGAGAGAGAGAGAAAGAGAAAGAAAGAAAGAAAGAAAGAAAGAAAGAAAGAAAGAAAGAAAGAAAGAAAGAAAGAAAGAAAGAAAGAGGGAGAGAGAGAGAGAGAGAGAAAGAAAGAAAGAAAGAAAGAAAGAAAGAAAGAAAGAAAGAAAGAGAGAGAGAGAGAGAGAGAAAGAGAAAGAAAGAAAGAAAGAAAGAAAGAAAGAAAGAAAGAAAGAAAGAAAGAAAGAAAGAAAGAAAGAAAGAAAGAAAGAAAGAAAGAAAGAAAGAAAGAAAGAAAGAAAGAAAGAAAGATCACTTCTAAAAATGGTGAAGTATATGAGAACCATTTGTAAGCTACTCATGCCTGGGTCTTCGACAAGGCAATGCTTTTCACCCTCCATTATTTATGCTAGGAGACCATTGGATTTCATGTAGTTTGAATGAAGGAGCACATTTCTTGACTGAACATTTGTCGGTATTCTTAAGAACGCCTTCATGAAAGTTACCTGTGCTGGGCCTGTGTGCATTGCTTCAGTTTTCTCAGCGCCACCGGTTTGCTTTGATCCGTGGAAGTCTAATCCATTAGAAGAAGCTTGCAAATGAGCAGTGGCTCCATTAATTGTTTTTGCATGTGCAGTTGGGCCCCTTCTTTGAAAGCGCAAGGCCCTATTTGTGAACTAAACATAAATGTGGCTGAAATGGGCCCTTGATTCCAAAGCCTGTGGAGAACTATGCTCCTCAAGAAAAGCTACTGAAGATGCACAACAACAACAACAAAGACAACAAAACCCCTTTCATTACCTATACAGGTAGTCCTCGACTTACAGCCACAATGGAGCCCAAATTTTCTGTTGCTAAGTGAAACATTTGTTAAGTGAGTTTTGCCCCCATTTTACAACTTTTCTCGCCACAGTTGTTAAGGGAATCGCTGCAGTGGTTAAACTTAGCCACACAGTTGTTAGGTGAATCTGGCTTCCCCATTGGCTTTGCTTGTCAGAAGGTCGCAAAAGGTGGTCACGTGACCCTCGGGACACCGCAACCGTCATAAATATGAGTCCGTTGCCAAGCGTCTGAATTTTGATCACGCGACAATGGGGAGGCTGCAACTGTCATAAGTGTGAAAAACGGCCTCATGTCACTTTTCTCAGTGCCATTGTAACTTTGAACGGTCACTAAACAAACTGTTGTAAGTTGAGGACTACCTGTAATACCTCAGAGCAATGGCCTGGAAATAAAAACGGTTTTCTGCTTGAGATTGGAGGAAGTTTTGAGTCTAGAGTTGAAAGGACATTAATTATTGGAGGAAAACGAAATTGAGGGGAAGAGCAAAAAGAGAAGGGAATAAAATCCCCTCTTTGGGTGTCATTGGACAGAGAGCATGCGACCTATAGAATTAAAAGGAGACTAAATGGTTTCAAAAATACTGAAAACTTTTGCACTCAGAGAGGAAAATACTTAGGTGTAATTCTGACATGTTGAGCCTGTGAAGGAATTTCTCAAAAGCAAAAGCAATGCACAGGTAGTACCTGGCTCAATAGTAGTAACTGCAATCTAGTGGACAAGCACTTAAATAGGAGCCAGCAGTGTGCTGCAGCTGCCAAAAAAGCCAACGCAGTGCTAGGCTGCGTTAACAGAGGGATAGAATCAAGATCACACGAAGTGTTAATACCACTTTACAATGCCTTGGTAAGGCCACACTTGGAATACTGCATCCAGTTTTGGTCACCACAATAGAACAGATGTCGAGACTCTAGAAAGAGTGCAGAGAAGAGCAACAAAGATGATTAGAGGTCTGGAGGCTAAAACATATAGGGAACGGTTGCAGGAGTTGGGTCTGTGTGTTCTAATGAAGAGAAGGACTAGGAGTGACATGATAACAGTGTTCCAATATTTGAGGGGCTGCTACAAAGAAGGTTCAACCTATTCTCCAAAGCATCTGAAGCTAGAACAAGAACCAGTGGATGGAAACTAATCAAGGAGACAATCAGTGGAACAACTTGCATCTAGAAGTTGTGGATGCTCCAACGCTGGAGGTTTTTAAGAAGAGATTGGGCAGCCATTTATCTGTAACACCTGCAAGGTCCCGTCCAACTCTGTTATTCCATTCTTCTGTTAAAAGCAAGGCATGGGCCTTTCAATCAGGCATTCATAGGGGAATGGTGCATGCTGTTACATGCAAAAATCACCACAGCATTTGCTAATTTGCCTACATCATTTATTTATTTATTTATTTATTAGTTGGATTTATATACCGCCCTATTCCCGAAGGACTCAGGGCGGTTCACAGGGCAGTTAAAACAGTACAAAAAGAGAATAAAATGGAATTAAATTAGTACAGGCCCACAATTCATAATAACAATAAGATTAAAATTTTTAAATTAATTTAATATAATTTAATATAATTTAATTAAATACTTTAAAATTTAAAATCCCTCAGTCCAGGCCAGACAATTCGAACAACCAGGTTTTTAAGTCCCGGCGAAAAGAGCGAAGGTCGGGGGCAGTCCGAAGCTCCATCGGCAGTTCGTTCCAAAGGGCGGGTGCACTCACAGAGAACACCCTCCCCCTGGGAATTTCCCGCCGGCAATCTCTAACCGGCGGAACCCTAAGGAGGCCCTCCCTGTGGGCACGCACAGGATGATGGGAAGCTGATGCTGGTAGCAGGTGCTCCCTAAGGTAATCATGTTCCCAGTATTTGTTTTCTGCTAAAACCCATAGCAGAAAAATATGGATCTGTGTTTGTAGAGGCAGAAATAATTGCAAAACTGAATGGATTCAAGAGACTTTGGCAAATATCTTTCTCCCTCTCCCTCCCTCCCTCCCTCTCTTCCTCTCCCTCTCCCTCTCCTACAGGAAGAATTCTCATGAAGGCAGATGAAACCAGTTTGGGGAAAGCAGTTTGTAGTAGCATCAGTTCTGCAGAAATGATCAAGAGTTGTTTTCTTACAGTTTTTCCCAATCCGTAGGATGCTTGCATGGTTAGCTGCCTATGACTGCTGTGCGTATGGATTTACATGTGAAAAATTATTGTTCATTATTGATGAGTCAACCAATTCAGAGCCCAGCAATTCATTTAAATGCAAATCTTCAGTCTGAATAATACGACAGCATAACCAGGGGCTGGTAGGAGGATATTTCTAAGTGCAAAAATGTTGGGTTTAACAAGCCTGTCCTTTCTACAATGGAGTGAGGTGGTTCAGCATGTTGTAAGGAGAGGAGCTATTGACTCGGTCTGTTAGGTGATTCAGATACAGCATTTATGCAGAAGCAACCATTGTGTATAACAATTTCCCCAAACATTGCATGTTTTTTTTAGTACTTAGGAAAAATGAAGGAAAATAGCAACACCAAATAATAAAACAGAGAACATTTTCATATACTAAGCAAGACCCTGAAAACATACTGTGTAGGAACTTTAAGAAACAAATATTTTTTTTCCTTTTCTCAAAAACCTTGATTTTGCACCATTTTCCTTTCAGAAACATCTTTTTTCCCCACTCAATTCCTTATAAGGAAAATATAGTTTATAACTGGACTTTCCTCTGATGATCCCCATGAATTTTTCATCCTGCTGGTGTACATCGATTTAACCTTTCCATAGACTTAACCTTTTTCTGATTGTAAGAGTGTCTCAAGCATTCCAGATCTATTAGTGTCCCGGCCATTGCAGGAAGAAGGCATTCCAATCCTTCTCCACTGCTTTAGTTTCCCTCCCAAATGCCTCTTGCTTTTCTGATATTGTTGCATTTCGCTTGCATCCATTTAACAGGGATAGATGATAGATGTAGAAGATGATATAGTGAGAGTGAGTGAGTGAGAGAGAGAGAAATAGATGATAGATAGATACGTGTGAGAGGGAGAGAGAGAGAGAGATGATAGAGATAGAGATGACAGATATATAGTAGAAGATAAATGATAGATACTGACAGACAGATAGAAGATAGATATAGATAGAGGTGATAGATGAAAAAGATAGAGGAATACAGATTTAGATAGATAAACAGAAAAATAAATAGACCACCTGTGAGTAAGGCTTGGTTATAGAGAGAGAAACCTTATTCTTCTCCCTCTGGTGAGAAATAAACTGCTTTCACCCTGCAGCTGTGCATCCCGAGCTTTAAATCTTTTCCTTAACAACAGACTTCAGAATAAAATATCCACATCTGAAAATCCAAAACAAAGTTTCTGAGTGACTATCTTAGTTCAGAAGCAAGCGGAGGTGTCATTATGCAGTTGTACTCTTGCAAATTTCTATAGGATAAATTCCGAAGAGGTAATTGTGTTGTTGCAACAGACCAAGAAAGAATCTATTATCACCTTAAAAGTGAGCATAATTTCACGGATACAGTTTTTATGGTCAGATATATCATGTGATTTAACAAATCCACTTGTATTCACATAGCACAGTTAAAAGATGGTGAAGGGGATGAAAATTGAGGTCAGAAGACACTTAGTGAAAAATGTATGTTTTACTCCAAATGGGAGTAAACTATCAAATCGGAATGAATTTGATTTATTATCAACAGATAGAAGAACTGGTAAAATAAGTAATAATATTTTTTTGGTTTTAAATGTCAACACGACTCAAGTATACTGCCAGCCAGGAGTTGTTTATAATTTTTGGATATAATAATATTCCTTCCCCTGCTGCTGTAGCAACCGTTCTAACACAGTGGTCGCAACCCACAAATCTCACAGGCAGTGTGGAAAAATGTTGTTGTTGTTGTTGTTAGTTGCGAAGTCGTGTCCGACCCATTGTGACCCTATGGACAACGTTCCTCCAGGCCTTCCTGTCCTCTACCATCTTCTGGAGTCCATTTAAGCTCACGCCTACTGCTTCAGTGACTCCATCCAGCCACCTCATTCTCTGTCATCCCCTTCTTCTAGTGCCCTCAATCTTTCCCAGCATTAGGCTCTTCTCCAGTGAGTCCCTCCTTCTCATTAGGTGGCCAAAGTATTTGAGTTTTAGCTTCAGGATCTGGCCTTCTAAAGAGCAGTCAGGGTTGATCTCCTCTAGAACTGACCGGTTTGATCGCCTTGCAGTCCAAGGGACTCGCAGGAGTCTTCTCCAGCACCATAGTTCAAAGGCCTCAATTCTTTGGCACTCAGCCTTTCTTATGGTCCAACCTTCACTGCCATACATTGCAACTGGGAAGACCATAGCCTTGACTATACGCACTTTTGTTGACAGGGTGATGTCTCTGCTTTTTAGTGTGCTGTCTAGATTTGCCATGGCTTTCCTCCCTAGGAGCAAGCGTCTTTTAATTTCTTGGCTGCAGTCCCCATCTGCAGTGATCTTGGAGCCCAAGAAAATAAAATCTGTCACTACCTCCATTTCTTCCCCATCTATTTGCCAGGAATTGAGAGGGCCAGATGCCATGATCTTGGTTTTCTTAATGTTTAGTTTCAACCCACGTTTTGCACTCTCCTTCTTCACTCGCAACAAGAGGCTCTTTAGTTCCTCTTCACTTTCTGCCATTACAGTGGTATCATCTGCATAGTGGAAAAATACTAGAGTCAATGGCACCAAATCCTGCTTAATGGGCCAGCAGGGCCAAAAGAATGGCTTTCTCTTCTCCCAGGCCCTGGCTTCAAAATCCAGGTCCCGTTCTTCATCCACAAGAGTGATCCCATGTACAGATCTACATGCCAGGCCATATAATCTGCTTCATCCAGGATTCTCTTCACCTTATCCAAAACGTTGCCCCCAAAGTGCGACACAAAGTCTGGGAGGAAATGTTTTCAACATGGTTGGATGTAAGAGGGCTTCTTCAGGAGTGGGCCTTCCACTGGTCCCTCAGCCAGAGATGTACCGTCACTCAAATTCAGCCTCCACCCAAGAAGCCAAGAAGGGGAAGGATCTAGCTCACACATAGCAGCCAATACATTGTTACTTGTTGTTAGTTGAGGAAGGAAGAGACCCCCTTAATGACCACAGCAGCCAAACTGCTCCAACCATTTTCTTGAGACAGTGGCATAACATACAGATTACTGCTGTAAAGAAATAGTGCATAAAAAGTATTTTGTATTTTCCCCTCTCAAGCTCTGGAAGAGAACTGTAATTAAAATATCAAGCTCCTAAAACAAGCAGCTGAATCAGTTGCAGATTTTCCTGCGTTATTTTTCTCCCATTCCCACTTTTCTTTTAAAGGAGAAGAGGACTTCAGTCCTTCCCCTAGATGAGATACGGTGATTGTTTTATTTATTATTTTATTTTATTTTTGGGACTTATACGCCGCCCTATCTCCCGAAGGACTCAGGGTGGCTAACAACAATAAAAACAATAATACAAAAGTTAAAAGAAATTAAATAAACAGCCCCAATAAATAAGTTAAACTAAACAATTAAAAATTTAAAAAAACATTTTAAAAAACCCTGTCGTCAGTCCAGGTCAGCCTGATGAAAAAGGAGTGTTTTGAGGCCGCGGCGAAAGGACCGGAGATCCGGGGCCATCCGGAGCTCAAGGGGGAGTTGGTTCCACAGGGATGGCACTCCCACAGAGAAGGCCCTCCCCCTGGGGGTCGCCAGCCGACATTGTCTAGCCGACGGCACCCTGAGGTTTTACTTGCTTAGTTATGAACAGACCATGGGAAGGTATGAATATCCAGGCTTTACTTGTATGATGATAACTGGGTCTGTAGTTTTCATGGCTTCACAGACTTCAGTGGAATCTCAAGGGAAGACCAGCCATTCAGTCTTTCTGAGTGGGTTAGAAGAGAAACAGAAACACCTGTAACCATAAACGGACATGTTTCAGATTAGAAAATTTGGGCAGCCACAAGCTCTTCCCTGAAATAGAAAGAGGCGGGTAAAAGAAAACAGCTCAGTTATTTCCAGTGATAAAGCAAGCTCAAAAATGCAAGAGCTGTTAAATGATTAGAAGCAGGGAGAAAGATCTGCTGAGAAATTGCAAAATAGACTTTGGTCTTGGTCTTCACTGAAAATGATAATCCAGTTGTCCTGAAACAATCTTGTCCTTATCTCTTTGTACCTTTGTAGCGTCTGAAGGTGGATGGTTGTGCAATCCACACATTACAGTCTACAATGGTTGGCAGCAGTCCCCAGTTCCCCAACCGCTGTGGGAACTTCGCTAGCAGTACCTCTGAGAAAAGTGAGGTCCTACACTTGGGTAAGAAAAACCAAATGCCTAGGTATAGAATATGTGATAGCCAGCTCAACAGTAGTAACTGTGAGAAGAATCTAGATCAGGGCTTTTCAACTTTTTCACCTGCTTTTAGGATATGGCAACATCCAAGTACCACCAGTCGACTAGCAAGGTGTCAAAAACCTGATGACCCCCCCCCCAAAAAAAGAAAAAAGTGATGAAGTACAGGTAGTCCTCGACTTACAACAGTTTGCTTAGTGACTGTTTGAATTTATAATGGCAGTGAAAAAATGTCCCCCCCAAGCCACAGCTGAGCAAGACACCTGCCTGCCCACCTGGCGGCGCTCTTCCTCCTGTCTGAGGTTTTTGATGTTGTGAGCATTTCTGTTGAGGATTGGCAGAGGGGGTGGGGTGGGGGTGGGTGTTTGGTTTTTATTCCCCCCATTTGCTGAGTGGTTGCAGCAGGTTTTGGTCACTTCACATGACCCTGGGACACTATGACTGTCATAAATATGAATCAGTTGCCAAGCACCTGAATGTAAATCACAAGACCCTGTAGATCAGGGGTCTTCAAACTCGGCCCTTTTATGACTCATGGACTTCAACTCCCAGAATTCCTCAGCCAGTGTGCCTGACTGAGGAATTCTGGGAGTTGAAGTCCATGAGTCATAAAAGGGCCGAGTTTGAAGACCCATGCTGTAGATGCTGCAACATTCCAGCTGATCTGTGCTTCTTCTGGGCTCAGCAAGGAGTGCCAGGATCATGGTGCTTCCGCTAAGCCCTGACAGCCCTGCAGCTCCAGCCATCTCTCACTCAGGCTTGTGTGGTGCTGCCATTCCCCTCTCCCACTACCACTTTTCTAGGATGGTTGCGTACCACCTGCCAGGTGTTAATGTACCACAGGTGGTACCCGTACCACTGGTTGAAAAGCCCTGATCTAGATGTCTTCATAGACCACCACTTACATATGAGCCAGCAGAGTGCTGCAGCTGCCTCCCCCCAGCCCCCCCCCAAAAAAACCTAATGCAGTCCTAGGCTGCATCAACACAAGAATAGTATCAAGATCCACATGAAATGATAGTGTGCTGTCAAATTTCAAAGCACTGTCTTGCAGGTGCGACAGAACTTCTCAACTTGCCAATGAACTTGGGGGGGTGAGAAAAGGAGGGGAGAGACTGTGGAATGCAGACTTCGAAGATTAAGAAAGCAGACCATGGGAATCAAGGAGAATTGCCAGGTGCCTGGCCAGACTCAGAGATGCTGTCTCATAACAATATTTCCCAACATGATTGGGCAACGTGACTTGATCCAGAGAGAGGAGGAAGAAGTCCATACTTTTACTGTGTTGGGCTGGGAGTGGTCTTGCCAGAGCTTATTTTACTTTCATCAGTGCCAAAGTGATATACTCAATAAAGTTTTACATGATGAGATTGGAAAGTCTAAAAAGTGTTTGCTTGGTTGGGTTCATCAGTCGAACTTTGACAGCTGTTTTATACTGCACTGGTGAGATTTTTTTACCATACTTTGAATATTGCATCCAGTTCAGGTTGCCATAATACAAAAAGAAAGGTGCTGAAACCTTAGAAAGTGTACAGAGAAAAGCAATAAATGTGATAAGGGGTCTGGAGGCTATAGTAGGACAGTAGTTACAATGCAGTATTGCAGGCTACTTCAGCTCACTACCAGGAGTTCAATCCTCACTCTGTAAACCACTTAGAGAGGGCTGTAAAACACTATGAAGCGGTATATAAGTCTAAGTACTACTGCTAC
>NC_138202.1:235276367-235471367 GCF_964194415.1 Vipera berus
GAGTTCTTATCCCAGCATGGCTCACTCAGGTGAATCAAACACTGCTCAGAAAGAGATTCAGGTGTATTGGGACTTAGGAACTTTAGCTTAGTGGCCTTCCAAGAGCAACATAACTGCCATCAACAAGACAACCTGATCATTTTCAACCCTCTACTGCAGTGGCCACCAACCTTTTGGGCACCAGGGACTGGTTCTGTGGAGAGAGCTTTTTTTCAGACCAAATGATGGCATGGTTTCATGTGCTGCCTACATCCCGTGGATGGGGATTCACTTGTTTGCATGGTCTGGTTTCTGACATGCCGTAGCCCAGTGCCAGTTCATGGACCGGGGGTTGGGGAACTATGCTCTACTGCATGTTTCACAGCATGCAACCTGAAGGTTCCCCCCTGCAGGGTATCAGCTATGGCAGCAGCCATCCATTAAGACAACAGGTTGAGCTAAGTGTTAATTTTTTTAAAAGCATTGAAAGTGGCTGCAGAAACAGGGTTCCACTGTCCATAACAGCCCAAAAAAGAAATGAATTATGGGCAGAGAGCCCAGCGACGTGCTCCCATCTATCGTTTTGACTCAACTCCTTCGTGTGCTCTACTCCAGAATGTCCACATAGGCAATTTTCTCTTCTTTTCTCATGGAAGTCATCATTTCTACCTTGATCTAGCTTTAGCTTGACTCAACAAGGACTGGCACTAAGACGCACGCTTCACTGTGAGGATTGGCCCTCTACAAAAAGTAAGCAGGCTGTCTCTTTTCTTTCCTCTGGCAAGGAGGCTGTGGGGATTAGTTTGAGGTTTTTACTACTTTTTTTTTAATGAGAGACTTATGTTTCTTAATTATTAATTTTTTAATTCTTAAGTTCCATGCCTAAACTACAGCAAGAAGGAAGGGAAAAGGCTTCTTCTAGGATGAAATGTCTTCCATCCCTGTGTACTTTCCTCCCAAAAGTAAGTTTAGAAAAAGGGCTTGCTGACCAAGACAAGACTCAAGTGATAACAAACTCTTTCTTTGCTCCCCTCTAGTGGTCAGCTGGATTTCTGCAGTGCAGCTATGGAATTGCTACCTAAAGGAAACGATAACCACAAGGATATTGCTTCTGGTATTCAACAATGAATTTGATACTTGAGGACCAAAAGTGTTCTGAGGATCACTGTGCCAGTGCACACAACCATTGACCCAGTTGAAGGATGCTTTCCCAATCACATTCCAAAGTGTTGCAAAAACAGAATTGAATGTGTGGTGAGCTGTAATGGCTCAGTCTACCGCATTTTATAAAGTTACATTAAAGTCCTCTTTCGATCTGATGTGCCTAAACTATTGTCACAGGCAGTGTCACAGTTGCTAAGCAACTCTCTTCATCTATGCGGAATTGCCTTTTTATATTTTTTATTTAGAAGAGTCAGAATTTTTTTTTGTCACAGCCAAAATAGCATTCTTCAAAGAAGAAAATGCAAAGAAGAAGAATTGCACTGAAGAATTCAAACATTTTAAAGAGTTAATTCCAGCTGAGTTACAGAGTTAATAGAGTCTTTGATTACAGTATTTTGGATGCTGATGTCTACATATATTTCTGCAGGTTAAGCACAAAGAGTTATTCTAAAACTTTTATTCTGTGTGAAAAACACCATGACGTGGGAGAGGAGGAGGAAGAGACAATGGTAAGAGGCAAGAGCATTGTTGTTTTGGGTTTGTCACCTTGTGCCTTCAAATGTACTGTATTGGATAACTCCCAAAAATCCCAGAATTGTTAGAATGCAATGCTGTATTCTAACATCTGAGTAGCACCAAGCTGGACAAGATCAATAAGTTTAAAAAATAATTAATTTACTAAAGCAGGAATAGAAATAAGGTGCAGTCCTTTTATAACAATAGCACGTAGACGTATATGCTGCTTCACAGTGCTTTACAGCCCACTCTAAATGGTTGACATGGTCAGTATGTTGCCCCCAACAATCTGGGCCCTCACTTTACCAGTCTTGGAAGGATGGAAGGCTGAGTCAAGCTTGAGCTGATCAGGATCGAACTGCTGGCAGTCGGCAGAATTAGCCTACAATACTGCATCCTAACCACTGCACTATCTTTTAGAGCTATACACTACAATTTTCCCACTTGAAAACTTACCAGAGCTGGCCTTTGGGTCATCAGGACATTTCTTAAAGCCAGAACTCCCCTTGGTTATTACATTACAGCAAGAAAGTGGAGCGATACAGCTCTTGTTAACAGCTGTTAAGAGAATAAAAGACTTAAGGAGTAAGATAAGTGCTTGTCTAAGAAAAAGTGATACATCAGATATTATCTAAGTCAGAAGGAGACATACTGTGTCTTCCAGATGTTGCTGAACTACAATTCCAAGAGCACCCAATCAGTCTAGCCAGTGGTGAGGGATGCTGAGATTATAGTTCAGCAACATCTGGAGCACCAAAGTTGCCTTCTCTTTATCTAGGCTGTAAGTATGCTTTCCATAAAGATTTTCATTTTGATCTCTTTTTATTCCTGTCCAAGTTACTGAAAGAGAAGAATTAATGGCAGTGTTAGTGGGAAACCAGAGCAAGATTGGGAATATTAATGTTCTAATTAAAATCACAGTGAATAAGCTCAGTGAAGCAGATCTGCAGCAGACCAGTTCAGGAAAAGGGAATAAAAAGTGGCTGGGGTAACCTGAGATATTTCTTTCTCCCTCCCACTCTCTCTGTTTTGTTTTTAAATATAACAAATCAATTATGGGGTTTATATAAATTTATATATTTCCATTTTTATTTCCATTATAATTTTTAATGAGAATCTGAAGGCTAAGAGAAGAAGACCTGAAGAAAAATAAATCGGGAAGTTCTTCAAGGAATTGAAGAACTGAATTGTAGGTAAGCTGTATACATGGACCATGCAAAGGTTAGCTACTGGTACTCATGCCCAGCAACATGCATAGGTACTTTCTTTGGTGGAGTTATTTATCTCATTTGACTTTTATCATTTTTAGCAATAACAATAGCACTCAGACTTACAGTATATGCCACTTCATAGTGCTTTACAGCCCTCTTCTGAGCAGTCTTACAGAGTCATCATTTTTCCCCAACAGTCTGGGTCCTCATTTTACCAACCTCAGAAGATTGTAATGCTGGGTCAACCTTCAGCTGGTCAGGATTGAACTGCTGGCAGTTGGCAGAGGTAGCCTGCAATACTGCGTTCTAACCACTGTACCACCACAAAACTGTTTTAAGATATTTTTTAGAAAGTAAGGATGTACTGTAACACATCTGCAAGGCATGTTGGTTCACAGGCAGAGGAGGAATCCAGCATTTATTAGGACTACACCACACAAAATGGAACAAAATAATGCACAAAGTGAATATAATTCATTTGCAAGTAATAAAATCATATATTATCCCTGAAAAATGCAATAGCTCTATCCTGTTCTGCAAATGATAAAGTGTTGAACAAGGACTACAGCTTCAAGCATTCTGAAGAGTCAAGCCTCACAACATTTGCAGATGCAGGAAGCACACCACCTTTCACGTATCCAAAGAGGATGTTTGAGCATTCATTCATTCATTCATTCATTCATTCATTCATTCATTCTGTTGAAAGAAAAATCTTCATCAGGGTCCAGTCCAAGCTGGGAATAAACAAAATGGAGACTGCTTTAGAAAGAAGGTTGTAGTTTATTGAAGAGCAGAGCCAGACAGAAATGTGGCTCTGGGAAAGCTGACCACATGTAGCTAGGAGTGGTGGGTTTTTATACCTTCTTGGGCTTTTGTGTTTGAGGTTGTTTCCTGTTCCTGTGGCATGAACTTTGACCTGAGCTTTTGAGCATGTCCTTTTGGTATTCTGATGACGGCAGGTTAATCCTATTATGTCCTAAAGGTCATGTCCTTAAGAGTTTGGTTGGGGTATGTAGATTTCAGGGGTCTTTGTCTTTCTAATCTCATCAGTTCCAAGCTTCCTGGCCCCAACCTTTCTGAAAGGATTATCAGATCTGCATTTCGACAGACTTGGCCTCTGCCTAGTTTCTGCTTGGGGCTATTAAGAAAACCTGGGCCTGCTTTTCTGCCTTTAAGAGCCTTTGGGGAAATATAATATCCTGCTTATTTAATATTCCCCAAAATATTCTTTCTTGGGGGGGAATGACTTCCCACAATTCAATATGACCACCCATCTCAAAAGTGACTGGACAGTAAAGAGAATTAAAATAAAATTAAAACAATTACAAGAAGTAGGAAAAAAATTAAAACGTGAAGCGGCTGCGAAAGATCAAATCTAGAGAGAGAGAGAAAGAGAGAGAGAGAGAAAGAGAGAGAGAGAGAGAGAGAGAGAGAGAGAGAGAGAGAGAGAGAGAGAGAGAGAGAGAGAGAGAAATCCCTTTGTTTCTAGTTTCTAGCCTCTCTGTTAATCATGGTTGCTCATCTATTAAAGCTGACTGCAGGCTACTTTGGATTCTGCTCATTGGGTAGCAATTAACTGAGGTGAATTTTAGTCGTAAACCTTTACCTCCAAGTCTTTCCTTGATATATGTTTCAACTAGTTCAGGAAACTAAGTCCAGTTTCAGATTCAGGACTGAATGAATAGGGTTGAAGCTCTCCTATTTTTAACCTTTTCCAATGGAAAAAAAAATCATTCTCTGCCATCTCATGCTACATTTAAAAGGCCATACTTACTTAGCAACCCAAATGCTCTGTATTTAATTTAGGGCATCATGTTTAGTTAAACAAAAAAAAACAACAAAAACAACCAAAAACCTGCAATTCAGATCTCTATACTACAAAGCTCTGCTCTTTTATTTGGGAGTCAACCTGACCAGTTCGGAGAGACCTTTTTCCTTTGGTAGAAATGTCTGCTGCTACAGTTTCAGTCTTTCCATTACATGACTGGGAAAGATGGCTCTGAAAGTTGGATTTCACAAACGTTCAGAAAAAGAGTGAATGCCGTCAATAGATATTTAAAGTTCTGCTTAGAACAATAAAATAAGGAAACATTGTTGAGCATAATAGAATTTATTGTAAATTGATTTGTATCTAAATGTAAAGCCAAATATAACTATTAAGGTATAATAATAGGTAAAAGCAGATGATACCACTCTAATGGCAGAAAGTGAAGAGGAACTAAAGAGCCTCTTGTTGCGAGTGAAGAAGGAGAGTGCAAAAGTTGGGTTGAAACTTAACATTAAGAAAACCAAGATCATGGCATCCGGCCCTCTCAATTCCTGGCAAATAGATGGGGAAGAAATGGAGGTAGTGACAGATTTTATTTTCCTGGGCTCCAAGATCACTGCAGATGGGGACTCTAGCCAAGAAATTAAAAGACGCTTGCTCCTAGGGAGGAAAGCCATGGCAAATCTAGACAGCACACTAAAAAGCAGAGACATCACCCTGTCAACAAAAGTGCGTATAGTCAAGGCTATGATCTTCCCAGTGGCAATGTATGGCAGTGAAAGCTGGACCATAAGAAAGGCTGAGCGCCAAAGAATTGAAGCCTTTGAACTATGGTGCTGGAGAAGACTCCTGCGAGTTCCTTGGACTGCAAGGCGATCAAACCGGTCAGTCCTAGAGGAGATCAACCCTGACTGCTCTTTAGAAGGCCAGATCCTGAAGCTAAAACTCAAATACTTTGGCCACCTAATGAGAAGGAAGGACTCACTGGAGAAGAGCCTAATGCTGGGAAAGATTGAGGGCAATAGAAGAAGGGGACGACAGAGAATGAGGTGGCTGGATGGAGTCACTGAAGCAGTAGGCGTGAGCTTAAATGGACTCCAGAAGATGGTAGAGGACAGGAAGGCCTGGAGGAACATTGTCCATAGGGTCGCGATGGGTCGGACACGACTTCGCAACTAACAACAACAAATAGATAAAAAGGTAAAGGTTCCCCTGCACATGCGTGCTAGTCGTTTCCGACTCTAAGGGCCGGTGCTCATCTCCGTTTCAAAGCCGAAGAGCCAGCGCTTGTCCGAAGACGTCTCTGTGGTCATGTGGCCGGCATGACTAGACGCCAAAGGCACACGGAACGCTGTTACCTTCCCACCGTAGTGGTCCCTATTAATATCTAGTGCCAAAAATTCAGAAAACAGAAATGATGTCTTGCTTCCAATATCTGTTCTGTCAGTTCCACCAGGATTTATCAGATTTGATGTACAAAAATCTGGAGTGGAAGCATAAAGTTGGAGAATCCCGGAGGTCTTTGCTGCCCACTAGTGGGCTTTTGGATTGTTGCACCGAAGAACTAGTTCCTTTAAAATTACACAAACTGAATTGATAGAAATGGGGCACAATTATTCTAAATTATTCCCTTTCTTACAAGAATATGACCTAATCAATGTCTATTGTGTAAAGTCTCTTCCATTCTTTGGCTAGTGAAATAAAGCATTTAACATTCACAGAATCTACAGATGAATCCATTTCAAGGAACATGACTGATAGTTGAAGATGATGGAAAAGAATGGATGACATTTCAATACAGGTACAGAAATACATCTCATACTGTGACCTACACAGAGCAAATATTTGTACAACAAAATGTAACATAGCTTAGATACAATAGATCTCTGACAAGCATGAACCATTTTTTGCCCCGCATTTAGTACTTTACAGACTTTTTGTGTCCATTTTTTGGTTCTTTGTTTAGAAGAAGTATTTTTTTTTAAAAAAATAAAAAATAGTGGTGAGCTTCTGTTGACAAGATTTCCAAGCAAAACTGGAGCGGGTGCCTCCCGTGGCCAAGCCCAAAGAATTCCAGCTGAGGCTCACTGGTGGACAGGAGAATTGGCTGGGTGACTTTGAATCATTCATACTTTCTCAACTTTCAGTGCCCCAACACTGGAGGTTCTTAAGAGGGGATTGGTCAGCCATTGGTCTAAAATGGTATAGGGTTTCCTGCCTGAGCAGGGGGTTGGACTAGAACAGAGGTCCCCAACCTTTTTGGCACCAGGGACTAGTTCTGTGGAGAGAGGTTTTTCCACGGACTGGAGGGTACGTGGTTTTGTGTGCTGTCTACATCTCGTGGATGGGGATTTGCTTGTTTATGCAGACCAGTTGCTGGCATGCCACAGCCCAGTACTGGTCCACAGACTGGGGGTTGGGGACCTCTGGACTAGAAGACTTCCAAGTTGGTCCCTTCCAACTTGGTTATTCTCGTTCTTGGTCTGTGAGAATAAAATTAGGAGGAGGAGGAGGCATCACCTTGAAACCTCAGAGAAAAAGCAAGTGATCAGTCCAATCAATATATAATAGAAATGCATTGCTGGGAGAGACTCAACAGTGGGAAGAATGGGACCTTCCTGTTCTACTAACAAACCCAGCTCTGGCTAATCAAATCTGATACTGGACTGTATCGAGAGCAATAGTTTCTGCAGGAGGGAGACCAAATTTCTAAGAGGACATTGCACACATGTGCAAAAGGACTGAGGCTTTGATAGTGAGGCCACTTCGACCAATTTGCAGATTTTGATCCTCCCTGTAGATGACACGTCCTTCAGAGTATTTCCTGGATTCTAGGACTCCCTATAAAGAGTGGTGAGTCATGCCTCTTCAGTTTGTTGGCATCTGTAAAAAGATGGCTTTTTTACAAGCAACTGCAGCTGCTAAGTAACACAAGCTTGCTTCCAAGCCAAACGAAAGTGACCAAAAAAATTCTTGCTGGAAATCTGGGGTAGAAATCCTTTTTTTAGGCAAGCCAACAACATCTGGTGAGTGGGATGCAGGGTGTGCAATAATGAATCCTGTTCATCCACACTGAGTCAGTTATATTCTAAAAGTTGTCTCCTGGTGTTTGTTACCTTGTGTAGTGAGACTGAGTCCTATAGAGTGAAAAGCAGAGAATCTCTTCTTCCAGAAGCCCTACAGGTTTTGTCATCCTGGTTCCAGCTCCTGCTTTAGGGGTAGCAGCTTGGTGGTTCCCGTTGGCATGATTTTGGAAGATGTTCCTCGTGTAGCATCCATCCCATTAACTCTGGTGGGAAAAGAAAAAGATGGGGCTCACATAATCTGATGATTAAAACATCAACATGCAAATATTGAAATACAGATAGTCCTCCCCTTACAACAGTTCATTTAGTGACTATTCAAAGTTACAATGGCACTGTATAAAGTGACTTATGACCATTTTTCATACTTATGACCGTTGCAGCATCCCCATGGTCATGTGATCAGAATTCAGACGTTTGGCAACTGACTCGTATTTATGACGGTTGCAGTGTCCTGGGGTCATGTGATCACCTCTTGTGACCTTTTGATAAGTAAAGTCAATGGGGAAGCCAGATTCACTTAACAATCGTGTTACTAAATTAGCAACTGCGTTGATTCACTTAACAGCTGTGGCAAGAAAGATTGCAAAACGGGGCAAAACTCACTTAAGAAATGTCTCACTTACCAAAATAAATTTTGGGCTCAATTGTGGTCATAAGTCAGGGACTACCTGTAATTTTAACAGCCACCTCCTGGCTACACAGTGTGGTTACTTGGGAATTTATGCCTTCTTCTCCTTGACCCATCCCCACCCACTGGAAGTTAAAACAGTTTTAGGTAGCCGAACAAAATCAACTTTGAAAAGATAAAATGTAAACACCTCCCCTTAATTTTAATGGCCAATCATAGTAGCATTGCAATTTGCAATTTGGGGTAAAAACAAACAAAAGAAATAAATCTTTCCCACCTCCAGCATACAATACTCGGGACCGTATTGTATCACAAGGTGAAGTGGGATAATTTGAACCTAGTCATTTGTACCTTGAGCAAGAACTCTGGGTTGATTTGTTCAATGATCTTTTGATTTGTCTTCTTGGCTGTCCACTGCATTCTCTAGAGTCTTCTCCAAAACCAAAGTTCAAATGTGTCAATCATAGTGAGAGAAAAAAGGAGAAACCTAGGATCACAGTTTAAAAAAAAACAACAACAACAGAACATCTGCAAAAATTATTGGCGGCAGGTATTTATTGCCACAGAAATTCCTGAAATTCTGTTTGCATTTCCTGTATTTCTCCAAATTTTTAGAAATTTCGTGCCTTAAGGCTGCTGGGAATGAGGGACTAATCCCCTGCAGTTTTGCTGGCAAGATTTTGTAAATGTTTTGCCATTGCCTCTTTCCTAGAGCTGAGAGAAAGTGACTGGCCCAGCGTTAAAAAGCTGAGAACTCACAGTCTCCTGGTTTCTAGTTGGAGTCTTTAACCTTTACACTAAATTGATTATATTGCTGGATGTATTCTAGAATGTTCCATATCCCTCTAGATTTCTGAGGCTCTCCACACTAACACAGGAGTTGTGAGGGCAATCCAACCACAGCCATAGGCCACAAGGGTTGTAGAATTCGTGGAATCTATTGCAAATATTGCTTTATAAGTCATGCTTGTATGAGATGTTGGGACACAAATAAGTAATGGCAGTACAATATTTGCCTGACACAGTCACCATGCAGATGTGTCATCATTCTGGCATCATCATGGTTTGATACAACTGCTAAAGGCAATATGATTAAAGTTCAACTATGCAGCAGGATCATTTTTTTCATTATTTCTAGAATTTGTTCCAATCAGATTGGTTTCTGGCATAAAAATGTGCTGAATAAATAAATAAATAAATAAATAAATAAAGAGAACCAGTTCATTCTTGAAGCATCATCAATAATTCTTAAAGAATTGTCTGATTCCAGCTGTGTAACCAAGGAAGTGGGATTTCTTCCAGGATATAAAATGTTTTCCCTTCATTTTTCAGGTAAGTATTCTAGTCAAATACATCTAGAAGAATTAGACCAGGGAACTTGCAATATACAGAGAACAATCTGCTGGTGCAGCAGAACACTCTCCTAAACATTAAAACACGATCCAGCAGTAACAATGCTCTTTGTTGTGCTGTTGTTTCCTTGTTTTAAAACACATAATTCATTAGAATATTGTATGCACTGAGAATAGAGAAGATAATTTGGCTTGAATCATGAATATTAATAAGGTTCTATAAAAGTGTTTATACGGCACATATGATGGTCTTAAGATGCAAGCCTGAAGAAACTATTAAGTAAATCTCATTAAGCGTGCAGTCACAGTCTCAACTCCTTGCTTCCCTTTGCAGGTTGACAATGCTTCTCCAACCGCTCACTGAAGATGGAGCATGTTGCTCTACTGCATTGCTTCCACATCACTGCATCAGTCAGTTCAATCAACTGAAGTGCACAAATAACACATTAACCTACATTTCCTCAATGCCTTTTTGGTTCTACCATAGCCTAGAGCAGAGTTTTAATGTTAGGTATAAAGGAAAGGGTTTTTTTAATGGGTTGGAGGCCATGTCAAACATTTTTTCTTTCTTTCTGAAACCATCTGGGAAATTACCTTTCTCTGGTTTCTTGTTTGGAAAAAAAGGCTGAGTAAATGGGACAAACCCACAAATAGATCACATAACCCAGAACAGAGGAATTAGCTCAGAGTATTTATCTCAAAAGGATTGTCTTTTAAAAACCAGCAGCAAATCATATCTGTTACATAGGATTCTTTATAAGTTGCTCTGTCTCCATAGGTCAAAGGTTTGTAGGTGGTTATGTTTTTTCTCTTAAAAGCCATGGTGAATCATTGCTTCATTGATCTACTTCATGCATTGCCAACATAATTTAAAAATACAATGAGCATATGAGAACTCAGCACATGGAATATGCCAACCATGCATACAGGGCCTTGTCTTTAGAAGAGGATTGAACAGAAGCTTAAGACTGGGATCTATTGGAACTCCTCTGGATGATTGGCAGCAAGGCTTTCCTGATTCCAGTGACTGCAAGGGGAGAACCAAAACAGGTGGAATGATGTAACAGCATCACAACTGAATCCCCACCTCTTTCTGCAGGTGTTCAACAATAACACATATAAAAAAGGAATGGGGCTTGGATTGCACTGATGTGACTGCCATCTTGCTTGTTTTGACCTTCCCTCTAGAGCAGGGGTCTTCAGACTTGGCCCTTTTATGACTTGTGGACTTCAACTCCCAGAATTCCTCAGCCAGTGTGCCTGGCTGAGGAATTCTGGGAGTTGAAGTCCACAAGTCATAAAAGGGCCAAGTTTGAAGACCTCTGCCTAGAGCAGCAGCAGCAGTAACCATAAAATAGATCTCCACCTACTTCAGAGATAGTGTTGAAATTAAGGTTGGGCAAGGGGAAATTTTGTTTGGAATAATTTTGCAAACTGTTTGATACCAATAATCAAAGCAAATTCCTGGATTAGGAATTCTCAGGCTGCAGACTTTGGTTCTAGTTGATGAACAACTGAAGAAGTTCTGGAAACTGAAAAACTGAAGTGGGGAAGAATGTTGATCTCCAGCCTTTGAAGTGTAGCTAACTTTGCCTTACAATAGTTGGAATAAGAAGGTCTGCTTTTGACTCATTCATTCAAGCTACAGGACACACAGGGTCTTAATCTACTCTGCCTTTGCTATCTCTCATCCAGACCTCTTCCAAGTGTAAGGAAAAATGTGCATTAGTTTTGAGTAATTTTAGTTGTTCTTCTCTTGGTAGTTTATTTTTGTACCTCATTACTGAACATAGAGGGATCTGACCAAAACAAGACATATTTACTTTTATTTGTTAAGAGTTACAGCCTTTCCTTCAAGACTGCAAAACTCTGAGAATTTCCCTTTATTCCCACAACAGCCACCCTGTGGGTTGGGTTGGGTTGGGTTGAGAACGTCTGATCCAAAGTGACACAATGAGATCCTATGGCCAAGAGTGGACGTGAACCTGTTAGCCCATTTCAGGTATGTTGATTCAAAAATGGTTGCCCTATGAGGCACTATTTTGCCCAATTGAAGGTTAAAAACAATGAAACAGACACCAGTTGAATATAGATATTGCTATTATCTATAACCAAGCAGTTTTCAGCCACTGCAAATCATCTGACTGGCAGTGAACGTGGGGAATTTGTGGTAAATTTCCATAGAGCATAATTTTCAAATCACTGCCCTGAGACCTGGATGATCAATTTATATCACTGTCCTCTAGTAAGGTGTGCCATTTTTTTTTAAAAAAAAAGCTGGATTCAGAAGACCTTTTCCAGAAGAATGGATTTCCTTTAGTGGGCGGAAGGACCTAAGAGTCAT
Source organism: Vipera berus (assembly GCF_964194415.1). Lineage (NCBI taxonomy): Eukaryota > Metazoa > Chordata > Lepidosauria > Squamata > Viperidae > Vipera > Vipera berus. The sequence goes on from NC_138202.1 coordinate 235,288,416, forward strand.
CAGAGTCTTCCCTTGGTCACATTAATAGAGGGAGTGATTTCTCTTTCCTTCTGCAAGTCCCAAACCTTCTTAGCTCCCTAGAGAAGCTCGTAAGGGACAGAAGAAGCTGCAGAAGGAAGGAGTTAGACATGTTTCCTCTTTCCCTCCAGCAAGAATGTGTAAAGAATTCAGCCCCAATTGAGGGAATTTTGGATTCAGCTGAGATATTTGCTATGTATTAATTTTTACTTGTCTGGAGGCCAGCTGCCAGAAGAATGGCAGGTTATTAATTAATTAAGGAGCTCCTAAGCATGATAAAATGCAAAATAAATTGTTAATGTGTTCTAAGCAGGGCAGGTTTTCCTTTGAATATTTTGCCAGCCCTGATAAGCATCATCAGCTGAAAATAAAGAAATAAATATTGTTTTATCTTTTGCACTTGTGTCACAGATTGCTTCCTTAAGGATACTAAGTCAGCAGACACAAGCATCTTCCAGATGTTTTGGATTTTTGCCCCATCAGGCTCAGCCAGCACAACCAGTGGCAAGAGTAATGAGAGCAGCAGATCAAAATACCTGGTTGGCACTAGGTTGCCCATTCCTGCATATCTGGACTTACTGCACATGGATGCCCATCTGGATCTCTACTGATATATCAGAATATCTAGTGAGACTATTTGTTTCAGCATGTACCATGAGGTACATGTGTGCTCCAATGAATATTTCTTGCCTAGTGCCAGCTATCTTCATTTGCTATTCAGAATCAGAATCGGAATGGAGCTGGAAGGGACCTTGGAGGTCTTCTAGTCCAGCCCTCTGCTCAAGCAGGAGACCTATACCATTTCAGACAAGTGGCTGTCCAATCTTTCTTAAAAACCTCTAGTGATGAAGCATCCACAATGTCTGAAAGCAAGCTATTCCACTGTTAATTGTCCTCGCTATTAGGAAGTTTCTCCTTAATTCCAGGTTGCTTTTTTCCTTGATTAGTTTCCATCCATTGACACTTGTCTTGCCTTCTGGTGCTTTGGAAAACAAACTGACCCACTCCTTCTTGTGGCAGCTATCCTGTCTCCTCTAGTCCTTTTTTTCCCTCTAGACTGGCCATACCCAAATCCTGCAACCATTCTTCATATGTTTTAGTCTCCAGGCTTTTAATCATCTTACAGTAGTTGCTCTTCTTTGCATTTTTTCCCAAAGTCTCAACATCTTTTTTGTAATGTGGTGACCAAACTGGATGCAGTATTCCAGGTGTGGCCTTACTGAGGCTTTATAAAGTGGTACTGCCAAGACTGAGTGGCTGTGCATACAGGCATCTCGAGTGAACCATTCTATTCCATCTCTAACGATGGGGGGTGAGGTGTTACCCCCCGTCGATAGGGCTCGCAACTTGGGTGTCCTCCTGGACTCGCGGCTCAGTCTTGAAGATCATATAGGAGCCGTGACCAGGGGGGCTTTTGCCCAGGTTTGCCTGGTGCGCCAGTTGTGGCCCTATCTGGAGCGAGATGCCTTGCGCAAAGTCACTCATAGGCTCGTGACCTCCCGGTTAGACTACTGCAACGCTCTCTACATGGGGCTGCCCTTGAGGACCACTCGGAGGCTTCAGCTGGTGCAGAATGCAGCCGCGCGAGTTGTGATCGGGGCTTCCCGATACTCCCATGTAACACCTCTGCTCCGCGAGCTGCATTAGCTTCCAGTTGCCCTCCAGGTGAGATTCAAGGTGCTGGTGATGACCTATAAAGCCCTAAATGGCTTGGGTCTGGGATATCTGAGGGGACACCTGCTGCTGGCATCAAGTTCCCTTCATCCTGTGCGCTCCCACAGGGAGGGCCTTCTCAGGGTGCCTCTGGCAAAGGATTGCCGGCGGGCAACACCCAGGGGGAGGGCCTTCTCTGTGGGCGCACCTGCCCTTTGGAGCCAGTTACCCGTAGAGCTCAGGACTGCCCCTGATTTTCGTTCGTTCCGCCGGGACCTGAAGACCTGGCTCTTTGAGCTTTCCGGCCAGGACTGAGAACTTTTAATTTGTAACTTAATGTAATTGGGTTTTTAATCAGAGTTATAGGGGTTTTAGATTTTTAATCAAGGATAATTTAATCTATTTTAATTGTTATTAACTTTTTGTGTTGTAATGTTGTTTTAATTGCCTTGTGAACCGCCCTGGGTCCTATGGGAGAAGGGTGGTATATAAGTTCAATAAATAATAATAATAATAATAATAATAATAATAATAATAATAATAATAATAATAATAATAATAATAATACTTCACATGGTTTTGATTCTATGCCTCTGTTTATTCCTGCTCCCTCAGTAGGGTGGCTACAAATAGCATTAACTGGTATTTTCTAGATGCAGCTAACTAGCCCATCAACTCAGAGAGCAAGCTTGTCCACCCTATGCAAACACGAGGCATACATCCAACCAGCCATTTTGCTCTCATCCCAGGCTGGCAATTGCATCACCGTAACTAAGGGGGAACCAAATAATGGTACCCAACATTAAGGCGACCTTCACCAAGAGTAAATTTTCCCTTTCTGAAACAACCCTTCGTAAGCTCCCTCGTGGAAAATAGAACATTGAAATAGATCATCTATAGAAGTATTGTGTCAAATCTTTTTTTTTTTTTTACCTTGGTAAATTAGAATTAGGTAAGTTTGTGATGCATTCTCACTTTTCTGTATTATAAACTGTCCTCCCGTAGGATAATCAAAATTATGTGTGTTTTTTTTTCTTTTGAGAGTGGCTGTTTTTGAGAACAGCCATATAGAAAGGAAAGTATGCTTTTAGGAACCACTGTAACAAAGTAATTAAAAATGGCATTTAGGAGGGGAAAAGGCATCCAGCACTTTGATAAAAGATTGTTTAGAGCTCTTTGGAAAGAAAAGTAATTGCGTTGGGGTGGAAGACAGAAGTGGAGGTAAAGCTGTTTAGAAATCACTCAGCCAGACCTGTTCTGTCAAGGGCAAGTGCAGGGCTTCATGTCACTACAAAATGGCCCTCTGTAGTACCCTCTTCATATTTCTCCAGAAAGCTTTGTTTTCCTTTAAGAGGGGACGATATAATAAAACAGAGGGTGTTATTACTGAAAGGATATAATTCTTTTTTATTTTCCTTGGAAGAGCAGCTGTAATAAGTCATGTGTGATAGTTATCTTCCAGTAAATATCTAACTCAATAAAAAGAAGAAAATGACAAGATATGAATCTGGCAAAAGCAATGTTATAAAAAAAAAATCAATGTTTGCAACTGCGTGGTCTGTATTTCCCACCCCTCCAGACACCACACACACACACACACACACACACACACACAGAGAGAGAGAGAGAGAGAGAGAGAGAGAGAGAAACACAGAGAGAGTCTCCATAGAACTCCAGTCAACTAAAAGCAACATTTTCACTTATCTTGCAACTTCAAACTTCTGTTAATGGTAAACAAGAACAGCTACCTTAGTTCACTGAGCATAAAGCTAACAAGAATGCTCTCAGTGAACATTTCATACTGGGAAAAGCCCACAAGCCTTAAAGGGTATAATTGGCACTTTGTGCATGGCTGGATTATCCCTCCAAAAAGAGGAGGACTAAGGGAAAAAAAGCAGCATTTCTTCCTGTGGATTAAGCTCTGAAAAAGGAGCTGCAATGCTTCAGTTGTCAAAAGAAAAAGGTAATCTTCTATTTATCAGTGTGAGAGTCAAATATTCATTCATTTCTAATATTTTCATGACTGAGATGACAATCTGCCTGAAGCAGCCGGCCTCATTCCCCCCTCCCTCAGCCTGCTCCCACCTGCCTTGTCAATGTCAATGTGAAATCACAAGGTGTGGGGAACGCAGCATCAGAAATATTTTGGTCGACTTTGATATCATTTCAGTTTAAACTTCCACTAATTCTCCAATAGAAATCAGTCTTATATTTTTTTTTTAAAAAATGTCCAATACTTGTAGCTACCTTGATACATCTTTATTTACAAATTAAGATTTTTACCCTATCTTTCTACTAAAAATATGCTCAAGGCAGCTACCAATACATTATCCAGAGATCAGAAAAACAAATGAATTCAAACATGTCAATAAACCTACAGGAAAAGCATCTGACTGGCTGAAACGTTTTTCAATAATTTAATTCTCCCTTTAATTCTTTGCTGGTAAACTTAAATTTAACACAATAATTTCAAGTGTTTTCCAGTTCTTTTGGCAAAAGGCTAAAACAGCAAATCCTCTTTCATGATCCACCCCATTCTCCAGTAACTGTAAGAGGGATCTTGGAGTCCTAGTAGACAATTACTTAAATATGAGCCAACAGCAGCAGACCCCCCCAAAAAAACAAAAAAAAAACAATGCAGTCCTAGGCTGCATTAATAGAGGGGTAGAATCAAGATCATGTGAAATGTTAGTACTACTTTTTAATGCCTTGGTAAGACCACACTTGGAATATTGCATCCAGTTCTGGTCACCACAATACAAAAATGAAGGACTATGGGGACATTATAGCACTGTTTCAATATTTGAGGGGCTCCTACAAAGAAGGGGGGGTGTCAAACTATTTTCCAAAGCACCAAAAGGCAAGACAAGAAGCAATGGCTGGAAACTAAACAAGGGGAGAAGCAACCTAGAACTGAGGAGAAATTTCTTAACGGTGAGAGCAATTAAGCAATGGAATAGCTTGCCTTGGGAAGTTTTGGCTGCTCCATCACTGAAGGCTTTCAAAAAGAAACTGGACAACAATTTGTCTGAAATGATGTCAGGTCTCCTACTGAAGGAGGGGATTGGACTAGAAGCCTTCCAAGGTCCCTTCCAACTCTATTATTCTATATTCTATGTTCTTCCATTCAGTTCTGGTTAGAGGTCTTTTAAGACTATGAGAAGCTCAGAACATTCATTAAAAGATCTAGTTGAACATTTCAGATACTGGACCATACCATGTTATTTGTGTCATAGAGATCTTCTTTGTCATGACATCTTATCATGGGCCAGCTTCTCCCCAAGATTCAGATGATCTCAATCATATTGGCCTTTTTATGACTCCTTAGATTTGGGGTATTGCCCAAAGCAATAGTGAATGAGTACATTTTTAAGAAGCATTGGGATATATTGGTAGGCAATATGTTGTTTTAATAGGTACTGTTTTATGGTTCTTTTTAACTGGTACACCATCACTGTGAGCTGGCAGCCATAAATAAATAAATGTATTAAATAAATATGAAATAAATCATTTTAATCCAGTTAAAAGTAATTGCTTTCATACTAACTTCTGTCTTTGGAATACCTCAATGGCATCTGTGTTTCCTTTTTTATAAAGTGTTGGCAGTTGTCTGTCTGAAAAACAGAACTGCTCCATGTTCTTTTTAGTGAGTTTCCGTAATTATTTTCAAATACATTGTAAGCATTGACATGGCATAATCACATAACCGTGTGTGACAAAGAGAAGGGACTGCACTTTAGACATGACCTTATCAGTTCCTATTCTGTGGTCATGTGTGGGAAAATGTATTGGGATTGGTTATTGCTGAACAGATAAACACATTTTTAAGACTCAGTCTAGATGTATCTCCTCTGTTCTGGAAATTCCTACTGGAGGTATTGTCCCAGCATATATTTATCCGTCTTTATATTGTAGTTAAATATTCTGTCTGGAGCTTAAGATCTTAACACATTGCTCAGTATAGTTTGTGTGTCAGTGTGTCTTGCTGATTATATGGTATTAATAGTCAGGAAACATATGCAGCACACAGAACTAATTTCCAAATTGCAATTTTTGGTCAAGGAAATTGCAAAAATTGACTTATATCCCTGGGTGTGATCCTCTTCAAATGGGAAGCCATGGCTATTGGCCCAGGCTGATCTGTCTCAGTCCAGTTGCTATACCAATGGCTTCTGGTCAATTGATAAGAAGAGAAAATGGGGTGAAGTTACTTCCCTTTTTCCAGGTATGTGCAGAACATAATCAGTTCCCTGCTGGATTGGACACCTGACTCTTCTAATCCAGCAGTCAATTCTCACAGTGGCCAACCAGACAACAAGGAAACCACTTGTTTCCCAGCAGTGGCGTTCATAGGCAGCCACAATGCCAATAAGGCTGATAGCCATTGATTCATATGACTTCAATGGATTTTTCCAACCCTTTTTTTAAGTCAGCCAAGCCAGTAGCTAGCATCATGTTTTTCGGAAACATAGTTTGCATAAGAGCTTCTAGCTACCAGACCTGAGTTAGACTTGACACATACGACATAGTATTTCTGACATTTTTTGTTTTAAATAAGTTGCATTTTAATTTATTTTTGAAGTAATTTCACTGAAGACAAGGGCCATCGCTCATCTCTAATTCTTACATTTTCCTTTTCCTCCTCCTCCTCCTCTTCCTCCTCCTCCTCCTCCTCCGCCTCCTCCCAAGAAAAATATATTTTAGTGCCATATTATTAAAATAGGATTTATGCCAAAGAAAACAGAACAGTCCTAAGGAGAATATGCTTTCTGATATAAAAATACATGATTGACTTAAGTTTGGATTTCTACATATGTTCTTAAAGAACTTTATCATTCTAAAATTGAATTGAGCCATTCTTGCAGCACTTTAATTTACAGCTACATATAGAGATAAATACATTTCTCCATATTGAGGTTGAAAGGTTCATTCTAAAATGAAAACATATTCTTGGTCACAAGGATAGGAATTTTTGATAATTGTTAATTAGCAACAGTCTGGAAATTATAATTTCTGGCACCCATAAGTGGGGAAAAATGTTTATATTATGCACTTTATATTATGTTGGAAATAACTCATTGGTTTTGTGGCAGTTCGCATATTTTGGGGGTATTTATTCATTAAAGTTTATTTATTGTATACATTCTTTTTCTTACTGGAACAAGAAACAAAATGATAATTATTTTCATCAGACAAAATTAGAAATGCACCATTTTAGCAGATGGGGAGAGGTTATTGGTGGTGGCAGGGAGACAGATTTCTGAGTTCTTCCTCCATATAAAGAAAACCTTTGTTGGCTTATAGCACAAGCATCCCATAAGGCGAGGAACCCCATGACAGATGTGAATGACAGTTTGGTTTTCTCTTCCCTAGATGGCAGATTGCAACTTCTTTGCTTTTTTTGGGGGGGAAGAGGGATCCATCTGGCATTTCATATCATCTGGTTGTTCTGATAAAATCAGTGGTGGGATTCATCCAGTTTGCGCTGGTTCAGTAGAACTGGTAGCTATTTTTTTGTTGCCCAAGCCCAGAATGGACTTCCGGAAGTGGCATCCACGCAGAGAACCAGTGGTTCACATATTTGAATCCCACCACTGGATAAAATTGTTGCTAAGGAGAGGAAACATGCCCAGCCACAACATAACCAGTGACAAGATACCCCCCCACCCACTCCTTCTAACTCTCCTATGCGCTTCTTACCTCTTTATATATTCGTCTTTTTTCCCCCCTGGGCATGTTAAGTACATTTCCATGTAACATAATGAGTCACAGCTACTAACCATTCTCTAGGAAAATTTGAAGGACATTTGTGGGACCCAGAAGCATTTTTGCAAATCAAAAATAATGCTACAAATTGGAAATCACTGACATCTTCTTGTCTGATTTTTTTTTTTTAAAAATTAACGAATCTGAAAGGGAAGAAAATTCTGAACAACCCAAGAGAGTTGTAAGCATTGAGGAAGAAGTTTGCAAAAGTATTAGTGAGCAGAGCTACCACACATTCTATGCCTTTATAAAGCTTGATGAAATCCTGTAAAAATGTGTGAGAGAACTAATTAATTCTGGGAACTGGCTACTATGTAGGCATATCTATGCAGAAAAGGGGGTATGGTATTGACCTAGTATTGACCTACCAGAGAAGAGCCAGCCTACTCGTTAGCTGCACACCCAGGAATTTGATCCTGGTAACCATCTCCACAGGTGAATCATTAATGCACAGAGAAGTGTGGCTGTGCCTGCCTTTTCTGAAATGGACAATCATCTCTTTGGTTTTTCTGGTATTTAGAACTAGGCTGTTTTCCTTACACCAGTTCACCAACCCCTCAACCTCCTTGCGGTAAGCTTCCACATTGTCATCATGAATAAGGCCCACTACTGTTGTATCATCTGTGGACTATTAACAATGAAGTGTTAGTACTATTTTATAATGCCTTGGTAAGACTGCATCCAATTTTGGTTACCACAATATAAAAAAGATGTTGTCTAGATGTCCAGAAAGAGTGCAGAGAAGAGCAACAAAGATGATTATGCGACTGGAGGCTAAAACATACAAAGAATGGTTGCAGGAATTGGGAGTGTCTTCTTGAATGAAAAGAAGGACTAGGAGTGACATGACAGCAGTGTTTCAATATCTAAAAAGGGAGAAGAAGCAATGGATGGAAACTAATCAAGGAGAGAATCAACCTAAAACTAAGGAGGAATTTCCTCACAATGAAAGCAATTGATCAGTGGAACAACTTGCCTCCAGAGGCTGTGGGTACTCAAACACTGGAGACTGGACAACCATTTGTCTGAAATTGTACAGGGTTTTCTGCTTGAGCAGGAGGGTTGGACTAGAAGACCTCTAGGGTCCCTTCCAACTCTGTTATTCGGTTATTCTAATCACCTTTTGCAACCTTCTGACAAGCAAAGTCAATGGGGAAGCCAGATTCACTAAACAACCATGTTACTAATTTAGCAAGTGCAATGTCACTTATCATCCGTGGCAAGAAAGGTCATAACGTGGGGTAAAATTCACTTAACAACTGTCTTGCTTAGCAACAGAAATTTTGGACTCAGTTGTGGTCGTAAGTCGAGGACTACCTGTATTGCACTCTGTTCAGCACCAGGTAATTGATAGCAGCTGCTAATTTCTTAAAATGCTACTGACGTAGCCTTATGTGTCATTCTGGGGAATGATTGGTCTCAGCTCACTTTGCCTAATGTTGACTGAAACTCAAAATTATGTGCCTTAATGGCATTCAGAATGTCCAAGTTTATCATACACTGATTTGCTGGAGAAGTTGCATCTAAATCAGGGGTATCAAACTGCCGGTCTGCAGACTGGATGCATCACGCCAGAACCGCGCCCAACCCATTGCCGGCAATGGAAAAAAAAGATGTGACACCTCACGACACGTCACGTGATGTTTCAAGTTTGACACCCCTGATCTACATATACCTTACTATAATATTGCATCATGACCCTAATGCATTGGTTAGCAATGGCTTGAAACAGATGTTACCTGTAGTAAAACAGGTGTAGTAAAGCGGTTCTTATATGCTGTCTACATTTCCTGGAGAGCAGGCAACTGAAACACATTCAGTCAATGTCCAGGTTTGTCAATAATCGTGTAACAAGTATGTTAGCCGCAATTTCTTAGCTTTGATCCTGAAATTTGTAACTGTCAGAACCAGCAACTAAATGAAAACATCACTTGCTATATCTCTCACTCTTTTAGCTGGGAGAGTGTTTTTATAGCACTGACCACATTTATCTTCAAAATGAAAGTTTGTGGCAACCCAGTTAAACGCTCACTTTGAGGGAAAAAGTTCCTGAGCGTCAGCAATTTAGGGTCTGAAACCGATTCCCTTGTCACTACTGGACCTTGTTGATTCTGAACATCAGATTAAATTCACAGTGTACTTCTGCAAAGTATTTGTAAAGACTAACCAGTGCTGTTGCTGAAAGCATGTGCCTATAAGTGTAGACATTGAAATCAGTGGAAAAACTTAATCATGACCAAATTCATGAAATTCAGTTTTTCCAATCTGTGGAATAATAGATATTAAAGGTTGTTGTTAGAACTTCATTTGTTTCATGAGACTGTCAGGGTAGGAATGAAGAAAATATAAAATATGCAACCAAACCCAACAAAAACAAATAGGCCTCCTTGTATACACAATGTTTAGAGCTCTTTTGACAAGATAGACCAGGGGTAGGCAACCTTGGCTCTTTTATGACTTATGGACTTCAACTCCCAGAATTCCTGAGCCAGCATGGCTAAGCTTGGAAACCTCTCCCTTTTCCCTCAGCACGGCTGGCTCAGGAATTCTGGGAGTTGAAGTCCACGAGTCATAAAAGAGCCAAGGTTGCCTACCCCTGGGATAGACCATGCCTTTAGCAATGTTTTCGTAGGCGCTGGACCCATCTTTAAAATACTGGATTTTTTTCCCTTTGCTAGTTCTGTTGCATTACATGTTTTGATCACCAAGGGATTTTGTGTGGTGTTACTCCCTATTCTTATTATTGTGAAGAATGGAGGTATCTTTTTGCCTATCGCTATGCCAATTTGCGCACTCCACTTCTGGACTCTGCAAGCACTGAAAGTACACTCTCCTTGCATTGTGAGATACATAAACCATGAAAACTGTAATAAAATCCTAAACTGGTAATTGCATAGCTAAAAACAAAAAACAAGAAAAGCCCCAAAAGGTCCTTTCCCAAGCCCAGCCCTATTTGTGTGTGATGGGTCATGTCCTCTTTGTATCTGCAGCCCTCTAAAATATTAAATATGGCTGTTGGCCACCAAAAAGGTTAGTTTCATTTGGCTTAATGCAATCATCTAGGTTTTTCATGCCAAGTACAGATGACCTGTGATCACAACTGAGGCCAGGATTTCCATTGTTAAGCAAGGTGATTAATTAATTGAGTTAAACCAATTTTTACAACCTTTCTTTGCCCATGTTTCTTAAGCGAATCACAGCAATTGTTAAGTGAACCATGTGGTCATTAAGCAAAACTGGCTTCCCCCATCAAATTTGCTTGCTAGAAGCTGGCTGGGAAGGTTGCAAATGGTGATTATGTGATCCTGGGATGCTGCAACCATCGTAACTATTTGCTGGTTGTCAAGTGCCTGACTTTTGATCACATAATTGTAGGGATGCTAGGAAGGTCGTAAGAATGAGGAACAGCTGTAAGCCACTTTATTCAGTGCCATTGCAACTTTGATTGGTCACTAAACGGATGGTTGTAAGTTGAGGACTACCTGTAATAGCTGGGTTGTCGAAATAAGTGCTAGGCTGAGGCAAATTAAACACACACCCCCAGAGTGTTTGCATTTTAAATTTTTATTTTTCCCTCTGGTGTGGCTGTTATTTTACTGTTTTATAGTCTCATCAATTTATGACTTTAATCCATTTTAATTTCTTTAACGGATATTTATTGAGTAATGTTGAATAAATAAATTGAACTACCCAACCCCATTTTAGCCTAGTCTATATATAAACACAAACGAGGAACTGAATAGAAGAGACAGAATTATGCTATTTTCCACTGCTTTAACTCATGTACTGTAAATGTACAATTGGATCCCTTTCCTGAATGATAAGCATAATATAATCCAGAAGTTACAATTCTTTCAATATTTGAAGGATCAAGGAAGGGTTTATCGTATACTGAAATGCCATGTCAGTGAAAGAAATAATTAATAGAAATAAGACAACTTGAATTGTATCAGAAACAGAAAAGCTTTAGCTGTAATAGAAGACAGCTCTTTTGAGATACAGTATTATTTTATGAGCTGCAGAACTGAAAATTAGACTGAGGCTGCATAATTAAGAGCACAATCTATTCTTTCCCGCTGAGCATACCAGGGACCCCAAAACTGTAAATCTCATTGTCCACCTGCAAAAAGGGACGTTCTCAGGTGAAGAAACAATATGAGATCTCTTTCTTCCTGTAAGATGCTCTGAGTCAAAAGCCGGACTGTTCACTCCGCATAGAGTAGTGTGTTAACTCCTCCAAAATTCACATGGTTCTTTCTTTAAAGCAGTGTGGTGGCCTAGTGGTGAAGATGCTTGCCTCCCACCTGGAAGGTAGAAAGTTCATTCCTAGGTAGCGACAGGTGTTTCTCAGGGCACAAAGAAAAAATATCTAGTGTGAAATTCTTTTAGGCTTCAGGAAGGGCATCCAGCCATCAACCTCTAAGCTCCATCCAGTCACCCCAACTCTACCTCGAATGGGGACTAAGGTAAAGGTAAAGGTTCCCCCGCACATGCGTGCTAGTCGTTTCCGACTCTAGGGGCCGGTGCTCATCTCCGTTTCAAAGCCGAAGAGCCAGCGCTTGTCCGAGGACGTCTCCGTGGTCATGTGGCCGGCATGACTAGACGCCAAAGGCGCACGGAACGCTGTTACCTTCCCACCGTAGTGGTCCCTATTTTTCTACTTGCATTTTTACGTGCTTTCGAACTGCTAGGTTGGCAGAAGCTGGGATGAGTAACAGGCGCTCACTCTGTTACGCAGCACTCGGGATTTGACCCGCCAAACTGCCGACCTTCTGATCGACAAGCTCAGTGTCCTAACCCACTGAGACTACAGAGTCATAAAAAGAGGGTTTTCTTTACTTTCTTCCCAAGTTCCTTTCTTGCCAACAAGAACTAAGCAAACTTTGGGATCTGACAGCTCTTCTGAAAAGGGGGAGAGTGATAAAAACCTGTTGCAGCCTCAAAACGCACCTTCTGCTCCTCAGGTATGAAAGAGTGGCTCTTATATAGCAAGAAAAACCCGTAATATTTTTTTTCTGCTTCTCTGCACCACACAAAAGTACTTGTATCGTTACACAAATAACTACAAACTCCGTTTTTAAAGAAGAAATTGAACTTTGATCGCGTGAAATCATATTGTCCACTCATTTTTTTCCATTGATAAAGCAAGCTTTTTCCCTCCCATGACTGAAAAGCTGAGGAAGGTGAAACAAGAGTTACTTTTAACGGCAAACAAAGCTATCAGAAAAAAAAGAAGAAAGAGAAGAAAACAACCACCTAGTTTTGCAGTTCAGCCATACCACAAATGAACCAAAGATAATCTCTATAGTCTTCTAAGGAATGTTGACACTGTGTGAACAGAGGTCTGGAGTTGCAGGACCTCATGCGGAAATACTTTTTTCTTGTTTTCAGGAACTTTTTTTCTTGTTTTCAGGAACTTATAGGCAACTAATCCAATTGATTGTCTGTTCTTTTGTACTAATGAATGGCTGCTGGGAAAAGAGTGAATTTGATGGTTGCTGAAAATAAGAAACTGCACATCTAAAAATAATCAGTCGGATGCCTTTTGATATCTGACGGTGCTTTATTCTTCTTTAAAATCAGAACAAATTATATCCTGAATACAGACAGCACAACCAAGTTTGGGGGAAGGCTATTAGGGATTAATGGCTCCCCCCCCCCAGCTTTAAATACATACATCCACCACTTATTTTCTGAATTCTCAACAAATTTACTTTTTGGCATTGTCGGGATTTCAAGTGACTATAATATTGCATAGAGAACTCACAGAGGGCATCTCATTAGATGCTTGATTCCATTGTTTGGGGATTTATCATGGGATTTGTGGAAGTCACCTTGTGGCGAGATGGATGGCAAACAAATTTAATAAATAAATATAAATAAATAAACTGTAATACAGGTAGCCCTCGACTTATGACCACAGTCGAGCCCAAAATGTCTGTTGCTAAGTGAGACAGTTGTTAAATGAGTTTTGCCCCATTTCACAACGTTTCTTGCCACAGTTAAGTGAATCTCTGCAGTTGTCAAGTTAGTAACAGGGTTAAATGAATCTGGCTTCCCCATTGACTGCTTGTCAGAAGGTTGCAAAAGAGAATCACATGACCCCAGGACAGTGCAACCTTCACAGATACGTGCTTGTTGCCAAGCCTCTGAATGTTGATCATCTTCATTCCGGGATGCTTCTTCCATGTTCCTTTTCAAACTTATATATGAGCTCAGTAAGAGAGAAACAGCTCTAAATGGTGTAACACCATCTCTTGCAATCTAACTCATTTAGGTGAAGATCACATAGTTGAAGGGTCATATGAGAGCAGAAGCAACAGATACTGAAACCCAGACAAGGAGAGTGATAAATATTTGTGAAAGTTATTCAGGCCATTCTCAGTACACTATATATGGGAGGAAGGCCACGTTTTTTCCCCTCAGGATTTAAGTACCCTTATCTACACCTTTATAGCCTTGAGTTGAAACAGGTGACCTGTCAGGCTTATCTCTAGTTTTAAATCAGAAACATCAGCATTCTGCAGAAGGTGGCTGCCCACATTATTTTAAAAATTCCATATTGAGGCTTTCCTTGTCACTCCGTTTTCTATAGTGATTTGAACTCAAACACTTTAGGAAAGGATCACAGAATGCAGTAGCCATATGATGAAGAGACAGGTCATTCACATATGTCACCCGTGTAACAAATTTACACAGGAAGTGTGCACAGATGTTTTGCAAGCTGCCCCAAAACATGAGCAGCACCAAAATGCTTATTTTATTTTATTTATTTTACTTTTCATACTTCTTAACCGCCCATCTCCCTCAGAGAGTAGCTCTGGGAGGTGTACAATTTAATCAGTAAAATTAGGCATTGAAACAGAATAATTTAAGATTAAGGTTATTTTTTAAAAAAAATATATAAAGCAACACTGTAAAATTTAACTCCTCAGTATGGTCTTATGTAAATAAAAAGGACAAAGGTGAAGTAGACTGCATGATTTCCAGTGTTTTAATCAGGTTTATTTTGCCTGTGTTGCTGTAGCACTTTTTTATTATTCCCATTTATATCCCGCCCTTCTCCGAAGACTCGCTTACAATTTAAAGCACAAATCAATGTGCTTAGCAATAGCCTTCATTCTATGTATATGCCTGCTTATTATGTATATGCCCCCCCCAAAGTGGCATTATTACAAAGTCAGTTTATTGCCCCCAACAATCTGGGTCCTCATTTTACCTACCTCGGAAGGATGGAAGGCTGAGTCAACCTTGAGTCTGGTGGGACTCGAACCTGCACTAATTGCAAGCAGCTGGTGTTACTTAAGGAGGCATTAGCCCACTGCTCCACCAAGGCTTTTCTAACACCCATGGATTTTGGGTTGGGTTAAAAGGTGTTCCTCATCCATAAACCAAAGCATCTTTTTTTAGTTACAGCAAAAATCTTTCCCAGATGAAAAGTGGCCTGAGATTTCACCTATGTTGCTCAACACATCCTTCTACAGGAGATGTCTCCTTATTCTTCAGAGCATTTTATCTGAGGAATAAGAGATCAGCAATACCCCACTCATCTACATAACTTTGGACCTACCCTGTTCTTCATCACCATTCTAAAACTATCTTCATCACCATTCTAAAACTATCGAAAATACGTTTTCTTTGAGCAACTTGAAAATGTATGCTGGTGAATGTGGAAAGGACAAATCTCCCTGTGTTTACCTGAATCACTCTTCCAAAACACCTGCTCTACATTAGAAGAGTCCCATTAATGATTTTGTGCCATTATAATTGATGAAGCCAAGCCCCCTCCCACTAATATGTTTGTTTCCTGTTATTCATCATTTATACTCAATATGTCTTTGTTTTTTCTTCCCCTGCACAAGGTAGTAGCTATGAGAGCTGGTAATAATCCAACAGTTATTTAATTTTCTTTTGATGTTTTTAAAGAAATCAGACTTGTTCTTGCACTAATGGTTGCTTCTTAATTTTAAGGATGCTTATTTGTGACTATTATTTCTCTATGATCATTATGATAAAAGCTTAATATAGCATCCGGCCCTCTCAATTCCTGGCAAATAGATGGGGAAGAAATGGAGGTAGTGACAGATTTTGTTTTCCTGGGCTCAAAGATCACCGCAGATGGGGACTGCAGCCAAGAAATTAAAAGACGCTTGCTCCTGGGGAGGAAAGCCATGGCAAATCTAAACAGCACACTAAAAAGCAGAGACATCATCCTGTCAACAAAAGTGCGTATAGTCAAGGCTATGGTCTTCCCAGTTGCAATGTATGGCTGTGAAAGTTGGACCATAAGAAAGGCTGAGCGCCAAAGAATTGAGGCCTTTGAACTATGGTGCTGGAGAAGACTCCTGCGAGTCCCTTGGACTAGAAGGCGATCAAATCGGTCAGTCCTAGAGGAGATCAACCCTGACTGCTCTTTAGAAGGCCAGATCATGAAGCTGAAACTCAAATACTTTGGCCACCTAATGAGAAGGAAGGCCTCACTGGAGAAGAGCCTAATGCTGGGAAAGATTGAGGGCAATAGAAGAAGGGAACGACAGAGAATGAGGTGGCTGGATGGAGTCACTGAAGCAGTAGGCGTGAGCTTAAATGGACTCCAGAAGATGGTACAGGAAGGCCTGGAGGAACGTTGTCCATGGGGTCACGATGGGTTGGACACAACTTCGCAGCTAACAACAACAACAAGAGTTATACATTTATAGGTAGTCTTTGTGCAAGAGGCATACCATGCTTAGTTGCTCTGTTGTAGCCCAATGCTAACTTTGGTTATGAGGACAAAGTAGTTCAAAAAGTCACTTTACACATAAACTCTTCAAAACATCCAGGCTATTCCTTGTGGCATTTTTACTGAGCATGCAAATATTATCAAGAAAGCCTTGCATATTGTGTCAGCATGTTACTCTTAGGAGCTAAGCAAGTTACCGGTTTTTCAGGCTGTTTGTTCCTGTCAGGAGAGGTTCTGGCTGTCACATCCGCAGACAAATTGGTTAAAATGGCAAGCTGAATAAATCATCTCTCTCTATCTCTCTCTCTCTCTCACACACACACACACTTTCCCTGTGTGTGTTTGTATTTGGGCGCTTCCAGTCAATGAGGACTCCTAACAACTATCTGGATTAGTCCCTGCAGATTTCTTGGCAAGATTTCTAAATTCTTGTTGAACTCTTGATTTCTTGCTATTGCATTTTTCGTTGGGCTGAAAGAGGCTGACTGGCCCACAGTCAACCAGCTGGCTTTGTGTCTAGGGCAAGACTAGAACCCATGTTATTCTGGTGTGCAAATTGGTGCCTTTAACCACTACAATAAACCGGCTCTATATCTCTATACTAGCTCCATACTAATTGATTTTTTTCCTAATCAGATACTTATTTTCTTATGATAAGACAGGATCAGACTAACAAAAATTCTATCTTGATTTAAGAATGTCCAATCAGAGTAAACTGTGAAATCATTTCCATTTATTTTTAGAATGGTTAAGCCACTGATATGGTGGCCAGAAAAGAATTTTGTACTGTTAAAAGATCTGGTTTGGGATGGTGCAGCACTAAAAGGTCTAATCAAATACATGCCTATGAAAAAATAAGAGCTGCAGCCTGGAATCACCAGCTCTCTAGCTATTTGTTCAGTACTGCACAGAAAAGAGCAAGTTTTAATCAATTTTTAATCTGGAATCTGCTTTTCTTTAGCTACTATGCTTGATCTCCCACAGAAATTCAGGAATTTCAAATAACTGCATGGGAGAAATTGTGACAGGTATAACTCTGCATGGCTAATTTTACAACCCAACTTCAAGAGGTCAAAGAGGTATTTGAGAATTGCTTGCTCTTTCTCTGTCTAAAATAAAAACTGCTAGTGTGACAGTCCTGACTCATCTGCTTTAGGTAGGAGCCCAAACCACTAATTAAGGAATAATTATCCAGTCTGAACTTTCTGCCCTTCGAAATTCCAAGGACATTAAGTGTTAAGGTTATACGATCTGGCTTTAGTTTATTCCCCAAACCGTCAAGGAACAAAGAATTTCAAGATATACACAGCATCAAAGGACAATTACATTACATTAAAAGCTACCTCCAAAAAATAGGCAATGGACTGGGAGCACTTTGCAATGTCTGATTGGTTAACACGGCAGTCAGGATCAACTGCAGGAATGCCAAGTACAGAAATGGCACCTTTGGGAGAAGTGGGTGTGCCAGTTCTAAAAAATCCCATACAAAGTGACACCAATCCCCAGATTAGTTTCTGCATGACTGGGGAAAAACTATCACATCCAGGAGAGGGGAAAGTGCTGATTGAAGAGAATATTTGCAGCTAAAGGTTGAACTGCCGGGTCCTTGGTGCTCTCCAAGCTTGGTAGTCATCAGTGCTAAGAGAAAGTGCATTCTGAGTTCGACTAGGGTGTCAAAAACACCTCTTATTTTTGAAGTTGTAATCAGATTTATCAGCACTTCTGCAAATAGCCAAGGTGATGCTGAACTAAAAAAGAGGGTCCTGTAGAAATAATGGATGGTAGCAAAAATTTTGCTGTTGCTTCCTAATTGTATATACAGATACAGGTAGTGTCTTCAGTTACTGGTTGCCTTGTTCAAAATGACAGTTCAAACTTGCGATGGTGCTGAAACAGTAGATTTACAATCTGTTCTCCAAGTTATGGCGGTTGCAATATTCCATAGTCACATGACTGCCACCTGCAACCTTCACAGCTGGCTTCCAACTGGCAAAGCCAATGGAGAAATCAGCAGGAAGTCACAAGTTGTGGTCACGCTGTGTGTTACAGACATCGCATTTAACGATTGCAAATGATTCAATGAACAACTGCAGCAAAATGTATGTCATAGGTTAGGCATGGCCGTGTAATATTCCACTGGACTGTAATGCTTAACAATGGAGCTGCCAATCCTAATTGGGGTTGCTCCTCTAATAAATTAATAAAAACTAGAATATCCAATCTCTGAGTGGCTGCTTCTATAGATTTGAAAATTATGTGCAAGAGGACATTTTTAGCCTCTTTTAACTTCAGAGCCTGAAAAGAAAATTGAATTAACCCTTAATCTGGCTGGATTTCAGAGCTGAATGGCCATAACACGTTTAGTAGTTTGAGGAATCTTAGATATTTCATTCTAAACACCTAAGTCATCGTAAACCGCTAAATGGGATTTAAATTAAGATTCTGCAAGTGCATTGAGTAAATTCCAGGGAGCAATCGTGGAGACAGAGTTCTGATCTTTTTGCCTTAGATGGAATTGAACCATTTTTTTTGGTAAATGCTATTAGCCATGTATCAACTGCTTCCTTATGTCTTTAAAGTCATGAAAAAGAAGACTTTTATAGCCTAGATTTTTACTGAATTTATTTCATTTGTTTCTGGACCTGGACAACTATGTTACACTGTGCTCCTCTTTAAAGGAAGATTGCCTGAGAAGGGCAAATTATGTCTATGTAATAAACATAAAGTAATATGCAAGAGTATTCATGGACTATCCTGTTCAATGCACTGAAGTTGTCAATGTGAGCTGAGATTCTAAGTTTTAATAAAGGCAAAAATAAAGGTTTCTCCTGTCCAGTTGTGTCCAGCTCCAGGGGTGTGTGCTCATTTCTGTTTCTTGGCCTAGAAAGTCAGTGTTGTCCGAAGACATTTCCATGGTCATTTGGCCACATGCCTATATCCCTTCCCACCAAAGTGATAGCTGGCTGATCTACTAGCATCTTCATGCTTTCCAACTGCTAGATAGGCAGGAGCTGGAGAAGGAACAGGAGCTCACCCTCTTGTGCAGCTCTTGAGTCTTGAACCCCGGCTGCCAGCTTTCTAGCTGACAAGCTTAACATCTTTAACCGCTGAGCTTGTCGGCTGGAAATGCAAGCCACTACTAGCATTGTGGTAATAGTCTGAGCTGTTTTGCTGAGCTTTGGTGTGTGTGTGTCTCTGTGTGTACACTGTGTGTTGGGGGGAGCGTGGCGTTAAATCACAGGTTTGTTAAATTGCGAAGTCTAAACATTAGACATTTTGTCCTTCTTGCTATTCCTGATTTACAATGATCCAATGATAAGTTTCGAAGGGGGCTCTTATGTTCCAAACTTGAGAACAAAAGCACTGTTTATGTTCCCTGTTGGGCATATCCCTGGGAAAAAGTCCTTAAGAAAGAGATCATAATGAAGCAAAAGGATTCTCCTTCTCTTTCTTCCCCTTGCTTTTTTCCAATAAGCATGTTAAACAAAGCCTTTTTTTGACTACATCATTCCTCTTAGGATTTCTGTCATGGGAAACCCTACAAGAAAAGCTGGCTTAAACATAAAAAGTAATAGTAAATCTAAAATATTATTCCATAATATATTGAGGGAGCAGATATATTTTTTTTTTTTTTGCCACGCCTCCTGGAAGATGGCCGCTCGCAGCTGATCGCGGAGATCAAAGGATGCGAGTTTGGCATGGAGCCCTGCAGGGGGCTGCTGTTCCCTAGCCCGGATGGGCGACAGGACCCTCCGAGGCTTTGGTGGAGCCCGTAATGAGCGCCAGTAGTAACAACGGGGCGGTATTGGAAAGGGATGGCGAAGCGGCAAGGAGGCAAGGCTCCCGGACTCGAAGGGGCCAAGCGGAACGGCTCGATCAGGCTGACGGCCGAATTACAACGGCCGAAAGCAACCGGCGGCACGCTGCCGATGGGATCTTGCGGCGGTCCCCAAATCAGCTGTTAAGCGGCCAGCTTGGATGCGAGTAACCGGCGGCACCCCGCGGCAGCCTGTAAAGCGGCCGGTGATGGGCGGGCTGCAACGCGCAGTTTCCAGCCTTTTCTGGCTCGTTCAGACCGGCAGAGAGCATATACTAGCCGGCAGCTGCCGGTGGGATCTTGCGGCGGCCTCCAAATCAGCTGTTAAGCGGCCTGCTTGGATGCGCGGCATGCGGAAGCCTGCAACGGACATACAACGACCTGATCGATCTCCCTTCGATAGACAAACGGTCCGGCCCTGCAGCCACCTGCGGAGGAGCTGTAACGACCTGGGGCTGCCTACAAAGGTAGCCTGGACGGCGAGGCTCCAGAATTGGTGGCTGCTGCCCCCCATCTGCCCATCTATAAGATCTTCGCGCTCCCCACCCACGACAGAGGTCTGTGGGATGATGGCCACCGTCTGTAGGCTAGAGCGCCATTTAAAACCCTCCTATATCTGGTCTGGAGGGCGGAATTCACCAGGGACCACCTGAAGCTTTATTTGGAGGTGGGATGTGCCGAAAGGCCCCCGAGATAGCAGTTATCCTCTCGGGATCATAACTTTAAGTCCAGATAATCCCTCCTTCATTTTTTCACCGGAGACTGACTACAGCCCCTCGGTCGCGATGACATCTTAGGCATGGAGATAGATGAACTACCACCGCTCATCACCGGAGCTACGAAGTTATCCACCAACAGACTATGCTAGCATTCACCGGACTCTCTCTCCTCCTGCGACCTACCCGGAGCTGGATGGTGACCCCCTGAGATCCTGATCACTGTGAGAGGGTGACCATGTTCTCAGGAGCCACTACTTCAGCTCTGTGGTCTTGATATGCAGTTGTTCCTACCAGCTCGTCCTTTACTCCTATTTCCACCTCTGATGGCTTACACCAGAAGTGAGCTACTTGCCCTGAGAGCTTCCCCACTCTCTCAGAGATGGCCATCAGACCTACGCCGCCGTTTCCTTAATGACGGGTCCTGGGACCCCGAGAGGTGGCATGGCGCCAAGAAGAGGCTCTTGGGTTTTCTTTTAAAATTTTTTGAAGGGTTAGGGAGGGGGGAGGGTCAGGCCCAGCAAATCGAGGGGAAGATCCCACCGGACCTGTCTCAGCCTAAGTTGGCCAATGGTCGCGGCAATATGAGGGCCATGGAGAGTCTTGTAAACCAGGGGGATGGGACAGGGATACCGATCCCCACAGTAATTGGGAATGGCAGCAGATGGAGGAGCAGAGGGTCATATCGTATTCTGAGATCACGCCCACGCTATCTTCTTGCTGTGGCGCGCTCTGACCCTCTGGCTCCCGCTTGCTGCCCTGGGGAAGAGGGAGGTCTGACTCCTGAGCTCAGGCTGATCTATTTTAATGCCAGGTCTGTTGTGAATAAAGCTCCCCTCATCCATGACTTGATCGAGGAGGAAGGCGCAGACCTGGCATGCATCGCGGAAACCTGGCTGGGCCCAGAGGGAGGGGTCCCTCTGACTGATTTATCCCCCCCAGGTTTCCGTGTGCTACATCAACCTCGAGCTCAGGGTAGGGGAGGTGGCGTGGCGATCGTTATCAGAGAGACCCTCCATCCGCGGGAGGCCACTGCCCCTCAGATAGACGGATGTGAATCCCTCCTCTTAAGGTGGGGTCCTGGTGGTCAGTTGGGCCTACTTCTGGTATACCTCTCTCCAAGCTGCACAGCAACGGTTCTACCCAAGCTACCTGACGCCATCTCAGGATTGGCGGTCGAATTTCCAAAGCTTATGGTACTGGGAGATTTTAATCTACCTTCCCTGGGCAGTGCATCAGAAGTGGCCCGAGAGTTCATGGCCTCCATGACGGCCATGGACCTTACTCAAATTACTCAGGACCCAACTCACGAGGGAGGAAACATGCCGGATCTAATTTTTGTCTCTGGGCAGTGGCTAAATGGGCTGGGTGGGGTTACTCCAACATCACAACCCCTGTCATGGACAGACCACTACCTCCTGCGGTTGGGCCTCCGTCACGTCACCCCCCGATGTCAGGAAGCGGAACCGACCAGGTGGTTCCGCCCCAGGCGCCTGATGGACCCAGATAAATTCCAGATGGCGCTTGGACCGATTCCCACCTCCCTCTCCCACAACCCGGCCGAGTCCTTAGTTAATGCCTGGCAACAGGCTGCTTCGGAGGCGCTCGACCGCGTTGTCCCTTTGCGGCCTCTGACCCGGCGCAAGTCCCGACTCGCTCCTTGGTTCTCCAAGGACCTGCGGGAGATGAAGCGCCAGAGAAGGGGCCTAGAGAGCATTTGGAGAGCCAGTCGGTCCGAGTCTGACCGAACACAGTTAAGATCCTTTTCTAGATCCTATCTTGTGGCAATGAGGGTGGCAAAGCGCGCCTACTTCACCACCCTCATTGCGTCCGCAGATAATCGCCCGGCCGCCCTATTTAGAGTGGTCCGCTCCCTTTTAAGTCAAGAGACGGGAGAGGACCCCCTACATGGACGGGCTGAGGAATTTAGTAAATATCTGGTGGACAAAATTGCTCAGATTCGGGCTGGTCTGGACTCTGACTGGGCAGTATCTAACGAGAGGAAAACGATGAAGTTGGCCAAGTACATTTGGGAAGAGTTCGATCCTGTGACTCCGGATGAAGTGGACAAGATCATGGGGAAACTAAGTGCCGCCACATGTTTGTTGGACCCGTGTCCCTCCTGGCTAGTCTATGCTTCTCGGGAGGTTACACGAGGCTGGCTCCTAGCAGTTATCAATGCCTCACTGAGTGAAGGGTACTTCCCTGCTGCCTTGAAAGAGGCGGTGGTAAGGCCCCTCCTCAAGAAACCGGCACTGGACCCAGCTGTTTTAAACAACTTCCGTCCTGTCTCCAACCTTCGCTTCCTTGCGAAGGTCGTTGAGAGCGTGGTGGCACGACAGCTCCCTTTGAACCTGGAGGAAGCTGAATATCTAGATCCGTACCAATCGGGTTTCAGACCGGGGCACAGCACGGAGACGGCATTGGTCGCGCTGGTGAATGATCTCTGGCGGGCCCGAGATAGAGGTTATTCTTCTGTCCTGGTCCTATTAGATCTATCAGCGGCTTTTGATACCATCGACCATGGTATCTTACTGCGTCGTCTTGAGGGGCTGGGAGTGGGAGGCACCGTTCTGCGTTGGTTCTCCTCCTACCTCTCGGACCGTTCGCAGACGGTGTTGGCAGGAGGGCAGAGGTCAAGCCCTAGGCCTCTTAATTGTGGAGTGCCTCAGGGTTCGGTGCTCTCGCCCCTCCTGTTCAACATCTATATGAAGCCGCTGGGAGAGATCATCCGTAGCTTCGGGGTGAAATATCATCAATATGCTGATGATACCCAGCTATTCATCTCCACCCCGAACCAACCCAGTGATGCCCTCGATGTGATGTCCCGTTGTCTGGAAGCGGTACAGATTTGGATGGGAGAAAACAGGCTTCGACTCAACCCGGCCAAGACTGAGTGGCTGTACATACCGTCATCTCGTTTAGTCCAAGAGGTTCCATCTCTGACTATAGGAGGAGAGATGTTACCTCCCATTGATAAAGCACGCAATCTGGGCGTCCTCCTAGATTCACGACTCAGTTTTGAAGATCACATGGGAACCGTGGCTAGGGGGGCATTTGCCCAGATTCGTCTTATATACCAATTACGCCCCTTTTTGGACCGAGATGCCCTACGTACAGTCACCCACGCACTCGTTACCTCCCGTATTGATTACTGTAATGCTCTCTACATGGGGCTGCCCTTAAAGACCACCCGGAGGCTTCAGCTGGTGCAGAATGCAGCTGCGCGGGTTGTGATGGGAGCTTCCCGATACTCCCATATTACACCCCTCCTGCGGGAGCTGCATTGGCTACCAGTTGCCCTCCGGGTGAGATTTAAAGTGCTGGTACTTACCTTTAAAGCCCTACATGGCTTAGGTCCGGGATACTTGCAGGACCATCTGCTGCCGGGAACAAATTCCCATCGTCCAGTACGCTCACACAGAGAAGGCCTCCTCAGGGTACCGTCAGCTAGGCAATGTCGGCTGGCGACCCCCAGGGGGAGGGCCTTCTCTGTGGGAGCACCAACCCTATGGAATCAGCTCCCCCCTGAGCTTCGGATAGCCCAAAACCTCCAATCCTTTCGCCGCGGCCTCAAAACACACCTGTTCCACCAAGCTGACCTAGACTGACAGGCATCTTAATTAATTTATATTTAGTATTTTTAATTCATTTTTAAATTCTCTAATTTTTTATTGCACTGATGTTCTCAATTTCATTTATCTTGATTTATGCACTTATTATATGTTTTATTGTGAGCCGCCCTGAGTCCTTCAGGAGATAGGGCGGGATATAAATCCCATCAATAAATAAATAAATAAATATGAAATTGCTGCAGTCTGGAAAACACAGAAAACACACTGAAAAGTTTGTTTTCTTTATCTGTAATTATTTAGGGATAATAAATCTAAGAACACTAAAGACTATGATTAAATAATAGATTTTGAATTACAAGAGTACTTCAAAACAGTATGTATTTAGAATCCTGATTAATTTTACAAAATAAGAAACAAAATGGCATGATTTTTAAGCATTTGTGCCTTTCATCAATTATAATTAAGCAAAATTATACTGAATAGTTGCTTCACTGTTTAAAACCTGGTTCAGCATATTTGTATTATTATGCCAAGACAGTAAATAGCAAACCGTAACCAAGCAAGTGATTAATATTTAATGTCTTTTAAAATGTGCATGCAGAGTTTAGTTTAAACAATGAAGAAATTAAAGCTCACAAATTATATGAAAAATGGAAAAAAAAATCTTTCTTTACATTGTCATTTTGAATAAGAAGTCTCAGGACATATTCTATATTGTTGATCTGGCCAGATCTATTGTTCTTATCCAACTGGGTGGAGAATAGTATATGTGGGCAGATACTAAACTGAATAAACAAAACTTGGAAATAAAATGCATATTTCTTCTACTATTTTACTGAATGTAATAGTTACACCCCATCTGCCTTCCAGTCATACTGCATTCACATTTGACATGGGAGGGATTTGCTCTAATGACCAGACCTGTAGTTAAGTAACACTTCATATACCAACAGGTATGTTTCAGGTATTAGTTCCATATTAGCAAGTATTGGTAACTTTAGATTTCCATGAGACGTAATGACACATTTGTCAGTTTGATTATGATGTCAATAATCTAAAGAAACAAAAATTAATACATTTAAAATTCAAGACTAACAAAAACAAAGTTAAATGCCATTTAAATGACATTACAGCTCCATAGCATATACTCAAAAAAATAGTTCTCTTTAATTTTTCCTTCATAAAATTAGCTCTTGTGCATATGTACAAGTGAATTTAGCTATAAGCCAGTCAGATTTGCAGAAATTCCAAATCCTGGTTTATCTTACTTCTCCCTTAAATGTTGGCAAAGTTGAACTTTTCCAAGAATAAAGTCAGAACCAAAAATGGCATTTTCACAGTTTTACATTGCAAGCTTCAACCTTCAGGACTGCAGGCTGTCAGCCATAATAGAGCGATGGCTCATCATCACTTATATCCGAATCATCTTCGTCCATTTCACCTTCGATGACCGATTTTTTCCCTTTGCAGCATGACACAATTAATCCAATCAAAAAAACCTGTGAATTTACATCAACACACTGTGTTACTGGAGGTCAGATGAAGGATGCAACAGATTTTATGTGAGGCAATATTATTGCCACGATGCACATGTTGTAGGTATAGTTATCCTAGAACATTAGATTGTATTCATAATCATCTTTCAATAAGATTACTTACTCCAATAAAAGCCCAATTGCCAAAGTAATATACAGCATTGAAGAACCAAAATTTGTGTAGAAACAGATATGTCCGAGTAACTGTGCACTGATCTGGAGGGGGATAAAAAAAAAAGCAGCAGCTAAGAATTGCTCTTAAATGTTAGGAAATGAATTTTAAAAGGTCATGATTCTTCCAAGTATACATGGATTCTCTTTACAACTGCATAAATGTGTGTGTGTGTGTGTGTGTATGTGTGCATACATATACATACATACACAAGTTATATATATATGTATATGTATGTATATATATATATATATATATATATATATATATATATATATATATATACGCGGTGGCTCAGTGGGTTAGGACGCTGAGCTTGCCGATCAGAAGGTTGGCAGTTTGGCGGGTCGAATCCCGAGTGCCGCGTAACACAGTGAGCGCCTGTTACTCGTCCCAGCTTCTGCCAACCTAGCAGTTCAAAAGCACGTAAAAATGCAAGTAGAAAAATAGGGATTGCTACGGTGGGAAGGTAACAGCGTTCTGTGCGCCTTTGGCGTCTAGTCATGCCCACGGAGATGTCCTCGGACAAGCGCCTTTGGCGTCTAGTCATGCCCACGGAGATGTCCTCGGACAAGCGCTGGCTCTTCGGCTTTGAAACGGAGATGAGCACTGGCCCCTAGAGTCGGAAACGACTAGCATGCATGTGCGGGGGAACCTTTACCTATATATATATATATATATATATATATATATATATATATATATATATATATATATATATATATATATATATATATATATATATATATATATATATATATATATATATATATATATATATATATGTATGTATGTGTATACACACACACACACTTACCAAATATCTTTCATTTTTCAATCTAAACGGATGAAAAAGGATTCATAAACACAATTTGTCAGTTTCAGGAATCAAATTTACTATTCAGTCTCTGAAATCTAATAAGGCACCTGGAGATTATTTTTTTTACTGCCTGATCTTTTCAAGACTGGTTGATTGGTGGGTCCCATTATTAGCAGAGCTGTTGTCCCATATAAATTGCATCCCAGTCAGATGAGAAGTCGCCATTATAACCCTCATGTATATAAAGAGGGAGGCACGGGTGGCCCCAAAATTATAGACTGAGAAGCCTTACTAAAATTCGGACTAAAATGTATACAAAACATCCTCTGAGTAAAGTAGAAGACAGAGAAATAGGAAAAAAAAACTTTTTAGTGGAGGAGCAAGCTGGATTCAGACTAGAGCACATCACAATATTATTTGACATCACCTCATAACAAAACAACTAACTAATGGCAAAAAAACATTTAACAACATTATAGATATCAGTGTGGCTTTTGATTCTATAAACAAAAATATTCTGGGGAAGAAACTGCCTAACTTAAATATGGGAACCCAGACTCTTTACTCAAACACCCATTTGAAAGCCTGCATGGGTGTAAATGGTCCTCTAAGAATACACTTACCCATAATAGTGTCAGCCAGGGACTGTATTTTAGCCTGAATGTTTTTTAACATCTATGTCCATAATATTCCAGGATTCTGTATGCTTCGCACACTCTCATATGCCAAAGATCCACGACAAATTTATTAATACCGTTTTATATCCTGACGATTTGGCACTTTCAATAGGGTTAATTAGTATGCCACTACTTCGCAAGACAGTTTGTCAAAATCTACATTAAACTTTTTTTTAAAAAAATAGCATGTCTTGAAATTTTACATCTGGAATCTGTATATGCTAAATAAGCCTACACTTTATTCTCAGAAGAATGGGTATGGAAGTGCATGTTAAGGGGGGGGGGGGATGGACATTGTTGGCAAACTGCAGTAAGGCCGAGCCACATTCTACAAGCAAGGCCTTGTTCTTCTGCCATTTCATTTAGGAGGAGAGTATCAGCAGAATCAACTTACTTCACTGACCCTACTTTCTTAGTCCTCCAGAAGAATTAAGAACGTAGTTTATAGATGCTAAGTCAGAAATACAGAAGTACACAAATATACATTTGTTCTCAAACCCACAGATCTACAGTCCAAGTTTAATAGTTAAGATTGCAATTTTATAATTTAAATATCAGAACTTACTTATACATGGCATGACTGCTCTTTTCCAATATTGGAACTTGTCAAAACCACAGAGCCAGATCTTTTCTGTGACGTTCAAACCCTCCACCGGGAACTGAACTTACAGACTACTGAACTTTAAATTACCATATGCAGTGCATTAGCTTTGGGAGCTATCCAGGCTCTGGTGCTCAGCAGTGTGGCAGGAAGGGATATGCAGAATCTATCAGAATGGCACATATATGAGAGAACACCTATCTGACCTTGACGAATATAAATCACCGGGACCCGACAGATTACATCCCAAAGTTCTGAAGGAGCTGGCAGATGTAATCTCAGAACCTCTGCACCATATCTTTCAAAAATCCTGGAGCACCGGGGAAGTACCTGAGGATTGGAAAAGGGCTGGTGTGGTTCCCGTCTTCAAAGAAAGGAAGGGGGGAAAAACAGACCCAGGAAACTACAGACCAATTAGTCTAACACCAATACCTGGGAAGATCTTGGAAAAGATAATCAAAAAACAGATCTGTGAACAACTAGAAGCAAACAAAGTTATAACCAGTAGCCAGCACAGGTTTGTCAAAAACAGATCATGTCAAACCAATCTTATTTCATTCTTTGATAAAGTGACTAAATTAGTAGACCAGCGAAACGCTGTAGACATAGTATACTTAAGACTTTAGTAAGGCATTTGACAAAGTAGACCACAACCTGCTGCTTGGTAAGCTAGAAAAAAAGATGGGATAGACAACAACACCATCAAGGTGGATCTGTAGCTGGCTGACAAACTGTACTCAGCCAGTAGTCCTCAATGGCACTACATCGACATGGAGAGAAATAAGCAGTGGGGTACCACAAGGCTCCGACTTAGCCCCAGTACTCTTCAATATCTTCATTAATGACTTAGATGAGGGAACAGAAGGGGAACTCATCAAATCTGCAGATGACACTAAACTGGCAGGAATAACCAACACCCCAGAAGTCAAGCTCAGGATCCAAAAAGACCCTGATGAACTTGAACAATGGGCCCTATCCAACAAAATGAGTTTTAATGTGCAGAAAATCAAAGTTTTACATTTAGTCAGGAAAAAAAAAATCAAAGGCACAAATACAGATTGGATGAGACCTGGCTCAAAAACAGTAACTGTGAGAGAGATCTTGGAATCCTAGTGGGCGATCACTTGACTATGAGCCAGCAGTGTGCAGCAGCCGCCAATAACGCTAATACAATCCTGGGTTGTATAAACAGAAGCATAGAATCAAGATCACATGAAGTATTAGTACCGCTTTATAAAACCCTAGTAAGACCACACCTGGAATACTGCAACCAATTTTGGTCATTATACTACAAAAAAGATGTTGAGACCTTGGAAAAAGTTCAGAGAAGAGCAACTAAAATGATCCAAGGCCTGGAGACTAAAACATATGAAGAACGGCTGCAGGACTTGGGTTTGGCTACTCTAAAGAAAAGAACAAATGGGTGACATGATAGCAGTATTCCAGTATTTAAGGGGCTGCCACAAAGAAGAGGGAGGGGTCAAACTATTCTCCAAAACACCAGAGGGCAGGACAAGAAACAATGGTTGGAAACTGACCAAAGAGAGAAGCAACCTGGAATTAAGGAGAAACTTCCTGACAGTGGAATAGCTTGCCTCCAGAAATCGTGGGTGCTCCATCACTGGATATTTTTAAGAAGAGGCTAGACAGTCACTTGTATGAAATGGTATAGGTTCTCCTGCTTGGGGGGGAGGGGGGGCTGGACTAGAAGACCACCAAGGTCCCTTCCAGTTCTAGTCTATTCTATATACAGTCCAAATTCCCTTAAGATCTCAGCTAAATACAGATGTTGCAATATATTATGCCCCTGCATTTAGGTTTTTACATGATTTCCACCACCACTGGAGTATGGGGTTTGGGTTTGGCAGAGGATTTGAACCAGACAAAAAAGATGTGGTTACATACATCTGACGAATCGCAATATAGGACCAAACTGCCTCCTGGTGTCTATATAAATAATACCACAATAGCGTGGTCTAGAAATTAACTGCTGGCCTAGAAACCAGGAGACCGTAAAGCTCTACTCCCATCTTAGGCATGAAAAACTGACTGGGTGGCTTTGGGCCAGTCCTCAAGCTATGACCATTTGTTCAGTGGCCATTCAAAGGTATGCAGATACTAAATAGGACACCCATTCCCAAAGTTACAGTCCTTGCAGCACTCCTGTGCTCACGTGATTAAAACCTGGACGCTTGGCAGCTCACCCACACTTACCAGAGGGCTTTTCAAACCACCCCCCCCCCACACACACACTCACCTCCTTTCCATCCCTGCCGTTTTGGTCCCTGCACTCCATCACCCCTTTGCCAGCTGTGGGGTGCCAGTGAGCCCCTGAGCTGCCCGTGGCAAGCAGCCCAGAGCTGTGTGGTTCTGGGGCTACTTGCTGCCTCCCAAGGGAGGAAACAGTTGCTAAAAGGCAAGAAAGGGGGGAGAGGAGGTAGATGATTGGGAGGGGTTGAAGGGGCGGCAGTCCTCTACCGTGGAAGAATTGAGGCTAGGAAGGACTGGGAATGGCTTGTATCTGGGTGGGTCCTCGTCTAATGACCGGTGAAATTCAGCAATAGGGAGTGTCGCTAAGCAATGCAGTCCTGTGACATCAAGCTTTACAGGTAGTCCCCAGCTTACAACCAATTGCTTTAGCGTCCATTTGAAGTTACAACAGACCTCCCCAGACTTACTTACAACCCGGTTTTGAAGTTCTGAGGGCTGCCCCTGCTGATCGCATTTTGGGTGCTTGGCAGTTGGCCCACGTTTACGACCAATTGCGAGGCATGAGACTGCACTTTTGGCGGAAGGGCCAAAACTGACACTTACTTCCACTTTCCATTGGCTAAAATGGGACCGTTTACTGACCACAGCATTCTGTGCTGTTCACTTAACATCTGCCACAAAAAAGGTCGCAGAAACCAGGTGCAGTCACATGGTGACCCGCTTAACAACTGTCGTGCCTCATGATCATATTTTGGACTCAATTATCTTCATACGTCAAAGACTAGCTGTACAACCACGCTGCAACAGCAATGGAAATCCTGGTCCCAATCGCCACTGTGACTTGAGGACTGCCTGTATGCTGTATTGAAAGTGAGAATTTCTACCCCTCCGAGATGGGAAAGGTGGAAATTATCTAAACTTTGTTCACGGAGATCTAACAGAATCCGACATTCGCATTTTCCTCTCTGAAAGCTTGAGGGAAGATGGACTGGATATACAACATTTTGATCAGACTCAAAACTTGTTTAATGACTACTTCAAGCCCCAAGGAAAAACAGAATACTGATTTTCTCCCTTATTTCAACATATCATCTAAAATCACTCACTTGCTTTCACTTCCATAAGCCAGCCTTGATCTCCAGAATTAGCACTAGATTCAGCCACCTGCATCATCTACCATCTATTTTCATAAAATCACAGAGTTGGAACGTATCTTAAGAGATCAACTAGTCTGATTATGTCAACAATCTTTTCATATTATACCTTAATGCTATCTTAGCTGAATTAATTTCCACTCAAAACAAATGAGCCGCTACAGCCTCGGCTTTTTCCACAGCATCTTGCTGGTCAGTCCAGGTGCAGCCAGTCCTCATTTAGCAACTGCTTTGTTTAGCGAGTGTTTGCAGTTACGACAACAATGAAAAAATAAAGTTACAACCCATCCTCACAGTAACAAACTTCACAGGTCTATACAGGTAGGACTCAACTTACAGCCACAACTGGGATCAGAATTAAGTAAATCCAACTTCCCCCATTCCCTTTGCTTATCCAGAAGCTGGCTGGAAAGGTTGTAAATGGCAGTCACATGACCACAGAAAATGGCAAATCCTGTAAGTGATGACTTACAAAGCCCTACATGGCATGGGTCCGGATTACCTACAGCAACACCTGCGGCCGGCGTCAACTTCCCTCCATCCAGTGCGCTCCCACAGAGAGGGCCTCCTCAGGGTGCCTCCGATCAGAGAATGTCGATTGGTGGCCCCCAGGGGGAGGGCGTTCTCTGTGGGCGCGCCAGACCTTTGGAACCGCTTGCCGGTTGAGCTCTGAACGGCCCCCGACCTTCGCTCCTTTCGGCGTGATCTCAAAACTTTTCTTTTTGAACAAGCTGGCCTGGTCTGATGGGTTGGGGCTGGGTTTTATAATCGGTTTTAACTTTTAATATGTATTAATTTATTACGGGCATTGTAGTTTAATTACTTTTTAATTTTTGTATCCTGGTTTTTATTATGTATTGCCCTGTTCACTGCCCTGAGTCCTTCGGGAGAAGGGCGGTATACAAATTAAATTATTAAATCAAATTAAATTAAATACATGCTAGTTGTCAAGTGCCTCAGTTTTGATTATGTGATCATGGGGATGCTGTGGTTGTTATAAATGCAAGAACCAGTTGTAGGTCACTTTTTCCAGTGCTGTTGTAACTTCAAATGGTCACTAAATGGTCACAACCACTAAAGAATGGTTGCAAGATGATAACTACTGTAAAGCCAAGGAAAGCTGAATTATAAGCACAGAGTTTCATTTAGCGGTTGAGTTGCTGGTTACAGCTATGGTCACTAAATGAGGATTATTTTATTCTGTACCCTTTTGTTTCAAGCAAATCCTATCTGACTTTTTAATGCTCTAAAATACATCCTCTATCTGGGAAAAGTTACAAAGCAAGTCAAGAGCAAGTTGCTTTGAGATGATTGATGTTGTTGTGAGTGCACACAACAATACCAAGAAAGCACAGCCTTTCTGAACCTTCAGTATGGTCTGTTAAATGAGAGCCATAACCCAGAAATCCAAATGAAAGAGAATGACTGGACTAAGATCACCAACATAGTTTTGTCACTTGGGAAATGGAATGTACATTCTCTATGATTTCTATGGACTACACAGAAATTTTTAATTACATTTTCAAGCACCATTCAGGAAAGAAAAAAATAAACTACTTTAAAAAACCCAATAGAAGACAAAAGAGAAACTTCCTTTAATTTAGCCTGTGTTCTGTACCAGCCTACTACTGGCCCTGCAGATAAGGCAGGGACAACCCCTTTACAAGAAGGCAAGAGGCTGGAACTAAGCCTGCCAAATTTATGGACACAAAAGCAAACAGAGCAAAACAAGACACGAACCATGAAACAGGAGCTATTCAAACAGTTGCCTTCAGCAAACCAGCCCTCCCACACATTCCCCTTTTAAACAGTTCAGGGCGTGGCTTCTCTCTGCCTCCTTCCGAGGTGCCCCATTGCCTTCCTCTGTTTAGTCCTGATTGACTGCCTCCTGCGTCGGGCGTCCTTGAACAGGGCCAGCTGTGGGTCATCTTCATCCACGCTGTCAGGCTCACACAGCTGGGTCTGTGTCGTAACCAGATGGGAGGGGCCTGGCTGAGGGCTCTGCAGAGCCTCATCAACAAGCTCTCCAACACCCTCAGCAAGCTCTGCAACACCCCCCTCCTCTTCCTCTGAATCGTCCGACCCAACTGCCAACCCACAGGCTGACCCTGAATCACAACAGCCTGTGATCATTCCCTCTTGTGCATCTTGTGGCAATTCACAGAATCAAAGAAGGCAAGAGTGGGAAGTTCCTCTAGGGGGTCGTCAAGTCCAACACATGGTGCAAGAATCTCCACCTTGGCATCTCCACCAGATGGTTTTCAAATTCTGCTTAAACACTTCCAGCGAAGGACAGACCACCACTCCTAAAGCAGTTTGTTCCTTTGTTGAACAGTTAAAGAACATTTCCTGATTTTCAACAATATCTGCTGCCTTGTAATTTAAAGCCATTGTTTCTTACCCTGACTTCTGCAACAACTCTGAACACTTCTGCACACGACAGCACTTCAGATATTTGAAGACAAGCTATTATGTGTCCCCACAGGCTAAACATAGTCAACAACACTTCACAAATGTTTACTCTCAGGTCCTTAATCTTTGCTGCTCTCTTCTGGACCCATTCTTCTATAGTTTGATAACTGCTTCTCTCCAGCCTGTTTTACTTTTTTCTGTCTGTCTTGACAGACCTTGAAAGCCAGCTCCATAGAACAAACATCTACACTGTCCACTCCCATGACCAAGTACCTTGCAAATTAAGTAAGTTGCTGACAACATTAAACACTACATGTTTCAGAAAGAAATCTGTCATAGTACAATACCACTTCAGTTTTTTTTTTCTACCAATTAGCCAAGAAGAAATTCAGCTTGATTATCTTTCACCTTCACTAAAACAATGAAGAGCCAAAAGAGGAGCCAGAAACTGTTGCCATGGGAATGTAGCGCACCCACACTACTGATGCAATGGGAGAGCGTCCTGTAAAGCTTGACAAAAATAATCTAAGGTCTTCTGTTCCTTATTCATACCAAGATAGGTGTATTTTAAAGGAACATTTAGCTTTAACACCTGCTACAGATAATATACAACACTGACAGGGCAAAAAAGTATTAAAAGATTCTATGACAGATTTCTCAAGAGAATATCTCAAATGAGTAAGTAAAGTGCAGATGTTTTTTCCAGAGAAGATGGATTTAGGGAAAGCAAAAGCCTATCCTGAATTTGAGTAGCCAACTCAGCAAGATCCAGAGAAAAAGCTGGGGAGCCATCAACCAAGGTTTGTCTAAAAATAACCTCAATGAATCTACGTTAAAGTTAAAGAGGCTAATTATTTATGTGCTATTTTCTTTTAAATCACGGGATAAAATTACAAAGAATCACAAATGAATGCTGTTAAGTACCTTATTTTTGGAAACATTTTTTAAAATCAAACACTTTTCAGTACTAAAGGTGCCATACCAAACATCTTTCAAGAATCATTTGTGAAAAAGGTTGAATCTCCTCCAAGTTAGCTTCTGGCTAGTTTGGATTGTGTTTAAGCCCTAACAAGGATGACTAGGTGCTGATATTTGTAAGACTATTCTTAAAGACAGGAAGTTCTTACACTGATCCTTCAGCCATGAAAATATTGCATCAAAATATGTTTTTGGTTCCCTCACTTCAGTGATGAGGCATGCTGGAAATGTACTGCAGAAATACCATGTACCTTGTTAATCTTGAAGCTCACAATTAATAGCTAAAGGTGATTTTTTTCCCTTTAATAACCTCAGACCAACTAACGTGGAATATGTGAAGTGATATCAATGTATTTTTATATTTCACAACGTATTATCTGAATTTCTATGTACCAAATAACCTTAAGTAATTAACATGGTATAGATCAGGGGTCTTCAAACTTGGCCCTTTTATCACTTCTGGACTTCAATTCCCAGAATTCCTCAGCCAGGCATGCTGGCTGAGGAATTCTGGGAGCTGAAGTCCACAAGTCATAAAACGGCCAAGTTTGAAGACCCATAGTATAGGTAGTCCTCAGTTACCAATGGTAATTTGAACAGGGAACTCCATTACTAAGCAGCCAGGTTGTAAGGGGCAACATCATGTGATTGCATTGAGTTACAACAGCCATTCCGGCAGCCCCAGTAGTTGCTATAAAGCAAATCCTGCCCAGTTCCAGTATCCTGCTGTCATGTGATCACCAATTGTGATCAGCTTCCCTACTGACTTTGCTTGTTGGAGGGAGTGAACAAGCAATGTTGTAATTGTGAACCAGTTGTCTGAATCACAATCCTGTGACTCAGGAACCCTGTGAAAGCTGCAATTACAAGAACCTGACATAGGTACCCCTTGTTCAGTGCCATCGTACGTTTGAACAGTCAACAATTGCTGAACCAATGGACATTAAATAATAATTACCTGTAATAATTATAGAATGCCTTTGGGTGATCCAAGGACATTTTAAAAGACAAATGGGTATCCTGAAATATTTAACCAAATCTTTTCCCCGAAGAAGTTACAGAGGACAAATGGCCAATTACATAATTAAAAATAAAGTTGTTATTCAGTGTTGTAAATATTTACAAGAAAATACAGTGGTACTCAATTGCTTTGAAACTCATTACTTTGGTACTCAACACCTTTTGGCGTGAAAATTTTGTCCCAGTATTCATTGTTCGTTTGATATTCAACGCACAAGCTACAACTGGTCGGTGTCGGCTGCCTTGGAACTCACTACATTATTCCTTATGGGAAAAATTTGTTTGGTACTCATTGTGCCTCCTGGAACCAATTAAGGATGAGTACTGATGTACTACTGTATATATATTTCACTCACTAAGGGCATTAGCTTCCATTTCATCCATCTACTGTATAAGACCTCATTCTCTATTTCCCAAAGTCAGTGATTATGCCAAATAACCTCACATCAAATATGGAAATACCTTTAGTTCAAACAAAAATTTCCTCTTTATTAAAAATCTCACAGCATATAAAATAAAAACAAAAATTAAGAATATTTGCTGTAGAATTGTCCAGACATGCCTGAGATTAAATATTGAACTAGTTTATACTATTAATTTACACCACATAAAATCCTCTCTTTTCCAATAATTTAGATGACTCTTAAAACATATTGGATTTCAAAAACCCTTTAGTTTGCTTTACTTTTTTCTTGTTTTTGCTGTTCAAATTATTAAATGCAGGACTTGCCTTTCTGGTTATATAAGATATATTATATACAATAGAATGGGGTCCTCAACCTTGGCAACTTTAAGATTTGTGGACTTCAACTCCAAGTCCACAGGTCTTAAAGTTGCCAAGGTTGAGGACCCCTGCAATAGATAATACATTTTTTTTTAAATTTGACTGTAAAGTCAACACATTGGGTTAACTATTAAAATACTAAACAATTTAGAGCTTGAAAAAAGATATATAGAAACACATTTCTTAATATCTGGAGAATGGGAATCACACACCTCTCCTTAGGCAATGTGTTGTGAGAACAGCAGTGCAACACCATTAAGGAGATTATGCTGCTAGCTGAAGTAACTAAGCAGATTTATATAGACTATCCCAAAACAAGATAACTTAAATGGTTCTCACTCTTCCCATTATTACTCTACATTTTAAGCTTGTAAAGTACCTTGGAGGCCTCTTTCAAAGCTGAAAAGGGTGGCACCTAAATAAATAAAACATGTGCAGGAAAAAGCCCAAAATGTAAATTGAGATCTAATTCTGCAGCGAAGGAGCTTTATTATCCTGAGCCAACTACTACACTCTGTGACAAGAAATAACACACAAGAAAATCAAAGTAGCATATTCCATGCCATACGCAACCCCCTCCAGCTGCTTATCTGAATTAAAGAAAATGAACAGACCTACAGATGGCTCTCTACAGTAATCTGACAAAAAAAAAATATAGCCGGTTTTTTTGGATCCCTTTGGTCTTCACAAGACAGGAAGGGAAAGTTCAAATTTGGAGAGCTGAGAGGAGGAGAAAAGGTACCTGGGCATGGAAGGAAGGAGAAGAAAGAAATCCTGTTTAGGGTGAAAATATTAAATTCATCTGATAATCAACTTGCCCAAGCAGCATTAATACTTAAAGGAATCCACGTTTTGCACCCAATCTTGTCTGTGTCCTTTGTCTTCAATAGCTTTGATTCTTACCAGTGAAATTAAAACTATCACCTGAAATCCCAGATAACTGAGGAAATAACTGCCACCTTCTATTGGATAAAAATGGTGCATGCATGTTCAGCAATGAGACCAGGCTATGATCCATTCAAAATGTCTACTATTAAAACCGCCTATTAAATCTACTGAAAGAAACTGGCTTGGTGAACTTTGGGTTGATATTGGTGGATAGTTCTTTTCATAACTATCATTTTCTTCTTGAACTGTCCTTCATTATGAAAACTACAATGAATGGGAACATTTGTCTCAACTCACATACACTTTCTCACAATTCTCTTCTGCCTGAAAATCTAAGATAATGTATAATTAAAGAAATATTATGTGCCCTTAAAGGACACAATTAAAGCTAAGCCATGCTGAAAATAGAAGAACTCCATGGGATTGACCTACATTTCAAACATTATGTTTGCAGCTTTTTCAAAATTTAACAAGTAAATGAAGCCACAAGACTAGTTACTGCATTTTTTCCTACAGAAAAGAGGTAGATACTGTATGCTAATGGGTATAAATATCTAAAGGAGAGCTTGCTTTAGATATAGGGGGGAAGTGTTTTTAATTTCACTCATTATCCTACAAAATTTTTTATGTGGCATTCACCCAAAGTTAGGCATGTGCTTTAATATTGCGGGCCACCTAAAGTGAGTCTAAAATTATACCAGGGCAGAATTGCTTCCATCTATAAATTCCACTAGAAATCTTGTGTCCTATGAACATAGTGATTTTTTTTCTGAATTATAATTAGTAATTTTTCTCAGAATTGAAAATGGCTATTTCTGTGGTAAGTTCAAAATTATTGTTATAAATGTGCAAATAATGCCACTTTCTAATTTTAGAAAATAACTGTATAAAGTGACAACTAAGGATAGTCTTATACTAATATTTAAATATGGCCTTATACATCTGAATAAAGTTATTACAGAATTGATAAGTTTTATTTTTGAATTTGTTCCTTACTATTTTTTATAATAGAGTTCCCCTGTGTTTATTTTATTGATTTAAAAACTACCACACT
Source organism: Vipera berus (assembly GCF_964194415.1). NCBI lineage: Eukaryota > Metazoa > Chordata > Lepidosauria > Squamata > Viperidae > Vipera > Vipera berus. Next base: position 235,326,989 of record NC_138202.1, read on the forward strand.
CTTGAGGCCCCTGACATTTTCATTATAATATATACCCACAACCTTGAGATTCCTTTTCTTGTCAATCCTTGATAATTGTAATATTTGTTTTGAATATGGATGCATTGTTTTTAATCCCATTTATATCCCACCCTTCTCCGAAGACTCAGGGCGGCTTACAATCTAAAGCACAATGTGCTTAGCAATAGCCTTCATTCTATGTATATACCTGCTTATTAGGGCTTTCGGCCCCCTCCAAGCGGCATTTTTACAAAGTCAGCTTATTGCCCCCAACAATCTGGGTCCTCATTTTACCTACCTCAGAAGGATGGAAGGCTGAGTCAACCTTGAGCCTGGTGGGATGCGAACCTGCACTAATTGCAGGCAGCTGGTGTTACTTAAGGAAGCATTAGCCCACTGCTCCACCAAGGCTCTTTACTATCACATTTACCATGTCTTTTTTATCTGAACTGACCCCCTCCCCTTTTCTATTTATTAACAATTCCTCTGGAGGAAAGACCCAGACTAACTTCTGAAGATAAATGTAGCCCTGAGAACTAGAAGTTTGTTTTACAACTTGCTAACTTTTCAGTTTAAAACCATTTTATTTTTTACAGATTATTTTAAACATTATCACAATAAAAAGAGTATTTTGCAAGAGTATACATGGTACAAGACAGGGAATTAATTTTAAAAATAAGAAAGTGAGGTCACTTCATGATGGACCTTCAAAATAAAGCATTTTTCTCCTACATAATGAATTACATCGTTTTAATTACCACAAGAAACGGTGATGGCTCACAACCGAAGTTTCTTTAGAGAAACATTATACAAGTAAATGATGGATAAATGAAGAGGAGCTGTAATCACTGAACAGCACCTGCACGTATTGGTAGCATAATGCTCTAAAATAACATTTGCTGAAGAATAGAGAAGATAGTTATTTCTGCAAGCATCAAGTTAAGCACTGTGGGAAACAGGATCCTGGGATAGATATGCTTAAATCTAATTCAGCCAGGTTACTCTTCTATTCAAGGCAATATTTTTAGAAATGTAGTTGCCATAACAACCTCTTTTTTATATTACGAATGAAACCGGGATTCATGTGCAATCCCATCAGCAATGCTCTTATTTCTAATACTCTTCTGTCAGTATAATCTCATAATCAATATATACTGGTATATAAACCATAAGGCCTGGAAGTAGGATGTAAATTAGAAAGTAAATTGGACTGCTAAAATGTACTGCACTATAGAACAATGAACATATTTAAGAGAACATTCTCGCTGAACAAGGAGTTACAGCCACAACAATTTATTGCAAATGAATTAGTGTGTCAGTTTCTTTATTAAAGAGTCCTTCCTCTCAGCACTTTTTTTCTTCCCAAAAGCTGGTGGGGAAAGTAATAAATTATCTAGTTAGTGGCCAAATGCTCATCTTTACTCCAAAATACAAGTTAGTCTAGTCATCAACACATTAAAAGGTAAAGGTAAAGGTTCCCCTGCACATGCGTGCTAGTCGTTTCCAACTCTAGGGGCTGGTGCTCATCTCCGTTTCAAAGCCGAAGAGCCAGTGTTTGTCCGAGGACGTCTCCGTGGTCATGTGGCCGGCATGACTAGACGCCAAAGGTGCACGGAACGCTGTTACCTTCCCACCGTAGTAGTCCCTATTTTTCTACTTGCATTTTTACGTGCTTTCGAACTGCTAGGTTGGCAGAGGCTGGGACGAGTAACAGGCGCTCACTCTGTTATGCGGCACTCGGGATTCGACCCGCCAAACTGCCGATCTTCTGATCGACAAGCTCAGCGTCCTAACCCACTGAGCCCCCGCGTCCCTTACACATCAACACATTACTTTGAAGTAATTCTATTGAATGAAAATAAGCATCCTTAAGACTACAGTCACAGTTTTTATAAGGAAGGCAAAAATAATAATAATAATGACACATTTTTCCCAACAGTCTTCTGGAAATTATACACAAGGAATTAGCAGCCATTCTCTGCAGAAACAAACAAGCAAACAAACATACACCACTAGAGAGGAAGTAGTAAATACTTTCTCATTCACTCATGATCTTCCTTTAAATAGACTACCTCCCTAATGAATGAAGTGGAGAGTACTCAACCATCTGGACTACTTGAGGGGAAGATAATATGAAAACAGCTGTTTGTGAAGGAACATCCTTCTGAATGTTAAGCTTGTTTAAAAACTGCCCAAGGGGGGGGGGGAAACAAACCTGTCATTGCAAAACGGGCAACAGAAATATTAAAACCATCTTAAAAGTATATTCTTTTGAAAATAACAGCAAAATCTATATGGAAGGGGAATTTTGTTTATTTAGAAATGGCTACTTTCTTAGAGAAGCCATGATGTCCAAGCGTCAACAAGTTTCTAATTTCATATATTTGATATGCAACATTTAAGGGAATTTGATGACTCAGGGCCAAAGGCCTTCGTAGGACATCAGAACAGACTGTGGAAATAGAAAGACAATTCACCAACAGATTTGACAATATTTTTATTCCTTAGAAATTCATGAGATAGGAGGTGGCATATCGTCAGGATTGCAACCATAGTTGGGGATTAAGAATCAAATTAATGTCAGCTTCAAGGCAAGTTCTGATAGTGACTGGTGAGCAGCTTTAGTGTCTTCCATGAAAAAATCAATACATTCAAATAGACTTAATTACCAATTCAAGTATCTTTCACTATATATTAGAACTGGGTATGGAGTTATCTCACCTTCAGGTGCATCTGCATCACAGTCTTTGGATATGTATGTTGTTTCATTGTTCAAATGTCCTTCAAATGTCTTATTATTCTGCACAAAGAAGACATTAATTGAGGGTTATTCCATAGATACTAATGCCATTGACACATCATGTATTTTATTTGGTGCAACAAGCATCATGAGTCTTTTCTCTTTAAAAACAGATACAGGTAGTCCTCAACTTACAACAGTTCCTTAGTGATCATTTAAAGTTACAACAGCACTGAAAACAGTGACTTATGACCATTTTCCACACTTACCACCATTGCAACATCGCCATGATCAAAATTCAGATGTTTGGCAACTGGTTCATATTTATGATGGTTGCAGTGCCCAGGGGTCATGTGATCAGCTTCTGCAACCTTCTGACAAGCAAAGTCAATGGGGAAACCAGATTCACTTAACAACCGTGTTACTAACTTACCAACTGTAGTGATTCCCTTAACAACTGTGGCAAGAAAAGTTGTAAAATGGGGCAAATGTTTCACTTAGCAACAAAAATTTTGGGCTCAATTGTGATGACCGGGTCATCAAGGAATGATTGAAAATGCTTAAGGAAAAAAAGTCTACTTTGAATAATATGATATACAGTAAGTAACAGATTTACAAGCTTTGTAGTACTGTGGTCCTCGGAAAATATAAAAGTATACAATAAATTTGTGTGACACTCTCCTTCAAGAATAAAAGTAAAGAATTCATAAGGCCTTGCCTGGGTAAAAAATAAATGTATCACTTATACACTGTAGGAAGAAGTACAAGTCCTGTATGAAACCTGTTTGGAACACATTAAAACATACATGCAATTGGACCCTGGGACCACTGAAATAAAACTGTTTTGGAGCCTTCCTGTACACCAAGAGAATGGGAATATCTATGGGGCAACTACGATCCAAAAGGAAGGGCCACTACCACGAAGGCCTATCCCCTAGGCCTAGTCCAACCCCTCCTGATTTCCTAGGTGTGTGTGTGTGTGTGTGTGTGTGTGTGTGTCTGTGTGTGTAATATGGACCAAACCCACCCTCAGTGTTAGGGAAAAAAATAGGCACTATTAAGATATTGAAGGATGGAACTGGAAAAAACAATGAAAAGGAAAAAGAAAATAATTATATTTTGTCCTTCATATTATGACATTACCATTATAATGCTTAAGGTATTACACAACTGAACACTAGATTTATTACCTGAACCTATGTTCAACATAACACAAAAACTGCTTATTTCAAAATGCATGATGGCTGACTGTGAAGTTCCAAAATCTTACCGTAGTTAGATACTTTTGACTCCCATACATAACATATTGAGGGGCTAAACTGTAGATCATATAGCTGGTGTGAAGAACAATCAACAGAAGTATCATACAAAGAAAGAGAAGGGCTTGAGGTCGTGTCCTCCCCCGTCTGATCTTGTACAGCTAAAATTTAAAAAATATGTTCTTATATCAACACACTATGACATTAAAATAAGAAGTCTCTCAAAATATAATTTAAATAGGCTATCTAACCTTTCATTTGCAATTTCTGCTCCAAATTTTGAAGAATTACAGGAGTTTACAATTCCATACAAACAAAATATCGCTGGTGAATGGATGCTTTAACTTCAGGGGTCTCCAAATGTGGCAAAATTGGCTGGGGAATTCTGGGAGTTGAAGTCCACAAGTCTTAAAGTTGCCAAGTCTGGAGACCCCTGCCATTAACTTATCTAAATATGCAATCATGTTAAAATATATCAATCTATAGAAAACTGGGTTATGCCAAGCCAAATTATGAGTACATCTACCCTGGTGTTATCTATTCTTATTCTTTCCCACACAGCACATTATCCCATGTACTTAACAGCAAAGGACCAAACAAGGACAGGAAACAGAAGTAGCAAAGAAAGAGAAAAGAAGGGAGAGAACTACAGCAAAGCATGAATGAAATATCTGGCACGTGGCTTGGGATCTTATGCTTGGGTGATGTGGGCTCCACTGGGGGATTAAACTAAATGCTACTGATCCTTTCTGTGGAGCTTATAGTTTGAAAGGCACTTAAAATCATTTAGTCTTTTCTTCTGTTTTTTTTTAATCTTTGTAAGCCGCTCAGAGTCACTTGTTGAGATAGGTGGCTTTATAATTCACATAAATAAATGAAGAACAGTCCAATTTCTGCAAAATGCTGTTGCCGCAGCATTCAGTGTTTGAGATAATCAGCCCACCCGATAGTTTTACTTATAATCAAATCCAATTTTCCACAACATGAATTTCTTGTTCCTGATTTTATTTTTAGAGCAGAGGTCTTTAACCTTTTTATGCCATGGACCCCTTTGAGAATGGATCCTTTCCTAGAAAAAATGTACGTAAATGCACAAATAAAATACCTAGATTGCATTACAAAGAAAGCAAAATGTATTTGTGCTCAAATACAGTTATCATTTATTAAAACATGTGTAATATAGTAATACAGGTAGTCCTTGACTTACAACCATTCATTTAGTGATCATTCAAAGTTACAACACTGAAAACAGGGATTTCTGATCCCTTTTCACACTTACGACCGTTGCAGCATCCCCATGATCACGTGATTAAAAGTTGGGTGTTTGGCAACTGGCTCATATTTATGACGGTTGCAGTCTCCTGGGGGGGTGGGTCATGTGATCAGCTTTTGTAACCTTCTGACAAGCAAAGTCAATGGGGAAGCCAGATTCACTTAACAACCATGTGACTAGCTTCACAACTGCAGAGATTCACTTAATAACTATGGAAAGAAGGGTCATAAAATGGAGTAAAACTCACTTAACAACTGTCTTATTTGGCAACAGAAGTTTTGTGCTCAGTTGTGATCATACATTGAGGATTACCTGTTTATGTGAAAATACATTTATAATTTTTCCCCATCCAAATTCATGGATTCCCTGAAATCTATCCATAGACCCCTGTCCCCCATGGACTACAGATTAAGAATTGACTAAAGAAAAAAAATGATGTGCTATCTCATCTATGTTTTAGCCTTTCAAATATTTGAAAACAAAACTGATGACAATGGTTATCAGTTTTGGTCAGGGACAGAGAAAACTGCTTAGAGAGGGCTATAAAGTATTATGAAGTGGTATATAAGTCAGTGCTATTGCTATGGCTAAGAATTGTTTCTTTTAAAGAAAATGAGCATCTAAACATTCCATTTCTAGCAAGCGTCCATTTTCAAAGCAGCCCTGCTTAAGTAAAAAATGTATATTTAATAAAATGAAAAATGTTAAAAGTTAAGATGCCCTGTACACAATGCTTTAAAACTGAATCCACACTAATATCATATTATGAAATACTGTATGCTAAAACACTTTTTAAAATACTACCACTAATACCTGTTTTAAAATTAAGCATTTAAATATAACAAAATTGCTACCTAGTTCTTGTGGACAAATTCCAAGGCATTAAGTTTCAGAATAATTCCTGCACATGTTGTCTGGATGTGAAGCGAAATGATTTACTTGAGTTAATAGAAAACCCGACAAAACAGGTATTTGGTTTTAATACCTTTTCTGCATGTTTTATAATATGCATTTGCAATGTTTTATTTATTTGTCTAACATGCTAAATTATTTGAAAAGTGCATGAGATACAGTAAAGTTTACCCTTATCCAGAAGAACCATATACCCATGCTGCGAATTCCAGCCATTGAAGTAAATATGAAGTACATGATGATGGTAGTAATAAGAATATAGTCTAGGGGAAACACCTAGAATATAAATGCAGTATATTTATACATCAGGAAAATTTATCACATTTCAATTATGAAACATTGAGGAAAACCCAAGCAATAAAATTTTAAAAAGTTACTAAATCCAATATATTCAACAAAGATAAGACAATGACAGAAAGTAGTATTTAATCCAAATTTTGATATTATCATCAAAATAATTAATAGACTTAAACGGGTTCTTAAACAGTCAGAATTTACGTGTCCTCTCAAAAGCTCTTCTGCCCTCAATACTCATTTAATTTATGGAACGTGGGATAGCAATAATAGGACCCCTAGTGAATGGTGTGGGATCAAGAGATTCCCTGCACCAAAACATGGATAAATATCAACCTAATTTCAGGTCACAAATAGATTTAAAACAATTTGCATGCTAAAAAAGAAAACCCATAGCGGCAGGATACAATCCAGCTAGAACAATTTAGTTTATTATATATAATTTATGATATTCTCAATCAATAATAATTTGAGTAGTTTTCAAAAGATAACTTAGTTTTCCTTTTCTATCAGTCATTGTACATACTAGATATAAATACTATTTCATGTCTATTATATTATTATCATCATCATTATTAACTCATTATTTAATATTGAACTTATTTATTTTTAAAACTCTTTTATTTTATTAGCATTAAAGTCCTTAACATTCCGTAGAAGCGCATTAGGAATTTTCCTGTACTGAGCTTTTACTTACTATCTGTAGAACAGGCAATAGCATATTCAGTGGGTTGGTCAAATTAGTTCCCAGGATTATAAATCCAGAACCTATACCAGTAGAATGAAGTGCTTTATCCAAACTGTAAGAATTTAAGACATATATTGTTATTGCTTGACTTTTTTTTAAAAAAAAAACCTGCATTTAAGTACATTTTCTGTATAGAGTACTTAAAAACAAAAAGATACAAACTGACATCAACGTTTTAGAAATTATCTTATAACATTTGATAGTGACTATGATTAAGAATGTAGCATTTTCTATTTTAAATTATGCACAGATGAGGATTGACACTTGTATATATCTTCTAATCAACTTGTATATTCAGAAAACGTACCATTTTATTATAGAAAGCTCAGGAGATCCATGAAGTAGACGCTAATCTGATAATCATCACTCATGTTTCCATTAATATGAACTGTTGTATTGTTAAAGTTCTCCAAGCTTGGTTTTGGGATTGCTAACATTTCATTACCCCACTAGGAAATACCATTGTAATGTACAGGAGTTTTGGAAAAGGGCAGATTTCCTGCCAACCAAAACCCTCTTTCCAAAATTTTTTAAATTTTTAACTTTTTGGGCTATTAATTGTTATTTAATTTTATTGTAACTCTATTTTAACTTACCCCTTCATGGATTACTGCCTTGTCGTGGCGAAGGGGCTTGCGTAATTCAATGAAGCTATGAGCTATGCCGTGCAGGGCCACCCAAGACGGACAGGTCATAGCAGAGAGTTCTGACAAAACGTGATCCACTGGAGAAGGAAATGGCAACCCACTCCAGTATCTTTGCCATGAAAACCCTATGGACAGTACCAAAAGGCAAAACGATATGACGCTGGAAGATGAGCCCCTCAGGTCGGAAGGCGTCCAATATGCTACTGGGGAAGAGCAGAGGGCTAGTACTAGTAGCGCCAGAAAGAATGAAGCGACTGGGCCAAAGCCGAAAGGACGCTCAGCTGTGGATATGTCTGGTGGTGAAAGGAAAGTCCGATGCTGTAAAGATTTTTTCTCCATAGGAACCTGGAATGTAAGATCCATGAATCAAGGCAAGCTGGACGTGGTCAAACAAGAGATGACAAGACTGAACATCGACATCTTAGGTATCAGCGAACTAAAATGGACAGGAATGGGTGAATTTAATTCAGGTGACCATCAGGTATACTACTGCGGGCAAGAATCCCTCAGAAGAAATGGAGTAGCCTTCATAGTCAATAAAAGAGTAGGAAAAGCAATACTGGGATACAATCCTCAAAATGACAGAATGATCTCAGTTCGAATCCAAGGCAAACCATTCAATATCACAGTAGTCCAAGTCTATGCTCCAACCACCGGTGCTGAAGAGGATGAAATTGACCGGTTCTATGAAGCCCTACAGCACCTTATAGAACTAACACCAAAAAATGATGTCCTTATCATCATGGGGGATTGGAATGCTAAAGTAGGAAGCCAAAAGATAACCGGAATAACAGGCAAGTTTGGCCTTGGAGTACAAAATGAAGCAGGGCACAGGCTGATAGAATTTTGTCAAGAGAATACGATGGTCATAGCAAACACTCTTTTCCAACAACCCAAGAGACGGCTCTACACATGGACATCACCAGACGGTCAACACAGAAATCAGATTGACTATATGCTCTGCAGCCAAAGATGGAGAAGCTCTATACAGTCAGTAAAAACAAGACCAGGAGCTGACTGTGGCTCAGACCATGAGCTTCTCGTTGCAAAGTTTAGGCTTAAACTGAAGAAAGTAGGGAAAAGCACCAGGCCAATCAGGTATGAATTAAATCATATCCCCATTGAATATACAGTAGAGGTGACAAATAGATTTAAGGAATTAGATCTGATAGACAGGATGCCTGAAGAACTATGGACAGAGGTTCGCAACATTGTACAAGAGGTAGCAACCAAAACCATCCCAAAGAAAAAGAAATGCAAGAAAGCAAAATGGCTGTCTGAGGAAGCTTTGCAAATAGCTGAGGAAAGGAGGGAAGCAAAAGGCAAGAGAGAAAAAGAAAGATACGCCCAATTGAATGCAGAATTCCAGAGAATAGCTAGAAGAGATAAGAATGCCTTCTTAAATGAACAGTGCAAAGAAATAGAAGAAAACAATAGAATAGGGAGGACCAGAGATCTTTTCAAGAAAATTGGAGAGATGAAGGGAACGTTCAATGCAAAAATGGGCATGATAAAGGACCAAAATGGCAGGGACCTAACAGAGGCAGAAGAGATTAAGAAGAGATGGCAAAATTACACAGAAGAACTATACAAGAATGAGCTTAATGTCCCTGATAATCACAATGAGGTCACTGACCTCGAGCCAGACATCCTAGAATGTGAAGTGAAGTGGGCCTTAGAAAAGCTGAGCAACAACAAAGCTAGTGGAGGTGACAGTATTCCAGCTGAGCTATTCAAAATCTTAAAAGACGATGCAGTAAAAGTGCTACACTCAATTTGCCAGCAAATTTGGAAAACTCAACAGTGGCCACAGGATTGGAAAAGATCAGTTTACATTCCAATTCCAAAGAAAGGCAGTGCCAAAGAATGTTCAAACTATCGCACCATTGCACTCATTTCTCATGCTAGTAAAGTTATGCTTAAAATCCTACAAGCTAGACTCCAGCAGTATGTGGATAGAGAACTACCAGAAGTACAGGCAGGATTTCGAAGAGGCAGAGGAACTAGAGATCAAATAGCCAACATACGCTGGATCATGGAGAAAGCTAGAGAGTTCCAGAAAAACATCTACTTCTGCTTCATTGACTATGCTAAAGCCTTTGATTGTGTGGATCATAACAAACTCTGGCAAGTTCTTAAAGAGATGGGAGTACCAGAACATCTTATTTGTCTCTTGAGAAACCTATATGCGGGCCAAGAAGCAACAGTGAGAACTGGACACGTAACCACTGATTGGTTCAAAATTGGGAAAGGAGTCCGGCAAGGCTGTATACTGTCGCCTTGCCTATTTAACTTATATGCAGAGCACATCATGAGAAAGGCAGGGCTAGATGAATCAAAAGTTGGAATTAAGATTGCTGGAAGAAATATCAACAACCTAAGATATGCAGATGATACCACTCTAATGGCAGAAAGTGAAGAGGAACTGAAGAGTCTCTTGTTGCGAGTGAAGAAGGAGAGTGCAAAAGTTGGGTTGAAACTAAACATTCAGAAAACCAAGATCATGGCATCCGGCCCTCTCAATTCCTGGCAAATAGATGGGGAAGAAATGGAGGTAGTGACAGATTTTATTTTCCTGGGCTCCAAGATCACTGCAGATGGGGACTGTAGTCAAGAAATTAAAAGACGCTTGCTCCTTGGGAGGAAAGCCATGGCAAATCTAGACAGCACACTAAAATTAGAGACATCACCCTGTCAACAAAAGTGCGTATAGTCAAGGCTATGGTCTTCCCAGTTGCAATGTATGGCAGTGAAAGTTGGACCATAAGAAAGGCTGAGCGCAAAAGAATTGAGGCCTTTGAACTCTGGTGCTGGAGAAGACTCCTGCGAGTCCCTTGGACTGCAAGGCGATCAAACCGGTCAGTCCTAGAGGAGATCAACCCTGACTGCTCTTTAGAAGGCCAGATCCTGAAGCTAAAACTCAAATACTTTGGCCACCTAATGAGGAGGAAGGACTCACTGGAGAAGAGCCTAATGCTGGGAAAGATTGAGGGCAATAGAAGAAGGGGACGACAGAGAATGAGGTGGCTGGATGGAGTCACTGAAGCAGTAGGCGTGAGCTTAAATGGACTCCAGAAGATGGTAGAGGACAGGAAAGCCTGGAGGAACATTGTCCATAGGGTCGCGATGGGTCGGACACGACTTCGCAACTAACAACAACAACAACATTTTAACTTATATTTATTTATTTTAGTTACATTTATATTGTTTTTTTAACTTTGCCCTGTAAACTGCCCTGAGTCCTTTGGGAATAGGGCGGTATATAAAACCAATTAAATAAATAAATAAAACTTCTGAATTGATGACATTACTAAGTAGGGTAATGAAACGTCACACTATGCTACACATATTTGCTATAATGGCAATAAAATGAATTCCGTTTATGAAAACCTTTTGCAAACCCAGAAATATATCTAGATTTTTTATTTTTTTAATTCTATGTATTATATGCCTTTTTTAAATAACCACTTTTCTACTTGGGAAATATTATGCATTACAATTCACACTCCTCCACTAACATCCTATATATTTTTGCACATTATGTTGCAGACATCTGTTTTTTAAAATCCTTGTATTTATACATGTTCACAGTGCCAACAACTCAGGAATAGTCCTCTAAAAACACTAGAGATGAGAGAGACATATACAGACTTTGTTTGTTTCTTTGTTTTAGGTTGCTTGAGTTTCATCCCACTCTTTCATTTTAATATATATGGAACAGGGATGCACAAACTTTTTATAAGTATGCCTTCAAGTCAATCTTGACTCCTGACAACTGTCTGTAGCAGTCCAGGCAGTTTTCCTGGAAAGATTATTTTTCCCTTGCCTTCTCCCTAGGGGTAAGAGTGAGTGACTGGCCCAGCTCATTTTGTACCTAAATGGCTCTTATGCAAAACATAGAGATTTGAAAATGCAATGTTCCAGAGAATTCCATAGTATCCCAACCTCTCTCTAGTCCATTCATAATCTCTTTTAGGCTGTAGCTTTTCAGGGCTGTTCAGCTACATCCAGAATAAATCTTGTAAATTTTAAGTAGTTTGAAGTTTCTCTAAAGGAAGCAAGTCTACTTGGGGGATGGGTCACCCAGAGTACTTCAAGCCATTTATGGTCTGCAGGATTTAGTTTTAGAAACTGGCAAAACATTACTAAAATAGAATAGTCCAGAATGAGAATGTTTCATTCCTATGATTTAAATAGGAGCTACAACAAATATTCCTTCAACAAATGTTGACAACAAACAAACAAATGAAGAAATAATGGTGATTATATTATCTCTATCAATTCCCGTGTTTAAGCCATACAGTGTTTATTGTAAAAGCAACAAGATAATTGTAAATATTAGTTCACAGACCGATAAGGACGATTTCTAAATAGCTACCTAAATAGCTACCTGAATATTTCTCCATTATCTGTGAAATCTACTTCCCCAGCAGTTCATCAGAAAGCCATTAAAAAGAAACTAAGAAACTTATTGGCAGATAAATTGGTTCTAAATTGAAAATAGCTACTTGCTGAGATTTCTGTATCCATATCCCTTTCATCTCACGAAATCTTGTTAAAGAGAATCTTATCTGGAAGAAATACTTTCAGTCCGAAGCAAAAAAGAAAACAACCTTGCACCAAGAACATTAAGCTTTTTCTTTGCGTGTTTAGTTGAATGTATAAGGATTTGAGAATATATTGAAATATGCTATGCACACTGGTCATCCACTTTACTTTCTGTAATATTCACATGCTCAGATAGAAAGGTCTGAAAAACTGTTTGCTTAAAGGTGAATAGAACAGCCTTGCAATCAATTCTTCTTTTATTATGCAAACAGCTGATTTTACATTCAAATAAACATCCAAATGTATTTTCAGTCTTCTGTTCTAAACAAGAGAACATGGACCATGTTCTGTTCACTTTCAAGCTCACAGGTTTCTGGTGAATAGCCGTAAAGACATTCATATCAAGTATTGGCCTGAGTCTGCCTGAATGATTTTCAGCAGATACATTTTAAAATGCGAAGCGCATGTTATATACTTACTTCGACAGGAAGAGAGAAATAGTGAACAGCAGGGCCACAAGTATAAAAAATATTCCCCATACAATCTAAAACACAAGTAAGTTTGAAAAATAGTTTAGCACATTCTCAACAATGCACACTTTGTTCTGCTATTATTTAATAAGATAAATATGGGAAATTTGATAGAGGGGCATTTTCTCTCATAATTAAAAATGCAGCAGCTACAGTATTTCCAAAGCCTCTGCTAATAACATCAGAAACTACTCTGAAATCTGCAACGCATATTTGCTCATGTAAATCAAAACAAGAAAACCAGAAATATTATCTTTATAGAGATCCAAGATTACAACTGGAAAGAAAGTTATATATATATGTTAACCTGAATTCCTCAATTCATTTCCCAAAAAAGAATTCTGTCCAGATGTAGAACAAATTAATTTGTTCAGCTGATCATTTACGGAAAGATCTGCTAAAATGACAGTGTACGTTTAAATCTTTCTAAAAAGTAGAGAAAACAATTAAAGCACATTTATGTATTTTTATTGATTCACTACCATGTGTAAACCATCTAGACCACGAAGACTTAGACAACAGATAAAGCACATAAATACATGTGAGGTGCCACTTCCACCAATGAGAAAAATTATTTTAGAGATAATTTCTGCCTAGCAAACTTTCATTTTTTTTAAAAAAAGTAAGTCTTCTTTAAATAATGAAAGCAGTAAAACCAGAGCTCAGTGCAATGCTGAAGTCTTAATGTATCTGTATATTCTGCAAGAGAGAATTATCTAAATTTAAATTATTTGGAATAGTGTATTATTCTGTAATATGATCCTACTTGTGTTTTAATATTTTTGATTTAAGATTCGATGTTATGATTCTCATTGTTCACAACAATATAAAGCCTATTTAAATACTGTACTTTGTTTACATTATAGCTGCTGCAACTATAAGATTACTGCTCGTTACCTACTGGTACATGACTACGCCATTATTTACAAATACTTGATTCAACATCTTGACTCTGATCTTTATACTAAATAAATGTAAGAGGCCTTAACAAGTGCAGAGTGCTCAGCAAGTTTCCACAAGTCTTTGGGAAGATGTACATTTGATCTGTGCATTGCAAAGCAATCTTCCTAAGCTACATTTAACTTTCACTACAAAGAAATCATATCTTTATATCGTTCACTACAAACCAATTATTTTTATGACAAAACAAGACTTTTTTGGTGGAAATTTAGTCCCAATATGAGAGTTGAACTTTGCTATCAAACATGCCTATTACAAAGTAATGGTGTATTTTCAGCATCATTTGGGTGCAATTCTTTTTATGGAAAAGTGAAATCCCTAGTGTCTTAGCTTTCTGTTTCTACATTCTGTTGGTATCTTTCCTTTTTCCACATTCATACCCTGATGGTTTTCTAACACTAAATTGAATTTGTTGCTTATTCGTTCATCCTGCAAATCTGTTCACACATTTCTTCTCTTGTCTACCCATTTTATGCTGATCCATTATTTGTCCAATTGTAACAGTAACTTAAACCATAAATCTCTCTCCAATTTCAAAGTTAGTCTGTGCGCTTGCTAAATAGAATCTGACCCCATGGCACTACTATACAACTGTATGAGACTCTACTCCCAGCATATTTAATGGGAGCCATAGTTCTAAGTAAATCAACAAACAAGAGAAGAATCAATCTGATGCATGCTCTCATTTAATACACTGTGTTAGAATTCCCCCATTCTCCACATCTCAATTTTAGCTACAGTTCTGAATCAAGATATATTTTAACAATAAAGACATGGAACTATAGCAAAAGGTTACCTATCTATATTGTATGTGTACTGATCGGGGTGTGTGTGTGTGTGTGTGTGTGTGTGTGTTGCAATTTTGCAAATTTTACAGTTGCCCAAATTTGCGTTAGCAGAGGCTATCTCTAGATCCGTCTTCTAAAGTATTGTATCAGGGGCTATGCACAGCATCTCAATGAATGATTGCTTGAAGCAATAAGGCTCCCGCCCTGCTTCTAAGCAGCAATTCAGAGGCAGAGCATTCCAGCCTGGCAAGCCCATAGATGCCCAGCCAGCATCCAATCTCTTTTACAGTTGTTTATGTAAACATTTATGTTTACAGAACTGGCAGTGTTCACATTTATGAAACAAGATAGCTGAGATTAAACCTAAGGGACTGTACTCCCCAGCAGCATTTTCAAACCATTATTACTTTCTTAGCATAGCCATTTATTTTTCCACTCTATTTTTTTTAAACAAATTGATTAATTTTATGCAGTGGAAAAAGATACTGCTTGCTGACACATCACACTCAAAGTATGTTTGGGTATGAGGTCTAAGCAATAGAGTTTTATTTAAAAAAAACAACTCAAAAACAATCGTCTCATGTTGTGGAGTCAGTAAAGACATTCTGATCTTCTTAGTGGAGTCTGTCTCTAATAATATGAGCATTTTATGAGATATTGGTAAGATGAGAGTCTTCCTATAATACAAAATGAGGGTATTTACTTTCAGGGGCCTCATGGCACCACAGAACTTTGTCCAGCAGCTTTTCTCAATGTATTCCAGACGCCGTCCTCTTTTGCGAAGGGTTCTTAGTTTGTCTTCAAATTGTTGCAGCATTTGCCTGTCTCGAATTGGTAAAGGCCGGCCATCTCTGCACTAGTAAGGAGAATTGTAAGAAAAAGTGCATCATTTGTATATTAGTATTAGTATTACAATCTTTTTGTTTAATCCCAATTATTACTTGTGGAAAATGAGTTCTAATTTCATTTCATTTTTTAAAAATCTTTTTAAAAACTAAGAACTCATTTCTAAAGGGATTGGCTTTCCAATTCAACAGTACTTATAAATGAAACATTACACCAAAATCTGAGAATTTCATTTCTTTTAATACTAACTTCATTTAAACAAACAAAAACTCATGGAATGAATAGAATATAAATTAATAATACAAAGAACTATATATATATTAGAGCAATAACTTTTAGCTACTAAAATGTGAATGAATGCAAATGAAATTCTGCATTAATACATATTGTATTTTGAAATAATGAGATAAAATCTTATTTTAACATACATTGCATTTTTCAGGTGTCCAAATTCCAAACTAATAAGGAGTGAAAGTTAGTGGTTTTAGAAAAAGTGCAGAACTAAAGTCCAAAAAGTAATTTTTAAAACAGCACCAAACCTTTGATTTAATTCTTTGAATATTTTGCTCAACATCTTCAATATCTTCAGTGTTCTCCAAGCGTTCATAACTAGCATTTCTTGTACCTTTTATAAGATTTAGAGGCAAAGCAGACATCCCATAAGCCTAGAGAAAAATGAAACAGAGCATTAACTGAACCAACATTTCTAAGTGATTGTCTTCATTAGTGCAAAATCAGTATTTTAATTCTAGCATCAAAATGTTCAGTCATATTCTTTTATGACAATTTTACCAGATATTCACAAAACGTAGACAGTTTCTGAACCAATCTCTCCTTACCAGAAAGAAGAGTAAAATACAGGACACAGAATTCACCCAAAATACTGGCAAAAAATTGGAGATAGATAGATGGATGGATGGATGGATGGATATAGATAGATAGATAGATAGATAGATAGATAGATAGATAGATAGATAGATAGATAGATAGATAGATAGATAGATAGATAGATAGATGCCACATGTGGAATACTGCATCCAGAAGGACTGGGGTGATGTGATAGCAGTGTCCCAGTATTTCAGAGGTTGCCACAAAAAGAGCTATTCTCCAAAGCACCTGAAGGCAGGACAAGAAACAATGGATAGAAACTAATCAAAGAGAGAAGCAACCTAGAACTAAGGAGAAATTTCCACACAGTTAGAACAATTAAGCAGTGGAACAATTTGCCTGCAGACGTTGTGAATGCTCCAACACTGGAAGTTTTTAAGAGATTGGACAACCATTTGTCTGAAATGGTATAGGGTTTCCTGCCTGAGCAGAGGATTGGACTAGAACACGGGTCAGCAACCTGCAGCCGTCTACTGCGGCTCCCAGTCCTCTGCCATGTGCAGTCCAAAACATAAAAAAAGAGGGACTAAAAAAGTTCAATCAATCAATTCAAACTTCTCATGGAAAAAAAACTTGAAAAGCTTGAATTGATTGAAGTTTTTTGGTTTGTGGTCAGCCCACAAGCTTTCTCTTACCAGTTTTGCTGGATGAGGAAAGACGCAATCCCGCTTCCCGATCTGTACCCTCCCTAATACCCATTGGGCACCACTCTGTCCGTTAGAAGGAAAGAAGCCAAAAGCCACCCCTTTCACGTTCCTCCTTCCAAGCAGGGAACCTTTTGGGGGAGGAAAGGGTGAAGCAAACACACCCCTCCCCCAACCATTCCTTGCAGAAGAAACTAAGACTGATCAGCCGCATTTATTAGGAAGCGGCCCCTCTATTCTGGAGAGCCAGCAGGGCCCCTGCTTCGCTTTTCCTACATCAGCAGGGCTGGCACTCCCTTAGCCTGGAAAAAGAAGAGTAAAAAGCTGAAAAAGATGGTTCTTGCTAGTGGCAGGGAGCTGTGAAGGTTGGTGACTCGGGAGAAACGGCCGGAGGGAAGGTGGTGTCGGAAGAAAGGGATAAAAGGAAAGCTTTTATCTCACTCTCTCATTCACTCACACGTTCCTCGCAAAAGCTTCTCTGGCTCTCATTTTCTCACATTTTGCTCTAAAAAGCCTCTCACACTCTCACTCACACTTTGCTTGAAAACGCTTCTCTCTCACTCTCATTCACTCACCAACTCGAAAGGCCAGCCGTGGCGCATCCCTTGACTTCCATGGGGACGCTTGGCAATAAAAGGGCCGATTAAAATTGCTTCTGCTAGTGCTGCTACTGCTAACTTTTTCACTTGCTGCTTGGTTCCGATGAAACCGGAGAATCCCCGGATGCCACTGCTGAGGTTGGAGGAGGCTGCCCGGGTTTGGCCGTAGCGGTGGAGGCGGCGGCGAGAGAGACACTGGAGGTCTGCCTCATCTCTGTCAGCCTCCACCTCCCCCGCAGAAACAAATCCCCGTGCCGGCCCCCATGGCAGCGGGCGCACTAGGCCACCCCAACAGCAGCCACCGCCAGCGGAGCGATTGACTTGTCCTTGGGGCTCGCTGCTGCCATGGGGGCCGGCACGGGGATTTGTTTCTGCGGGGGAGGCAGAGGCTGATGGAGATGGGGCAGACCTCCAGCGTCTCTCTCGCCACCGCCTCCACCACTACTGTCGTTGGCTTCTGCTATGTCCAAACCCGGGCAGCCTCCTCCACCTGCGGCAGTGGCATCCGGGGATTCTCCGGTTCCAAGCAGCAAGTGAAAAAATTAGCAGTAGCAGCACTACCGGGAGCGGTTTCAATCGGCCCATTCATTGCCAAGCGTCCCCATGGAAGTCAATGGAGGCGCCGCAGCTGGCTTTTGAGTTGGTGAGTGAATGAGAGCGAGAGAGAAGCATTTTCAAGCAAAGTGTGAGTGAATGAGTGTGTGAAAGAGGCTTTTTAGAGCAAAATGTGAGTGAATGAGAGAACGGGAGAGAAGCTTTTGCAAACAAAACGTGAGTAAATGAGAGCAAGAGAGAAGCTTTTCTAAGCAAAGGCGAGTGAATGAAAGCGGAGGGGGCAGGGCAGCTGCATGTCTCGCCTTACACTCCACTCTTCTGTCAAGCCTCTTGTTTTGTGCATGCGCACCCATTTTTTGTGGCTCCATTTTTCCTTTTGTGAGGGAACCGGTTCCGAGTGGCTCTTTCACTGTTTCAGGTTGCCGACCCCTGGACTAGAAGACCTCCCAAGGTCCTTTCCAACTCTGTTATTCTATTCTATTCTAATTCTATTCTATTCTATTCAAACCTAAGAAGAAGAGAGAAAAGTTTTATTGGTCCACAATGAGACAGTTATTTGGAATTTCTATGCACTGATTAAGATTGCATGCTTGTTTTTTTAAAGACTGTTGAAGGAAGGAATACAGCAACAAAGTTCCTATAAACACAGGAGAACACAATCGTAACTAATCTATAACTAAGATTCAAGGAATAAAAGTAAAAAAAATATAATACTAGATTTTTATTGCACGTTACCAAATCTGGAAAAAAGTAATAAAAGTTAAAAAAAATAAACCCAGGAGCTTCATCTTTATTGATTATATGTCATCCAATCATCTTCGATTCCTAACAATCACATGTATCGTTTTTCTCCAAGATGAACCATCTCTAACCTCTTTCAGGTCTCCCAACGGTGCACTCATCACCACTACAATTGAGTCCGTTCATTTTGCTGCTGGTTGTCTTCTTTTTCTCTTTCCTTCCGTCTTTTCCAACATTCGAGACTTCTCCAGACAGCTGGGTCTTTACATACTGTGCCAGATTGTTTGAGCCTAGTCATTTATGCCTTGAATAAAATTTCTGGATTTAATGATCCCTTGCACTGTTTTCTTGACTGTCCATGGTATTCTCAGAAGTCTTCTCTAACACCAAAGTTCAAAAGCATCACTACCTCTTCCTATCTTGCTTCTTTAAAGCCCGAACTTTTGCTTCCATAGAGTGTCACAGGGAATATCATGGCTTGCACATTTCTCACTTTTGTAGGGACAGATACATCAGGGCTGAGTAGCTTTTCAAAGGTCTTCATGCATGCCCTACCGAGTAATGTCACTGACTTGTGCTTAGATTGTAAGACGCCCTGAGTCTTCGGAGAAGGGCGGGATATAAATGGGATTTTTTTTAAAAAAATGTCATCAGTCCATCAAAAGGAAAAATATTTTAACCTATCAAAAGCAGCACTGTGGGAGATAGAGTAGGAATGCAGGCCAAAAATAGGCAAGGAATTGGTAAGAGAACACCTATCCACTTTGGGCAAGTTCAGTTCTCTGGGACCAGATGGTTTACATTCCAGGGTACTGAAGAAGATGGCAGATATGCTGTCGGAACCACTGAATGAAATCTTTCAGAGCTCTTGGAGCACGGACGAACTGACGTGGTTCCAATCTTCAAAAAAAAAAAAAAAAGGAAAAAAAGCGGATCGAGGAAACCAGAGACAAATCAGCTTGACATCAATACCTGGGAATATCCTGAAAAAACCAATCAAGCAGTGGATTTGTGAGCACCGAGAAAGGCTTTTCTAAAATTGATGAAGCACATACTGACTGCTTTTGAGTTTCCTTTTTTTAATTATCCAGCATGCATTGGGAATAATGTCTCATGTTCCTCAGCCTTTTCTAAACCCAACTTGAACATCTGACATCCCTTTCCCATATAGAGCTCTAAAGTGTGCTGGATAATCCTAAACCTAATTTTGCTAGCATGTGAAATTAAGGATACTGTACAATGGTTTGCACACTTTATTAAATCTCCTTTGGTACTGCTCTGTAGATTGACTTATTCTGGCTACTATGTCAGTCTTCAGATTTGCTGACATAGCTTAGAGCCTTGAGTGATTCTGTTGCTTAACATATTTCAATGGGCATTCCATCAGTTCCTGTAGTCTTCAACTCGGTAATAATTGGAGTGCTGATCTAACTTCATCTTCTAGTACTGATTCTTGTAAGTAAAGAATATCTTCTAAAGTATCTTAGATCTCTCTCTCTCTCTCTCTCTCTCTCTCTCTCTCTCTCTCTCTCTCTCACACACACACACACACACACACACACACACACACACGTTATTGAAAGTATCTCTTGTAGTCCAAAAATATTGCCCCTCAAAATAAAAAGATTAAAAAGAGCAATCACAGCACACAACAGCAATATTCATAAAAAGCCTCAGAAAATAATGTAATTTTGATTTGGCAGTTAAGCTCAGTAATCAGAGTGTCAGGCAATCCTCTTTAGAGAGTTTGTTCCACAGCCAAAGCACTATCACACAGAAGATGCAATATCGTATTAACAGAGTGAATGCTTTTGGAGGCAAAAATACCAAAAGAAGATAACTCTTTAATGAAATTAACAAACACTGAAGAAAGAGAACTATTAGCAATTCTGTAAAACCAGTCTATGCACCAATAAAATGTAATAAAAATAGATACGGAAGATAACATTTCTAAAATAAAAACATATGAAGTGATTATTTAGAGATAAAGATAGAAACTACAGAAGTGACTGCGATTAAGTGACAGTTCCTGAAATAAACCAAGCCTAGAACAAATAAACAAACCTTGAATGTATATTAACAGGAAAAAACCCTCAAAATAAGCACAATCCAATTTAAAAATGTTTTGGAATTCACAATACTATAACCAGTGGTTCTCAATCTGTTGTCTGTGGATCTGTGGGGGGCCACGATGTTATCACAGGGGGTCCACGAAGCCTTGAAGAAATGTTATGATTTCAATCTTAAGTCTTGGGAATCCTTGGCCATGATCCATGGCCACAAATGATATTTAGAAGAGTCCGTGGTGAAGAAAAGTTGAGAACAAATGCTGTAACCATTTACTCAAGGCTTTGCAGAAACTTCCAATTTATTTACTTGAAATAAGAGTGAGCTAATTTAAAAGCACCTCTGGAATACACAGTCAGCATGTTTGCTTGCAAGATATTCTATCCTATTCCCACCATACTGTTTTCTGGATTCCAACTCAGAGTCCATTTCTGCAGCCAATTGTAACAGCCCCTTCAGATCCCTGTTCAGAGGAGGAAGAACTGGAACTGTCCAATGGGGATGGCACATCTCCCTTGGAATGTTTACAGAGGCCGGGGGCTGAGGGCAATGCTTTCCCAGGCCCCTCGGGCATTGGGGGAGGTGATCAACCAGACTGAGAGCACTTCAGACAGGCAATGGTGCTATTTGGCAGCAGATCTCCTCTGATGAGGAACAGCTGCCTCCCCCACTAGATCCAACAGCATGGAGAGTAGAGCGGAGGCAAGCTCAAAGGAGGTCTGCAAGGCTGCTTGGGAAAAGGTCAGCCCCCGCCCCTCTTCCCAAGCAATACCTGGAGTGGGTTGATTTAAGCAGAAGCTGGGGGAGATTGTCTTTGTCGGGAACAATTGCTTGCTTTGGTATACAGTCCCCTGGCTTTGGAAAAAACTCAGCCTCTATTCTTATTTCTGCCTGTGCCTTGCCTTGTGTAGGTACAAATAAGAAGACTAAAAAGGACTCCTAAGAGACAACACTTTACTTGAAATAAGCTTGCTACCTATAAATGCCCATTAGCGGGTAATAAATGGAATAGATAGTTTTTGTGAACAGCAATAGCACTTAGACTTATATACTGTTTCACAGTGCTTTACAGCACTCTCTAAGTGGTTTACAGTGTCAGCATATTGCCCCCCCCCAAAAGCTGCGTCCTCATTTTACCGACTTCGGAAGGATGGAAGGCTGTGTCAACCTTGAGCCAGTCAGAATCGAACTCCTGGAGTGAGCAGTGAATTAAGCTGCAGTACTGCATTCTAACCACTGTACCACCACAGCTCTTCATAAAATAAAACTCATTATGTTTAATTTGGAGAAATTGTGTCAGTTTTTGGTAAATGCACTGACAGGTTTTATTCCAAGTTATGCATCTCAAATATTTTTAGTACTTAATAGAAAGAGAATTAAGTTTCTACATGGATAAACAGTTATATTATCAATAAAGATAACCCATAAAACTGAAATCTTAGTAATTTTCAAGTCCTAAAATAGAATGATAGCAACTTTCATAAAGAATAATGGGAAAAATGTATTGTTTAAATAATCTGTAAATTGCCCAAAGTTGTTGGGAGTTGGGCAATGTATAAATTTAAATAATAATAACAATAATAAGGCTTTGTTTCTACGGTATTCAGTATTATTGCCAATCAGACTTTAGAAGCTAGTGAAAGTTTGAAGTGGAGATCTTACGGAATACTCCTGCAGATGCAATTAGCTCTCACCTAATTTAGGAAATCCCTCAAACTATTTTATTTTGGAGGCCTTTGGCATAGAGTGATTACAAGCATCTCTCTTTTTTGCTTTTCTTATATGATCATTCTTATTCTACAAATAGTCTTTGACCACAACTGAGCCAGGAATTTTGGACATAAGTCATTGCGGTTGTTAAGCAGATCACTATGTCACCAGACTTAATTCTTTTTCTGAGTCACTAATACTATTAAGTGAATCAGATGCTCAATAAACGAATCTAACATATCCAGTGTGTGGTGTTTTGTTTTGTTTTGCCAGAAAATGACAAACGACAAAAGGGTAGCAAATCATAGTCACGTTACTGTGAGACACTGAAAAATGCGAGCCAGTTGCCAAGCACCTAAAATGCAATCACCTGACCATAGGATGGAGGTGCAGCAGATGAAACTTTGAAGATGGATCATAAGTAGCTTTTTTTAAGCCCATCAAAAAGTGGTCAAGAGACAGATCATCGAGGACTATCTGTACCTTTCTTTTTTTAAAAAAAATATATTTTATTAATTTTTTAACATAACCACCTTAATATTTGGTAAAGAGCGTGTTGTCTGGGTTTATATTTAATAACAATTAATTTGTATAATTCCATAATCCACATAGTAGCTTTTCTTGATTTTCTCTTCTTCTAATATTATTCTCTTTTATCAACCTTAAATTAGTACATTTCTTAGTATTTTGATAGATAACAATATAAACATTTTTCTAGTATTTCTGCAAGTAACAACCACATCAATATAGTTTCTTTTCTAATTGATCATCTTAATTACCTTGTCACAGATCCTGTTTTCAAAGTTCTTATTTAGATTTGTTTACCCCACAGTTCAAAACATTCTTACCAGTTAAGATTTTCTCAGAGTTAATTACACTTAAGTATTCAAATCTTTTTTCTCATATAAGCCATCCCAACAATTTTACATTTCTCATATCTTAAAACAAAAACATAAAAAAGGGAAGAAAAAAGAGAAGGAAATAGTATACTACTTGAGAAACATGTCTCTCTTAAGCTAGAATACATTTATATCCAAAAATTTTCTAGTTTTTAACCAGATTCAAACAAACGTTTAATCTTTAAATATTCCATCTAATAAATCCAATCATCTAATCTTTTAAATCTATTCAAAACATGCTTATCAATTGGAATTTTCTCAAAATCAATTACACTTAAGTATCTAAAACATTTCCCTCATATAAACCATCCCAACATTTTTATATTTCTCATATCATAAAAAAAAACTATGTTACTTGAGGGGCCCGTCCTTCTTAAACTAAAATTCATTCATATCCAGATTTTTTTTCTATTTCTTTAACCATATTCAAACAGGTATTTAATGTTTAGATATTCCATCTGATAAATCCCATCATCTAATTTCTTAATTCTAACTTTATTAGCCTTTTTTTTTTTGGCCAAACATCTTTCCTAATCAGTATGCTCCGCTGGACCAGAAGGTCTTCCCACAGTCTTGTAGATGTTGTTGTAGGTACAAGAGACAAGTCAAGTAAGATGTTTTTATAGGAATATTTTGCCCCTTCGTATTCATTGAAAATCTTTTTCTTTCTATTTGTACCTTTCTGTGGCTGATCTTTTAACAATATCCATGCATCCATGCTGTTAATTTGTACATGTATGCTGTCAATTCTTTGAGGCAAGCAAGATCAAGAAAGAGAGACAGCAGGGATTCTCAGGCTGCTGTTTATTATAGCAAGATAGAATCTTGAAAGCCTCTCAGACGTTCTGTCTGCCTCGTCTTTGTACCAAACAAAATCAAGATGGGGTTATTTTGAAATTTATTTCCTAGGCTTTCATCTTCTCAGGAGTGAATAATCTTTTCTGAAAGTCACTCTTAACACTCACTCATCACTTTCCCATTCTCAAGGCCAGAGCTATTCCAGCTATCTAGCTAAATAAATATAAGATCTTTTCATTCTATTCTTCTCCTGCAGATTACATATATTTCCTGATTCTAAAAAATAGCAACCTACCAAATAAATCCCAAAGGAAAATAACTAGGACTCCAGGTGCCCAGGAAACTAAAACTATGCTACCCATTTACAGTGTGGGACACCCTACAATAGGAACGGCTAGGGGCACAATCTTTTTTATTTCCTACTATAGAAAGTCCTCCTTTAGCGACTGCCTTGTTTAGCAACCGTTTGCTGTTACAACTGTGATGAAAAAATAACTTTATGACCAATCCTTACATTTATTACAGACTTGTAAAGCAAAGGACAATTCAATTAAGCTCATAAGCACAGCTGGGGTTTCACTTAGCAACCACTTCACTTAATAACCAAGTTGCTAGTCCCAATTGTGGGTCACTAAATCAGGACTTACGGCAAGAGCTTTTAAACTATGAAAATATTTTAGCCAACATGCCGAAAAGTTCAATGCTAAGAATACCGAGATATACATGAGCAGTAATCCAATTCCATATCCTCCACTTTAACACAGTGACTTAGAAATGGCATCAAATATTTGCTGATTGTACTGTGGAGTCAGGATAATATATCACAATTACACTATTCACTTTAATATCCTTCTCTCCCTGGTTACTAAATTTTGAAGACATGCAAAAATAGTATATAATCATTTTAAAACAGCTATTAACTAAATTTATGAAATACTTTTTAGAGAAATCCATACAGGCAGTCCTAATCCTATGACCACATATGGAACCAAATTCTGTGATAAGTCAGTGTGGTTGTCAGTCCTCACATAACCAGATCTGATTTTATGACCATTTTTGCATTGGTCATAAGGACAAATCCACCTTAACCAATGGCATTTTTTTGCCATTTTTTTTGCTGGAAACTAGCAAAAGCCATCACAAATTGTGATAATGTAACTGAGGGACACTATAGCTGGTTGTAAATACAAGCCAGTTGCCAAGTACCCAACTGCAATCATGTGACCGTGGGAATGGCAATAGTTTTAAGTTTGAATTCAGGTCATAACTGAATTTTTTAGAAGCTGTTGTTAATTTGAACTATTATTATTTGTAAGTCAAGGACACCTTACTATCTAAAACTTTAAAAGCAACTGTTTGAGATTTAAACATTGCAAACTACTTTCACATTAAAATTTGGTTCATCAATGCATCATTCGTGTCGATTCCCTGTTCCTAATTTATATTGTCCTTTGCACAATGAGCATAATCTTCCTGATGGCATAACTGCTTTTCTCACACCACTGGAGCCTTCCTGACACCCTTAAAATCTTCTGTGCAGATTAAGGGCTTATTAAAGGATTAAACAAATCTGACCTCCTGATAGTAGATAAGAAAACTTTGTTGCACAGCTTCTGCTTATATAGCAAAAGCTGACATTGTTATTTCTGTTCTGTGTAGAGTTTTATAAGGAAAAAGAAATATTTAGCTTTGTTAAACAAATATTGGAGCCATGAGACAGAGTTTGGTTTAGTGGTTAAACTGGGTGACCATGAGTTCTAGTCCTGTCTTAGTCATGAAAACTGGCTGGGTGACTTTGGGCCAGGGTCACTCTCTCTCAGCACAACACACCTCACTGGATTGTTGTTGTGGGGAAAACAGAAGGATGGAACATTAGGTATGTTCACTGCCTTGTGTTAGTTATAAGAATAATAAAGGTGAAATAAAAATAGATAAATAGAAGTTAAGAATCAGTGTGGAATCCATGGCTCTTCAATGTTGTCTTTGATTCCTAAAGTACACACTGTAAAGTGTGTTATGCAAACAATAGTCCAAGAACATCCAAAGGGCTAAAAATTCATCATTCGTATTCTAGATCTTTTTTTAAAGAATAAATTACATCATCCCATTAAACCTCACTTTATTTGTTAATCTGAAACTGAGAACTTGCAAAGTAAGTTTAGCGAAGCATTTTAGCTTTGCAGCTTAAATCACATTTTACATCTTAACCTCAACAACACTGGATTTGACCCTGAATTAACAAGGGGCAGAGTTCAAAATGCTGAAAAATGAGACCAGCCTTAAATGGAGATAAGACCAAAATTAAGTTGCTCACCGTATAGATAATAGCTGCCACCATTCCAATAAGGGTCAAAGAACTTATGGAGAAGGAGAGGGCAGCTAAACCATCTGCAGAGAAAAAAATAAAGTTGTTTCCCTAAAATGTATACAAGCAAAGAAAATGAACTGGATCCAACCCAATATCACAGGGAACAATAAAGTATCAAAAATTGGTAGTGTAAACATTGTTAAAGGCAGAAAAGAGTGTCAGATCTCATTGGTTATTTCCCACCTACCCAACCCCCACCCCCCACATTGTGTTAAAAATTGATGCTGGCATTGATTTAAACACTTAATTCAAGCAATGGGGGACTGGTGACCATTCAGACCTTGCCAGATTGCAATGCCCATCACCCTTGATCTGCAGCTATGCTAGATAGCGCTGATGAGGGTTAGAATATTACAAAACTGGGAAGGTCACTAGTCCTCTCTTACTTTGTTACTTAAGAAGTAATGATGTCAACACCATACACTTACAATACTTTTGGCTTAAGATCCTATGAGTGTTGACCTGCATTCAACAGTTCTGTTAATTCTGCAGTGTTTGTACTTCCTCCAATAAGATTTCTAAGTTTTATCATTCAAATATATCTATTGTTTCTTTACTGGGAGCATGCTGCCTTGAAGGGCTATAACCTCAAAGAAAAAAATGGGGTACTTTAAATAAACCATATAATCTGAGGGTATCAAGGATATCAATTAATCCATCCCCATGATCACTGCATGATGTCCCTAAATATCCCAGTAACTGTCCAGCTTCTCCTTAATAATTCTAGCAGGGCAGAACCACCACTCCATGAGGTATTTTACCACAGATCAGCTGCACTCTCTGTTAGAATATTATACATTCAGCAATGAAATAAAACTGGGTCTAAATATTGGCACCATTAAATTAGCTCAAACAAAACTTTAGAGCTCTCCAGCTGTTATTTATATTAGTTCCTCAAAAGACTCAGAATCAACTACCATAAACACAATTTCTCTGCATATAGTAAATAGTAAACGGTATCGAGGTCTTCAATACTGAAACTAAACCTAACATAATAGTTCTATACTACAGAGGTCCCCAACATTTTTGGGCACCAGGGACCAGTTCCGTAGAGAGGTTTTTCCATGGACCGGAGGGTGTGAGGTTTTGTGTGCTGCCTGCATCTCATGGAGGGGGTTTCTTGTTTGTGTGGCCCAGTTGCTGGCATGCCGCAGCCCAGTACTAGTCCAAGGACTGGGGGTTGGGGACCCCTGCTATACTACCCAGATTATTCCCTCATGATTACCAGTTTATTAATTCACACACATTGAAATTCAAGTTGCCCCAATCCAATGGACTTTAGGGTAAGAAAATACAAAATTATCCAACTGATTTACAAGACAAAAAAAATTCTCACGGCTACTTCCAAGTTCTTCAAACAAAAGTTTTATTTTCTCCCACTCTGTTGAATTTTTCTTGGCAGGAATATCCAGTGGAACAAAAGCTCTGTAACAGGAATAAATGAAATATATAAAATCAACCTGTATCATTGTACTAATAATACTGGCATAATGTAGCAACTGCAATTAAAATAACTAAAAAAAATATAGCTAACTTCTTTGCTTCATATAAGAGCTATTTATTTTCAGGCATCTTCTAT
This sequence comes from Vipera berus, assembly GCF_964194415.1. Lineage (NCBI taxonomy): Eukaryota > Metazoa > Chordata > Lepidosauria > Squamata > Viperidae > Vipera > Vipera berus. The sequence goes on from NC_138202.1 coordinate 235,355,382, forward strand.
ATCTAATTTTACATATTTTTTTAAAAAAAATAATGCAATACCTCTAGCTTGGGATGAGTCATTTTGATTTTTGAGACAAATCAAAAATTCAAAGAAAGTGAAGAAAGCAGGCAAATTAACTGTTCCAGGTGAAGCTTAACTCCTACAGATTGATTTGGTGGGCCGGCTAGTGTAGTTTTCTTAGCAATAACACAGAAATGGCTTACCACTGCCACCTTCTGGAATGCTTTTCAACTCTCTATCCTATATCTGTGTCTTCTATGTCTTCATGTCTGTGCTCTTCCCTTTTAAATACTCATCAAGCCTGACCTTCCTCAGCTTATGAACCTAGATAAGATCAACCAGGCACTGTCATATGCTGAAACAACCAGCCAAATACAGAATGTGTAAGCACTTTATTTTGGTACAGCATGCCTAATATGACCATATGCTAAATTCAAAAGTATGCGAAAGAGAAATGAACTCACAACTACCGGTATTTCCTTCTAAAATAACTCCAAATATATCTTCATTCAAAATTTATTAATGTTTACTGCATTTGTTTCAACAGAAAATTCCAAGGGTCATGTAAGTAAAACTTAAAACTTTCCTTTTTCATCAGGCTGACCTGGACTGACGACAGGGGTTTTTAAAATGTTTTTTTTAATTTTTAAATTGTTTAATTTATTTTGGGGCTGTTTATTTAATTTTTTTAAACTTTTGTATTGTTGTTTTTATTGTTGTTAGCCGCCCTGAGTCCTTCGGGAGATAGGGCGGCATATAAGTCGCAAAAATAAATAAATAAATAAAGTACGGTATGTTACTTCTCCATACCTTTTAGTAACCCTAATGTTGATAAAGGATCAACAGGAAATAAGAGATTTTAATTTTGCTGTTCCCCACCATTCTAACAATCAATTCATGATTAATCAGTCTCACAAGAAGAATCAAATGGGTTATTGGGGAAGAACCATAGAGGTGCGCAAGTGTGAAGATGAAAACAGAAGTTGCAAGATAACACAATAGCTCTTGCTCCAAAAGAAAGAAAATCATTCCAATTGGGCATCTAATTCCTTGGTTTCTGTGAAAGTACCTTTCAGTTTAGTCTGGCTATTTAAAAGGTATTTTAATTGTTTTGTATCTTGGATTTTAGAGATTCGGCATTTGCTATAAAAGTGTAATGAAGAGTAGAGAAAGCTTAAATATAAATATTGTGTCTTGTCAATTCAGATAGCAAAAACATTTATTTCAAAATTAGTGATCTTGCACAATTAACATCACTTTTTACAAAAATGTACTGGCTTCCAACACGTTTCCATTTCGAGTACCAGGTATTAGTGATCAGAGCTTGAGATCTCGATATTTAAAAAATCGTCTTTCTTTGCATGCACTTACTTGGGAGCTTATCAATCTATCCCATTTTCAGTGGTGGGCTAGTATTGGATGACCTTTCCTTGCTGTTGACTTTATTTGGTGCCCAGACAAAAAACTGATATTTACCCTGTTCTTTGCATTTCATGCATTATATTTTCCCATTTATTGTTGTTTTTAATTACTTTTTTATTATATCCAGACTAGTTAAAATATTTAAATTAATAAATATCTTCTATATACTTTTATTTTCTTTTTATTTTGATGGTATCTGTTTATACACATAAGAGCTTTCTCCAGTAAGGATAAAAAAATAAACCTGGAGTAGTATTGAGATTAAATAAATCTTAGCAAATAATATCAGACATTTTATTGCTACTTTTATTATAGTATATCTTGGAATTGTTGACTAGAAATTGGCTTTAACCTCCTTCCCCAAATTTCTGGAGGCAACTATCTTTTAAAAATTAGAATACAAAAAGTGATGTGCTACATTATAATGTAGGCAATTTATGTCAAAGAAATAGGTATGCGTTTGTACCACATTGAAAATAAGTATTTTAGCAGTCATTCTGCTTAAATATTTGTATCTTCAAAAGCCACACAGCTTATAATAAACTAGGAGCTTCACTTTACCACATTATGATAAAAATAAAGTATCAATAGTATTGGACTGTTAATTTTTTACAGCAAAAGGACAATCTATTCAACACAATGATATATGGTTTCTTGAGAATATGCAGTAATAGTGACAATGCTATACCAATGATTAAGTAGCAACGTGTGTGCAGGCTTAAGGAGAAGTAAGCCATTCTGAGAAGTAACAAACACTTTAAGAAAATGAAATAAACCATTTATCCATGCTCATTTCTTTTAAGATCACATTTTATTTTAAATTAGTAAATTAGGTCTGTAAAAATGGTGAATTTCCATCTAGAAATAAAATTCCTGACACTGTCATTTAAAAGAGATTGTGCAACTAAATGCAACTTCAAGTGATTTAGGGGAAAGGAGGCAGGAGTAACTTTGAGAAAGGTTACAAATGGAAAAGAAAAATAGATTTCTGCAACATTCCATTTTGAGGGAATTTAAATAAAAGTTTAATTCATAAGAAATGTTGTTCAATGTGTAATTATAGGAGATGACCAGGCTGAGCCCAAGGGAGGGGTCAAATGCGTCATCAGTCACAAGTCCCTTCACACCCGCAAGAGATCTTAGTCCAGTCCACCTTGAATGCCTCTCTTAACTCCTGCTCATTTCTCTTAATGGTCAGTTAGCCAGATTCGTCTAGAGAGCTTAAGCTTGCAATAAATCTTTATATTCATTTGAACTGCCTAAATCTTTTGATTTCCTGGGCACTTGACAAGAATCCTAACAAGAATATGCAGAGACTGTTTTATAATCATTGTCAATATTCTAATACAATGAAGCTCATTTGTGACCTTTCTAAATCTTGAAAAAATAATAGAACAATTCCAAACCTTCAATCCTTGAATTTCTAAAAGTTAATTTTTAATGGCAGAGAGAAATGTTGATCTCTCACCCTTTTTCATGAAACTATTGTAGCACACTATTTTAATTAAAATTATTAGTTTCTCATAGAACTCAAATATAAAAAACATTACATTTATCAAGCAAAAATGTATTACCTTTGAATTTTTATTATCTAAATATCAACTTTCTCAGCGAAAAAGTTAAATAAAGTGTCACTGTAGAGATCAAGCTAGCAATAAATATTCATCAAATTCAAGCTACATATTAGGGAAGAGATTGGAAACAGTGACATTTGTGTGGGGCATGCACTGTATTTAATTAATTTGGGCAAAAGACTACAGCTTTATACAATAATCTTTCAAGTCTCATACATGATTTATTATTTCAGGACAAAAGTTATATGCATAATTTTAGGCTGTACAAGAGATAAACTGTCCTATTTTAGATTGTAATCAAGAATGTTACCTACTCGTAATTCCTAAATAGTTTGCCAGGGCAAATTTTAAAATCTAATGATCACTTTATGTTACTGGGAAAAAATCACTAGCATAAATACCCAATTCTAATTAATTTGCTTTATATATCAAGCCACACTTTACTCTACTTTAAAGAGGTTTTCAACTCTTAGGAGCAGGCCTAAGCTTAATAGAACAGCTGAGTGAAAACTGAATAAACACCTAAGACAACAATGGACAACAACAGTGTCAGCTATATTCAAGGTGTTAATCTCACTATATTTCAAAAACTGATGAAAAAATGTGGAAGCAGGAAAGTTCTTGAAGAATTTCAAGGTTTTCCTTCAGTTCCATTTCAAGGACATCATACTTTTCTTCCTCAATCACAGAACACTTTTAAAAACTCAACTGTACTACGCCATCATAACACAAACAACTGCAAACTTTCTCTGAAATTGTATTTATTTCCAACTTTTTACAGTATTTATTTCCACTTTCAAAATGAGAGGTAAGAATCCATCAACCATCAAAAACATCAGGACTGAGAACATACCAATTTTTACTGTGTTTGCAGTTCCTTTGTAGTCTCAAATAAGATAGGATTAAAGAATGTATACTTTCTGCTTATATGAACTTAGAAATTAAAAGGGCAATTTAATAAACCATACTATTGTAATGTATGTGTGTGTATGTATGTATGTATGTATGTACATGCATAATTCTTACCCGATCATTAGAAGAATTGTACAAACCAGAAGGAATCCTACTGTATACTTGACTGCAGTTTTAACCTGCTGTAAAAATAAAATAAGAAACCAAAATGAAGAAATAGTGATAGTTAGCTGCTATTTTTAAAAAAATTCCTTTAGTATATAATGAAGTCAATTTTATACAATGAATAAAACTTTCCATACCCCTGTTCAATAGAAAAATATCCAGTATTCATTAACTCTGTTTTATTAACTGTATCAAAGTCCCTAATTTTCTTCCTATGTTATCTCTGTAATTTTCACATTAAAATTAAAAGGCCTCTTTTAAATCTGAATCAGACAAAATATTTGGAAAACCACAGACATCTGCAATATAATGATGGGTGACAATTCATTACTCAAACGAATTTCTGAATATTTCCCATTAAACAGAACCCAGGCATATTATGAAGTTCCTTTTTCCACAGAGGACCCAGGATATTGTATAATGGATATCTTTGTCCACTAAGTTCTGAAATCATTGTTAGAAAAGTTTTGACACTTTTCCTATAGAAAGAGGTAGCTGCTTTCAGAAAGATGACCCAAGAAGAAGGATCAAAGAACAAATGCTTGAGAAAGGTAAGAACAGAAGAGAGATGTCAAATTATGTATAAATGGTAGCCAATGTTGACATAGTTTCCCATACATTTTCCCTTTTACTGTTAAAGCTTTGGTAAGCTCTCTGGTCTAGAAAAAGCATGATAGGTCCACCATGTCTACATAAAAACCTTTCATGGTAAGCCTAACATATCATTTTCCTACAGGGAAATGTTAATATTCTTTAGAGGCATATACCATGGCTATTTCCATGATGTGATTCTTATAGGAAAATCAGCTGGCTTTCTGACATCTGGATTAAGAACTGGTGAGGGCTCAGCAGCCAAAACCTAAAACACGGGTAGGCAACCTCAGCTCTTTTATGACTCATGGACTTAGCTGACTCAGGAATTCTGGGAGTTGAAGTCCATGAGTCATAAAAGAGCCGAGGTTGCCTACTAGACCTAGAATATGGCAGGAAGGTATGATGACTCCAGCTCCACCCCATTGTATATTGGTTCCTTCCTTAGCTATCCCTGTTCATTTTAATGTTAATACTTATCATTTTAATTGTGTTTTTTATCTTGTTGAAAGCCACCAGTGTCACCTGATGGCAAAATGGGTAGCATATAAATTTAATAAATGGATGAATGGACTCCTGGCCTTTTAAAAGTTAGCTAAGTCTTGAGTGTGCACACTGGTTGGAGGTAGAATTAGAAAGGCATTCATTTCTTTGAATAGGAAGAATATCAGAATTTTTATAACCCTATCAGTTGAGCATGTGGGAAGGATCTGTCCTCTATGGAATGCCCTGACCTTTCTCCTGGAAAAATGTGAGTTTTCTCAGTAGATGCCTCAATATTTGTGTCTGCGTAGAAAAGCAATTTTCTCTCAAGGTCTGTTAAGCCCCATTCTCTTGTTCAGTCTCTGCACAATTTTTATTTTAAAATAATGTTTCAATCCAGTATATCAGCAGGGAAATTCTGGTTCCCTTTCTTGCTTACTGTTGTCAGGCTGAAAAGTAACATTTAATGCCAGGAATTATTCTCATTCATTTTATAATCACACTAATAAAATGCTTTCAAATCTAGTTTCAAGAGAAGAACAAAAACAAACCACTATGTAGTGGCAACAACTTATATTTATACAAAAAGGAAAAAAAGGATTTTGATAATTGTGATTGCAGACAAATGTTAAGTAGTTTATTGTATTGTATTACAGTGAACCCTCAATTAAACAGACCTCAATTTAATAGACAAAATCTGCTGCATGTTATATTTTTTCCAAATTTTAAGCAAAAGCAGACTTTGTCCCAAGCAAAGCATGTTATTTGGTAAATCAGTCTAGAAAATTTTATTCACTGTAATTAGAAGGGTAAATGTTCACATCCAGATATAGCTTGAATTCATTTTCCACTTAATGAATATTCAGCTTTAATTAAAACTTCTTCCCTTATTAGTTAAGATTAAGGTTTACTGTATAGTTTGTCTCCAATTCTGCCTTAATAGGCACATTTTCCAAACAGAAAAAGGAGCAATTATTTTAAGAGGCTATAAGTATCATACAGTAATAAAGGTATTGATGTCAATGCTAGTTATATATAAATATATGAACATTTTTAAACATAACGCATTTCACTCTGTTTATAATGAATTAGCAAACCTGGCCAAAACCCCAACATTTTTAGCATTTTTTATGATTAATGTCATATTTAGAAGCATTTAATTTTCATTTAATTTTCTGAACAGATTTAAGAAGTCTACAGCTGTGGACGGAAAGCAGAAAATGTACCTCGGTGATGCAGCATATGCTTTCATAGAGACAAGAAAGAATCAGATAATCGTGACATTATAGTTAAAAGGATAAGTACAAAGTAAACACAAAAGATAAAGTAGATTATACTGAACTAAACAGATCTACTGTATATGAGGCAGCTCTCTGCGCCCCCATGAGGACATTCAGAGGGGGAAGGACCCCCAGGTTACACCCAGCTTCAATCTATGTAAGAAAACATGATTTCCTTTCACCTTAATAAAAAATTTAATGTTTCAACTATCACTGGAACAAGGAAATCAAACCCTTTTTTTCACCCTGTATATCCAACCAAGCAATTGACATCAGTATAACCATCTTACCGAACATGCATTGCCATCATCTTCATCTTTCTCTTCATAGTAGAAGTAGACAAAAGGGATCCATAAAAATACGCAGAATAATATGATGGAGTAAAGAGCTACAATGAAAGAATGAGACAACAGGGATATTCTGAAACAAAATAATTCACAAAATGAGTCCTTCAATTCATTTTTACTACAGATACTAAGCAGGGGTATAAGTAAAGTAGAATCCAGTTGAAGTAGGTCTCTCTAGCTTCAATGTACAAAGTACTCAAATAATGCACTTCTGTATTATGTCATTAATATATGCAAGCTTTACAACTTGTCCAAAGAACATCTACTATAAAGTACAAGAATACGAACACGTTCATAAGTACAGGTAGTCTTCCATTTACAAACATAATTAAGTTTGGAATGTTGCTAATTTCAAAGACAAGAGGGTCAAACAAGATGGTCAAAGAATGTTGCTCCTACAAAAACCAGAGTCAAACTATTTTCCAATGCACCAAAAGACAAGACAAAAAGAAATAGATGGAAACTAACCAAGGGGAGAAGCAACCTAGAAGTAAGGAGAAATTTCCTAATGATGAGAGCAATCAACCAATGCAATAGCTTGCCTTCAGAAGTTGTTGTGGGTGCTCCATTGCTGGAGGCTTTCAAAATGAGACTGGACAACCATTTTTATGAAATGGTATAGGGTCAACTGTTAGAGCAGGGGTTGGACTAGAAAACCTCCAAGGTCCCTTCCAACCTTCTATGTTCTATGTTCAATATCATTTTTAATGAGCTTCATTGTTAGCCCCGGTTTTTTTTAAAGGCTTTAATTTATACCTGATAATTTATTTTGTTTCTTATATATGACTTGTCAAGAACTCTTGGCTTCAGATGGGATACAAATGTTGTAATAAATAAATCTTTAAAAAAAATATGTGAAAAATCTCTATATAATAACACAGTTCAAGAGTACATCCAGAGATGGAACAAAGCATGTCTTCATCTACAGTCATTTTGATTTATCTGTAAAATATTCTTTATCATTAATACTTGTTTCATGTAAAGCACACTGTCAAGCTGTCTTGATAAAATGAATTTAATTAATTAAATTCAGCTGTCACTCAAAAAAGATGTTATTTAACTGATGGAATATTTTTATATAACTTTGTCAAGCCACTGAAGAGTTATTTTAAGTGTGCAGTTTGCAAGTTGCTCTAGCTAGAGTTCCCCACTGCAAAAAAATAGTTAAAAATATTTTTTTCCTCAAGATTAACAATAACAAAGATTCTTCAGCATCTGTGAAAGAGCCCTTTTTCACTGTTGCCATGTAGTCTCAGATAAGCAAACTTGCATTACATCTCCAATCAAACATATTCAACTTTGGAGAAGATGAACATTTTTTAACATACAATGTCACACCCACACTTACAAATGGCTTGTCAACGTTTTATCAGATATATAAAACAAGTCACGGAAAACCATAAACTAAATTGTCAAGTCCTAAAACGAACCTAGCTGAAGCCATCTTTGTCGTTCTAAGTTGCCACAAGTTGGGAGGAAAGGGGGGGGGGGAAGAAACCAACAACATTGCTAAACACAGAGCAGTCTAATGGAAACCTAGGTCATTCCTACAGGAACTGTAAGGTGGAAAGAAGTTTCATGGAGCCCACCAATTGCTTTTATTGGGTTGCATGATCAATAGCATAGTAGAGAGGAGGGAATTGTTACATTTAGCTACAGTGCATCCCTAGGGGATTTTTAGAGTTGGTTTCCCTTTTGACCGTGTCGATATTATGTATCTAATAAACATGTTCTTTGAGGAAACTTCAACCCCCAGTTCTGATTTATTTGGTTTCATTAGTCGGAACCATGACATTAAACCAACTCTCTGAAGCCCTTTTACTGCTCTAAGCCAGAAGACTATCAAAATGTGATCCTCAGGGTCCTAAGTTCCATCCACCTACCCAATTGTTTTGGGAGGATGCTAGGATGGATAAGAAAGGGGAAGCAACTACTAATCCCAGAGCAATTCCTGCAGATGGAACACGGATGGCTGCCCAGGCTGAGGATGGAGTTCCACTAATGGGGGCTTGACCGAAAGTTCGTGTGGATAAATCTGACAGGCCAACAATGCGGAAGGAAGCTCTAGCTCTAGCCATCAGAGACCTTCACCAGCAGAAGACTTCCAGTGTAAAAGTACCCCCAAGGCTGCTGACGCTGAGTTCCCCTTAATCTCTTCCCATGGCCCTTCCGAAGTGGAAGGTAAAGAAAGTAGCAGGATGGAATAAGTTGGGGAAATGGAAGTACTTGATGGCAGTCCTCCACCTCCTGCAGACCCACTTCCATGGGCAGTTGGTCGAGAAGCTGAAGGAGAAATTCAACTGTTTGGACATCAGAGAAGTGACCTCAATTGTACAATATGAGATCTCAGCTAGAGCCGAAGCCAGGCCAACGCAACTGCTTCCCGCCTTTTGGAGTCCAAGTCCAGTCATTATGTCCCATGTGGCTTTTCCATTTCCCAGAACTGCAACAGCATGGAGTCCAGGACCCAGGACCCAGACAAAGTCTCCCGTGCCAACAGCAAGCTGCCTGCCCAGTGGGGCAACTGGGACGGTTTTGAAGGTAGGCTCAACTTCAACCAGAGCCCTAGTACCAACGACCTGGTTGGCACCTGGTGTACTGGGCACCTCCACCTCCTGCAGACCCACTTCCAATCAGAGACACATTTGATGGGGACCTGGATAAGCTGTCATTCTTCCTGGTGTGGGTTCATCTAGACCAGACATGTCAAACTCGTGACGTCACGTAACGTATCAGGACGGTTTTGCCATTGCCAGCAATGGGGTGGGTGTGGCTTCTGCACGACGCATCCGGCCCGCGGGCTGGCAGTTTGACACCCCTGCTCTAGACCCATCTACCCTGATAAGAGCATGATGGGGAATGCTGTGGCAGCCAACCTAGAGGGAGAAGCTGCAGAGTGGATGACCAGCCTTCATGCACCAAAACCTGGAAACATGGACCTTTTCCTGGGAGAGCCAGGTTCAAAGACAAATTCCAGGCCCTGCAAGCTGAAGTGGAAATACACACCCTAAAGCAGAGAGGCTGACCAGCAAAGGGAGTTTGTTCGAGAGTTCCGAAGGGTCACAGACAAAATAAGGTAGTGGCCGGAGCGGTCACTATTCCACTGCTTTAAGGAGGGCTTGGACTGTGACCTGTTTCAGGTATGTATCTATAGGGGGATTCCTAAACAGATCTGTAACGGATGGCAGTGACACTGGAATTGAACTTCAATGCTACAAGGCCAGCACACCTGAATCAAAGCCAAGGTAAATCCAGAAACGGTGCCAGTTCAGATGACCTCCAGAAGTGGCTTCAGTAGCTGGTGCCCCCAGAGCTCCTGCTGGAGCCCCTATCAAGTGCTTCCAGTACTGCCAGCAAGGACATCGAGTAGCTGAATGCCTAGCGCCATGACTAAGCTGAAAAAGCCACAGCGGAGAAGTTAAGAGAAGTCGAGCTGGGTACAACAACATTAGAGTTGGAAGGAACCTTGAAGGTCTTCTAGTCCAAACCCCTGCTCAGGCAGGAAACCCTATACCAGGCGTGTCAAACTGCCAGCCCACGAGCTGGACACGTCACCGGCAATGGCAAAACTGTCCCAATACGTTGTGCGACGTCACATGATGTTGCGAGTTTGACGTGTCTGTCTTATACCATTTCAGACAAATGGCTGTCCAGTCTCTTCTTAAAAACTTCCAGTGTTGGAGCATTCACAACTACTTTAGACTACTTTATCAAATGTCTTACTGAAGTCCAAGTAAATTATATCCACAGCATTCCTCTGGTCTACTAATTTTGTCATCTAGTCAAAGAATGCAATAAGATTTGTCTTATTTTGACAAACCTATGTTGGCTTTTGGTAATGACTTTGTTTGCCTCTAGGTTTTCGCTGATTTGTTATCTTTTCCAGAATCTTCGCAGGTACTGAGGTCAGGCCGATGTCTGTAGTTTCCTGGATCCATTTTTTTCCTTTTTTGAAGATGGAAACTACATCAGCTCTTTTCCAGTCCTCTGGTAGTTCCCCAATGCTCCAAGATCTTTGAAAGATATAGTTCAGTGGTTTTGAGATTACATCTGCCACTTCCTTCAGAATCTTGGGAGTCTAATCCATTTCGTCCTGGTGATATGAACTCGTCTAGGGTGGACATGTGTTCACTTACTGTTTTCTTGCCTATCTTATGTTTCTAATCTGTTTTTTAAGGTAGCTTTTGATAGTTTGGACTGTTTTTTCCCTTTGTGTAAAGACATACACAAAAAATAAGTTAAGTAGTTCTGCTTTCTCCCTGTTGCTTTCCACCTTCTTGCTGCTTTCTCCCACTAATGGACCAATCATTTCCTTAACTTTTTTCTTGTTTTTTACATGTTGAAAGAAGCTTTTTTGTTATTTTTGACTTTTGCCGCAAGCCTTATTCATTTTGAGCCTTAGCTTTCTTCACTTCATCTTTGCAGGCTCGGGCTATTTGCTGATATTCTGCTTTAGTTATATGCCCCTTTCCATTTTTTATACTTGTCCTATTTGTCTTTCAATTTATCAGAGTTCTTTATGTAACCATCCTGGTTTCTTCTGAGAGTTGTTATTTTTCTTCTTCATTGGTATTGTGTTAGACTGAGCTTTTATAATCTCACTTTTCAAAATTTCCCAAGCTTCTTGAGTTGTTTTCCCCTTGAGGATTCTCATCCATAGAATCCTTCCCAAGCTCTAAGTTTATTGAAATTAGCTCTCTTAAAGTCCAATACTCTACTTTGACTATGTGCTATTGCTTGTGCTTGCATAATGTTGAACTCCAATACTGCATGATCACTCCCCCCCAAAGTTCCTGTGGCTTCAACACCTTCTATCATTTCATCTCTGTTCTCCTAGTTCCCTTCTCTGCTTTTTGGGAGACAAAATTGTCTGCTAGGTTTGTCAAGAATTTGTTTGATCTTCCACGGTGCAGAGTTTGTCTCTCAGTTGATGTCAGGGTAATTAAAGTCCCTCATTACTATTGTCATTTGCTTCCTACATACCTTAGTTACCTGGCTAGACAAAAGTTCATCTATTTACTCTGTTTGGTTGGGTGGCCTATAGTATACACCAGGGGTTGGCAACCTGAAACAGTGAAAGAGCCACTCGGAACCAGTTCCCTCACAAAAGGAAAAACTGGGAGCCGCAAAAAATGGGTGTGCACGCGCGTGCATGCACACAACAAAAGGCTTGACAGAAGAGTGGAGCGTAAGGCGAGACATACAGCCGCCCTGCCCCCTCCGGTCTCATTCACTCGCCTTTGCTTGGAAAAGCTTCTCTCTCACTCTCTCATTCACTCACATTTTGCTCTAAAAAGCCTCTTTCACACTCTCATTCACTCACACTTTGCTCGAAAATGCTTCTCTCTCGCTCTCATTCACTCACCAACTCGAAAGGCCAGCCACAGCACCTTCATTGACTTCCATGGAGATGCTTGGCAATGAAAGGGCCGATTAAAACCATTCCCGCTAGTGCTGCTACTGTGAACTTTTTCACTTGCTGCTTGGTTCCGATGCAACCAGAGAATCCCCAGATGCCACTGCTGGGGTGGAGGAGGCTGCCTGGGTTTGGCCATAGCGGAAGCCAACAACAGTAGCGGTGGAGGCGGTGGCGAGAGAGATGCTGGAGGTCTGCCGCATCTCCGTCAGCCTCCGTCTCCTCCGCAGAAACAAATCCCCGTGCCGGCCCCCATGGCAGCAGCGAGCTCCAAGGACCGGGCAATCGCTCCGGCGGCGATGGCTCCTGTTGGGGCGGTCTAGTGCACTCGCCAAGACGCTGGAGTGGCTTTGGCAGCAGGAGTAGCAATGCCTGCCTACCGGGAGGAAGAAACAGGAAGGTGGCAGTGGCAGTGGCGGCTGCTGTTGAGGCAGCTTAGTGCCCTTGCCAAGCGCCTCCATTGCTACTATTGTTGACTTCCGCTATGGCCGAACCCGGGCAGCCTCCTCCATCCCCAGCAGTGGCATCTGGGGATTCTCTGGTTTCATCAGAACCAAGCAGCAAGTGAAAAAGTTAGCAGTAGCAGCAATAGCGGGAGCGGTTTTAATCGGCCCCTTCATTGCCAAGCGTCCCCATGGAAGTCAATGGAGGCCTTCTGCGGCTGGCCTTTCGAGTTGGCTGGCCTTTCGAGTGAGAGAGAATCATTTTCGAGCAAAGTGTGAAAGAGGCTTTTTAGAGCAAAATGTGAGAAAATGAGAGCAAGAGAAGTTTTTGCGAGGAACGTGTGAGTGAATGAGAGCGAGATAAAAGCTTTCCTTTTATCCCTTTCTTCCAATACCACCTTCCCCCCGGCTGTTTCTCCCAAGTCACCAACCTTCACAGCTCTCTACCGCTGCAATCTTTTTGAGTTTTATAATACAACAATAAAAAAATAAGACCCTAAGGAGAACACTTCCAAAATCTTTTCATAATATGGTGGACGAATTAAATATACTAGATGTTTGGAGAGAAAAATATCCGGAAAAGAAGCAATATACATTCTATTCTAACAGACACCTTTCCTGGTCAAGAATAGATATGATATGGACATCAATAGACTTATTTACAAGTACACAAAATATAAACATAGAAACAAGCACATGGGCGGACCACAACCCAGTCACAATTTCATGGAAAGGACAAAAAAAAGAACAAGATGGACATTAAATCAAACTGTATTGAATGAAAAAGACTTCCAGCAATATGGAAAAAGAAATGAATTTCTTCTTTAAGGAAAACAAAACAGAAGATACCTCACTTCAAAATGTCTGGGATACGGCGAAAGCGTACATGAGAGGATTTGCTATATCTTATATGGGGAAAAAGAATAAACAGAAAAGACAAATTGGGGAAAAATTGGAGGAAGAATATAAGACTCTTGAGAAAGAATTACAGAAAGATACACAAAACAAAAAGATTAAAAATTTAATGAAGTTGAAGAGGACTCAGATCTGACCCAGATCAAAAACTATAGACCAATATCGCTACTGAATGTGGACTATAAAATCTTCACTTCAATAATAGTTGAGAGGCTGAAAAGATTTTTGACTGAATTTATACACTCAGATCAAAATGGATTTTTGCCAAAGAGACAAAAATACAATACTAGATATATTGGAATATTATGAACTTCATCCAGGGAAACAACTGACACTAGTATTTTTAGACGCGCAAAAGGCATTTGATAATGTTTCTTGGCAATTTATGATTCAACAGCTAAAAATAATGGACTTTGGTCAAAACTTTATAAAAACGATTCAGACAATATATCAGAAACAAACAGCAAAAGTAATTGTAAATGGGGATTACATAGAGAAACTTTATATACGAAAACGCACAAGACAAGGATGTCCATTATCCCCATTGCTATTTATCTTAACTTTGGAAGTTTTAAATAGAAACATTAGGAAAGATCCAGACATTAAAGCAGGGGTGTCAAACTCAATTTCATTGAGGGCCGCATCAGCATTGCGGTTGCCCTCAAGGGGCAGGGTGGGTATGGCCAGGGTGGGCGTGGCCTACTGGGTGGGCGTGGCTAGAGTGCATATGGCCTACTACATCATTCGCATCAAGGGTGCCTATGGGGGCCTGGGCAGGAGTGGGACAGATCTGAGGGTCTCTGGCAGAAGGAGGGTCTCTGGGCCAGGGCCAAGGCAGTGGGGGCCGTTCCCTCACTGTTTCCAGGATGGCTTCGCGGGCCACATGAAACCACTTCGCGGGCCAGATCTGGCCCACGGGCCTTGTGTTTGACATGTCTGCATTAAAGGATGGAAAATAAAAGGTGAAACCTACAAACTGCAAGCATTTGCAGATGATTTGGTATTTTAGAACCTTTAGAGACGATTCCTAAACTGTTGGAAAAGAGAATAATTTGGAGAGATAGCAGGGTTAAAGATAAATAGAGAAAAAACTAAAGTGATAGCTAAAAATTTTACAGATAACAAAAAAAGCAATTATCAGAAAAAATAGAATTGCAAATAGTCAAAAAGGTCAAATATTTGGGAATATATTTGACAGCAAGATGTTCAACAATAAAAGAAGATAATTACATTAAATTGTTAAACCAAATAAAGCTTGATTTGGAAAAACGAAAGAATCTTCAACTGGCGACGTTAGGAAGAATTGGTATGGTGAAAATGAATATATTACCAAAAATATTATTTTTATTTCAAATGATACCTATAAAACTGGAGAAAAAATTCTTTGAAGATTTAAACTCTCTAATTCAAAAATTCATCTAGCAAGGAAAGAAAGCTAGAATTAAATTAAAAATGTTACAAGAAGCCAAGGGAAATGGAGGCTTTGGCTTGCCAGATTGGGTTTTATATTATCAAGCATCAGTGTTAACATGGGTAAAAGAATGGATAACTGTTAGAAATAAAAGACTGCTGTATCTGGAGGCACATGACCTGCAACTTGGTTGCATGCTTTTCTATGGTATGGAAAAAATAAAATACATAAATACTTCCAAAACTACTACATTAAAAATGCATTATTATTAACCTGGGAAAAAATAAAAGGTAAAATTTATTTGAAAATTCCAGGATGGCTTTCAACAATGGAAGCATTCATACATCCAAATCTAGTCAGTCTCAATAAAATATGGACGTAAAAAGATATTCTAAATTCTGAAGGGAACTTAAAATCCAGGCAAGAGATGGAAAATCAGGGCATCGATTTAAGATGGTGGTCACATTTACAAATGCAGTCAGATCTGACAGTATGGATTTTACAAAGAACAGACTATGTTTCATCAGACATTATTAACTTCTGGTGAAAAGTTAATTAAAAATGTACAATTTCTTATTAAATTTCAAAATGGAAGATGAACAAGTAAAAGAGACAATGATACTATGGGCAAAGAATTTTGGATATAATATAGACTTAGAAAAGTGGCAAAGTTTGTGAGAAACTATAAATTGACAATGTCAGCTCTATACAAAGAAAACTTATATAAAATGTTTTATAGATGTCATTTGCCACCAACAAGATTAGAAAAAATGTTTAAAAACATGTGACAGAAATGTTGGAAATGTAAACACAAACCAGGTACTTATTACCATATGTGGTGGACATGTGTTAAAGCGAGGAGATATTGGACCATAATCCACACTTGGTTAGAAACAAAGTTAGAGAAACACATAGACTATTAATCTGATTAATAATGCCAGAAAAACTTGATAAGCAAAGTATATATTTGGTTCTACATGTGATAACAGAGGCAAGAATTATATTTGCACAATATTGGAAGAATGAAGAAATACTACCAGAAGAAAAAAATGATCAAAAAATATTAGACTGTGTGGAATTGGACAGACTTTTAAGGTTGAAAGAAAAAGAAGAAACAGAATATTTTCAAACTTGGGACCTATTTTATCAATGGTTAGAGAAAAGATTTAGGGATTAGGAATTTAATTTGTATTAGTGAACAAGATACTCAGATAATACGCTTTAGTTGAATAATTATAATTGAATTCTGTTAGAAAAAATAATAATAAAACTTAAAAAAAATAAAAAGGTTGTTTGCAGGAGAACCAGTATTCAAACATCCTAATCCTGAGGAGCAGTTCATCATCCAAGCGGATGCCAGAGATGTTGCAGTGGGAGCAGTTCTTCAGAAAAACAACAAGGAGGTCCTGCAACCATGCACTTACACCTCCAGGAAATTCACTGACACAGAACAGCGATGGGCTTTATGGGAGGAGGCATTTGCTGTGCAATGGGCATTGCTAACCTGGCGCCATTTCCTAGAGGGAAGTAATATACCATTTGAAGTGTGGACTGACCATAAGAACCCTGAAGCACTTAGAATGCTGCAGAGGTTGTCCCCCAAGCAGGTTCGATGGGTGCAATATTTCAACTGTTTTAACTTCTCTCTAAAATACATTCCTGGAGGGAAGAACTTCCTAGTTAACACCTTGTCTAGAATGCCACAGTACAAGAGCCATCGCAAGGAAATGGTCAGTGCTATCATCCCCTCACCCCAAAAGTCAGCACAAGACATCAAGCTCAAAGACAATCCACTGGCCCCGACAGCAGTTTGACCGAGAGACTTAGAACCGAACTGAAATCTGACCCGTTTCAGAAACAACAGGCAATTGGTGACATATAAAGATGAATTAGCACGGAAGGGTTTCAAATTGTACCTTCCTAGCACCCTCAGGGTCCAAGCCCTGCAACGAAGCAATGATGCCAAGAAAGCCAGTCACTTTGGGTTACTAAAGACTTTACACTTAGTAAGACGGCAGTTCTGGTAGCCAGGAATGAAAAAAAAGACATATGTTAAGAGCTGTGTAACTTGTGCTGCCATGAAAAAAAGACCAGGAAAGCCCCCTAGACTGTTACAGCAAGTAGCGGAACCACCCCAGCCCTGGAAGGAAATCACAATGGACTTTATCATAGAGCTCCCTGAAAATACAGAAATACCATGATTTGGACTGTTATTGACCTTTTCTCAAAGCAGGCTCATTTTATAGCCTGCCCTGGTCTTCCCTCCACCCAGAAACTGGCAAAACTATTTTTAAAACTTATCAACTGACTCCACAGAGCACCAAGAAGAATCATATCAGACCGAGGAGTCCAGTTCATTGCAAAATTCTGGAGGAGTTCGTGAAGCTGACCAGATCCACCCAGGGACTCAGCTCGGATTTTCATCCAAATACGAATGGAGCTGCTAAACAAGCGAACGCAATGGTGGAACAATACCTGAGATGCTATGTTAACTGTCAGCAAAGTAATTGGGCAGATCTCCTGCCTTTTGCTGGAGTGGCATACAACAATACCGTGGACAGCAGTACTCAACTTACTTCTTTTAAAGTAGCTACAGGCAGGGAAATCATTCCCACGCCTGAATATCCTAAAGAACCTCCCATTTCACAAACACTCACCGAATGGGTAAACTTGATGCAGAATGCTTGGGCAAGCATCAAACCTGATTTAGCCAAAGCCACAAAGATTCAAAAGTGCAAACAGATAAGAAGTGATCCCCCCAATAACAATTTCATATATCTCTCAACCAAATACCTAAGATTAAAACTACCATGTAAAATGCTATGACCTAAATTTATTGGTCCTTTCCCTATCGTAAAAATCATAAACCCTGTCACGATGGAGCTAAAGCTCCCACCACTCTTGGTGAAAATACATCCAGTTTTTCACTGCAGTTTGCT
Organism: Vipera berus; assembly: GCF_964194415.1. NCBI lineage: Eukaryota > Metazoa > Chordata > Lepidosauria > Squamata > Viperidae > Vipera > Vipera berus. Next base: position 235,373,283 of record NC_138202.1, read on the forward strand.
GAAACCAGTTATAGAATCAACATTGAGACCAGTACTTCGAACTGCCTCAGGTCCCATTATAGTGGAGGGTGACACCCATTATGAAATAAGAATTTTTGATTCTAGATGGTATAAAGGGAAATTACAGTACCTAGTTTAATGGAAGGGTTATCCTTTGAAGCTAGATGGTGAAAAGTAGAGATGTAAAGGCAGATAAATTATTACAGAAGTTTCATGATAAATATCCCCCAAAGCCTAGGGAACCTCCAGACGATAGAGCAGACATGTCAAACACAAGGCCTGGGGGCCAGATCCGGCCCACGAAGTAGTTTCAAGTGGCCCGCGAAGCCATCCTGGAAACAGTGAGGGAACGGCCCCCACTGCCTTGGCCCTGGCCCAGAGACCCTCCTTTTGCCAGAGACCCTCAGATCTGTCCCACTCCTGCCCACGCCCCCATAGGCACCCTTGATGCGAACAATGTAGAGCTGGCCATGCCGACCCAGTAGGCCATATGCACACTAGCCATGCCCACCCAGTAGGCCACACCCACCCAGGCCATACCCACCTGGCCCCTTGAGGGCAACCGCAATGCTGATGCGGCCCTCAATGAAATTGAGTTTGACACCCCTGCGATAGAGGATTAGCGGAAAATTAATGTATATCTGTGCTTGTAATTTTTCAGGAACTTTAGGGGAGTCCGTCAACTTCTGAAATGAATTTGGTTGAACCCATCTTTGTCATTCTAAGTTGCCACCGGTTGGGATGAAGGGGGAAAAAGAAACTGACAGCATTGCTAGACTAAACACAGAGCAGACCATGGGAACCTAGGTCATTCTCAGGAACTGGAAGGTAGAGAGAAGTTTCATTGAGCCTGCCAATCACTCTTATTGGGTAGTGTGGTCAATAGCATAGTAGAGGGGAGGGAATTGTTACATTTAGTTATACTGTATCCCTAGGGGGATTTTTAGAGTTGGTTTCACTTTTGACCGTGCCAATATTATGTATCCAATAAACATGTCCTTTGAGGAAACTTCAAGCCTCGGAGTTCCAATTTATTTGGTTTCATTAGTCAGAATCATGACATTAAGCCAACTCTCCAAAACCCTTTTACTGCTCTAAGACAGAAGACTATCAAAAAGTGATCCTCGGGGTCCTGAGTCCCATCTATCTACCCAATTGTTTTGGGAGGATGGTAAAGACTCAGGGAAGATACTAGGATGGATAAGAATGGGAAAGCAACTACTAATCCTGGCGCAATTCCTGCAGAACACGGATGACATAAAATGAAGCAAAAAATATAAAAGCTGATAAATATATCACACAGAGAAAATCCTGGGAGTCCTTCAGGATAATCTAAACATTAGGACGTTTTGGAGATAGCAGAAGAATAGAAGGAAACTATTTACAGTAAACTAACTGCAGTAAACTGTAGCCTGACACACTGGATTTTCTTAAAACCATAAAAATTATCCCCAAATTAATCCAATCTTTAGCTCTGATTAATATTTGGTTGTGTTATTGCCTATTTTGATGCCTATTTTTATTAAATCATGGTTCAGTTTAACATAGAATGAGTAACAGAAATGTACCTCATTAATCTGATATATTTAGAATAACAACATCAGGAATATTTTGTGTACAGTCAAATCATTACTACCATCTGGAGGCTGGTTGATGTAACAGCACCAAACCTATATCCTATTGAATTTCCATGGTTTTATATAGTGCACTAAATATAATTCTTCCAAAACAGAAAATATTTATTTTTAAAAAAAATTGCTGAAGATAACAATGTTTAGTATTATCTAAGAATATATGAAACAGCAGATTAACAGGATCAGAAAAAAGAACAGGGAAGGCGATACAGTGATTATCACAGAATCTTGGGACATCAACCTAAATGTTAAAACTAGCATAAACTTTTGAAATTGTATAAACCAGATGAAAGAAATGACCATGAGATCAGTTAGAAATTATTTTGTACTACGGCACCACAGAAATGTTATGTAATAAATCTAACTAGTATAGCCAATAAATGTGGATTCTTGAAATTGCTAAGCTTTTCATCCTTACTCTAAGTTTACGAAAAATTACAGTACAGAGGTGTATTTGCAATACTCACTGTAATATGCATATAATACTGTATCTTCAATTTGTCTTGTAACATTGGCATCAGCCCAGTCCTACAAATGTTCACAGAAGAAGAAAACACTGTTAAGAGTATGTAAACCGCAATTTTTATGTCCAGTTAATTTTTTTAAAAGATCAATCTCTGCAACTGTGCAAACATATAGTCTAGTTATATATAATTAATCACCAGTACAAATGATATTGAAGCCCATTTAAAAGTAATATTCAAAAATTTTGTCATGGTTCCGACAGATGAAACTCTTCAAAAGAACTTCGAGGCATTGTTTACCTTAAAGAATCTTTTATTTGAGAAACAAAGTATCGGCACTACATAGTAGAAACCAGAAACTAAATTCCCCTCCCCTGGATACAAAGTAGCAAAGTGCAATTCCCTCCTCCCATAAACAGTCATAAATCACATTCCCCAATTAGCTTGAAGGGCGGGCTTTCTCCCCAGCTCTCCAGCCCGCCAAAACACTATCAGCTCTGAGCCCAATATCCTTGGGTTCCACAATTAAGTTATTATTGTTATAACTAGCTGGACTCTCATCCCTATTCCCCCTCCCAAGAGCAACTAATTCTAAAAGTAATAGAGAAAATGGCTGCATTTCCATCTGTTGTCAAAGCAAGAACATCTGATGTTAGCAGCGTTGACCTTTTTCATATAAAGAAATCTATAACATGGTAGTAAAAATTGACATTGGATGTGGATGAACTAATAATCAACTATGATTCTTCAAAAATATTAAGATGCATTAAGTTGGAAGCAAAGAACATGCTGAAAACGTTTTAGTCACCTTAGCATTTTCCAGTAAATGATATTTATTCTATTCGACTATATGTAGCCATTATTTCTTATACTTAGATATATTAATATCTCTTAATGAAAAATTGCAATGAAATAAATAATAAAAGTAGGTAGGCGATATATGTTAATGTTGTAGAGTACTTTTTTATTTTATTAACTTTAGAGGCTGCCCAGTTCCCAACGACTCTGGGCATTTTCCAATTAAAAATAAGGGGGGACCCTTTAAAACAGAGCAAAAAAGAACCATGCACAACTGGAAACTATATGATATAACAAAAACTTTGACAGTGACTCAACACCCACCTTAGGTACCAGGCCCTGGGAGAACTCCTATCTCAAATGGGATAGTGCCATCCTCTCCAAAACTAAAGATAAAAAGTCCCCAGATTTAGGGAGTCAAATACTCCAGTCTCTTGTTAAGACAGAGCCTGAACCTGTTACTCCTCATCCAGATCTGAAAACCCTCCAGACACTCAGTCAGAGCATTGACAGCTTCATCAATTAAAACAGATACACACAAAAAATAAATTGGGTACTTAAGAGAGGTACATAAAATTATAGAATACAAATACCTAAAATAAAAACAATCTACCGTAAATTGAATAAAAAAATTGTGCAATAACCATCAATTTATAGAATTATACTTCTATATACAAAATGTGCCCCTTCCTTATATGTTATTGCTATTAATCACTACAGAATCACAGAACATCTTGTATTTTCTTGTATTTTACAGACAGCAGGTTATACATACAGCCCTAAATCTCAAGAGTAGATTACATTTGGAAAAAGTTCAGATGTAATTTTTGTTTACACTGGCAATGTTAGGAGTACAAATTCTGAGAATGATACTTTCTATTGCTGCAAAAGAAGTCCAAAGTGACTTGACTACATCCACAAGGCCCTGTGAAACATTCTGTAAAACTGACAGCCTTTTCACTTATGTGGAGGTTAAAGACCTAGATGAAAATTTTCTGCAATACAGTATCATTCTGAAGGGAATTCTGAACTGCCTTCACCAAGCATTGGCAGTAGATCTCTAAGTCACTTGTCAATTGTCATAATTCTGATTCGAAATACCAAATATAATTAAATAATGTTTTGAATTATCCTAAATTGTTTTCCATGATCACCTGCAAGACATATGGTAAACATTTTTTTTTATATCTTCTGTAGCACTTGGTTGTCAGCTAAACAGTACTGGATACGCTTCACGTTCTAAGATGTTGGGTACATCTTACAATTTTTAACGCTAACAGTTACTTTCCTAGCATCAATGTCACCAAAAACAATATACTGTACTTAGGTTGCTCTTACTAACAACCAATGCAAATCACATCAACTTGATGAGCAAATAAGAATTCGCATTGGGGAATACAGCAGCAGCATCTCAAAACTTATTGTTTTCCCAAGCTACACACACTTAAGAAAAAAGTACAAGATCTCACTTGTGTCAAACTCTAGATAACATTTCTTTCCCTAAAGTACATTTCTTAATATTATTTTTAAAAAAATCTTTTAAAAAATGTTCAATAAATCTTACCAAAGCATCTAAAGTTATAAAGCCATAAACGGAAATTCTTATTGATTTAAAGGATTAGTAAAGAAGAATCGATATATTATACATTTGTGATTTTAAAAATACTTTAATGGCCTGTTTTAGTACAACCGCTTTCTTTTGTAATGTAGTCCATTTCTATGTATTTTATGTGCTTAATATATTTTTATGCAAAGATGACCTTTGGTTTCACCAGACTGTCAAAGGAGTCTATGGTACCAAAAGATTAAGAATTGCTGCTTTAAAGCACAAAATCTAACTTCAATTATAATGAATTGCACAATATCAATGTTGATCCTAAAACTTCATAGAAAGAGGACATACAACACCTAGTATGGGAATGATGTGGACTTAGAAGAATATAAAGGAAAGTCATTCAACTATGGGGAAAATAGAACTTAAGGATCTGAAAGAGAAAAGCTATCAAGGAAATGGTCAAATAGACTGAACCTCGGTCAAATACAGTTTTGAGAAATAGCATTCAATCTATTCAGGAATGGACAGCACCTCCTCTGATACTTTCAGGACCTTAGCTTTTGCTTTGTCACTCATGTCCAAGAAGTTCCAGTGGCAGAGAGGCCTTTTGCTGACATTGCTGATTACCAGCTCCACCCTTTCCAGAACAGAGATAATTTAGCCACAATTATCAACAAGCACATAACATCCTAACTGTATTACTGTAATGTATTACTGCCTTTCAAGACCATCTAAAATTTTCATTTGGTAGAGAACATGAAGACTACTGGCCAATCGAATTCTTCTTCCACACTTCTCCCAAATCTCCTCCAGAGATAACGTGAACGCTCATAAGATGTGGGGGTGTTTGAGAACTAATAAAGCAAAGGATGCTTTATGCACATGCTGCATAATTCTTGCTGTAATGCATACACAGCTGCCAGGATTGGAACCATCTGAATTCCAGGATATCTGTTAAGCTATTTAACTTTAGTAGTGGGAGCAGTGGGGTTGTTCAGTGAGCCAGAACACACAGTTATAGCTGATTGGTTGAAGAGTGCTGGCTCCTGCATGAGGCAATCTGTGCTGTGATTGGTTGCTGTGGGTGTGGAGGGGGAGTTTCCTTTTTTCCCGACTTTTTCTTCTGTGTCCTGTGCGCTCTGTGATTTACCTGATGGTGTTCCTGTTTGTCTATCTTTTGGGGGGTATGTAAAATATATTTATTTATATAAAACTACAAGTTCGTGTCAGAGTCTCTGACTTCATTTGGACACCTGATGCACAATTCCCTGACAGTGTCTGTGTCTATTCCCCAGGTGAAAGAGGACCAAGAGAGAAATAATGACAGGCTACCACCTGTTCATTAAAGAGGAGATGCTCCACCCCACTCCAGAATCCAGCTGGAGCAGTTCAGCAAATCCCTTTCCTCAGATTTTAATTGAAGAATCCAATTTTCCCCTTACAGTAGTGCTTAAAATTTTTGAACTCTATTTTTTGATGTTACATAAATATGAACTACAATTGATCGGTTCTCCATATCAATCAATCTGTTATTCTCCACATCAATCAACCAATCAATCTCCTAAGACTTGATACAGAAAATCCAATTAAACAAATGAGTAAGAAACATTATGTTTGTTCATACTCATCTGTAAGAAACTATAAGATGCTAAGAACTGCATTTCAGAATCAGCATTTAGTAATAAAGTGAACTGTCTGAGCAAGCAGAGGATTCAGACAGACACAGAACTGCGCAGAATCCTGTATATAGCACCAACAGGGGTAAACAACAACTCAAACCTCATTTGACTAAACCTTGTTTCCTGCCAACTTAATTTTACTGGCTCCTGTTCCTCATTGTTTTCCAGGTCAAAATCCTCACAACCAGTTAGTCCAGTACATTGTTTTTCAGCCGGTTATTTATCTCAGGAGCTCTTATCCTAAATTCACAACAACAACAACAAAATCCAACTTCCTTCCCCTTGAAACCCACCCCTTTCCTCTCATTGGGGAGGGCAGTATTGTATTTTGAAAATGTAAGTAAAGCTTTAACAAATTAATGGAGGGAAAATATGTTTAAAGTAGAATGTCCATTATATCCGAATATGCATGCCTATTTTACACATCCTTAATAATTTGAACAGGATGTTATGCATATGCAGAATCATGCAAAACATGTATAGTTTGTTGCATCTGAAGTCCAGCAATTTGAGGTCTGTTAAGTCAATGATCTACTGTTCTTAAAATTCCCTAACTAGCCACTAGGCCACTCAAAATTTAGAGTCCTCAGTTAAGAGCTATTCAACCAGGTACTCAAGTTTAAGACTTCCCATTAATCTACTGAAGTGTACAGTATATCAGCTGTTGAAATATTTGTGTCCCTTTCTACCTGTACATGAAGTAGATGAAAAAATGAGAGTACACCTTGTAGATGGGGGTTCATAATGACAACAGATATGATGTATAGAATAAGGAATTGGAAATCTTGGAAAATCAATGGGCCCAAATTTTAAGAATCTTTAAGTCATTGGGGTTGAAGTTAATTCATCAGAAAAACTTGTTCAATAATTATTATAATTTCCAAAGAATGTTTAAAAGAGAATTGTGTGTGTGTATGTGTTGTCACTGTAAGAAATCAGAAGATTCCTTAATCCAGATGAAGTGGTTGAATTCTTTTATGAATTCTTTTTGGTGTTGTCACTTTGTATTATAATGTAAGGTAGTTCTACATTCTTCTCCCAAAGGTGCTTTTTCAAGAGGCAACTGGACTTCCATGATTTTCTTTGAAGACGTTAGCTTCTCGTCGAAGAAGCTTCTTCAGCTCTGACTGGATGATGGGGAATGGAAGGATTTATATTCCCTACAGACAGCTGATCATTTAAAATTTAGAATGACCAGCTGTCAGTAAGGAATATAAATCCTTCCATTCCCCATCATCCAGTCAGAGCTGAAGCAGCTTTTGGATGAGAAGCAAAATGTCTTCAAAGAAAAACAAAGTCCAGTTACCTCCTGAAAAAGCACCTTGGGACAACCATGACCTCTATGACTAAGAATCTCCATAGACATTATTCCACGTTCTTGTTTTATTCCTGTGATTACATGCAGAACCAATATTTTTCAAAATGTTATTCTTGCAAATCAGCTTTTCATCTAGTATCAGATAACTTCCACTGGATTTAACACTATCTTTTCTGCAACCAGTATTCATCATTTCATTTAAAAATCGGTATTACAATCTTAATGGCAGGAATAAAACAAAAGATGGAACCAGCATGCTTGAAAATATTTTTCTAGAAAACCAGGTTATATCCAACATTATGCATCTGGTATCAGGCAATTCCTATTCTGATTAGTCTTCTTTTAATATAAACTATACCAAATTAATTTATATCCCTCAAGCAAATGAAATCCAGGTTTGCCAGAATGAAACCAGGCTTTCTAAGTGTTTGTTCAGTAGATGTACTAACTTTATTCATCCAGCTTCTAGACTGCCTTTTAATTCTGGCAACATTCAGATCAAAAGCTTTTACAAAAACCACATTTAATATAGAACAAATGTTTCACTATTTTTTTAAAAAAGAAGCAGCAATCTAATTATCAAAATATAAACATTCAATATGATGCATAATTAAATCAGTTTTATTGCAATTTGTTCTCTAATGTTTAAAACAATTCAAATACTTTTTTTCCAAAACAAAACAAAAAAGCCAGAAGAACAGGATTTGTTATAAAAATTATAGAAAGTGGGGGATGAATAAATACCTTAAAGGTTCCATTCTGGTTCTTCACATAAGAAACTAGAAAAATGTCCACAGGAAGGAGAGCTGATGTAATAAGTGCAATAGCCAAAGCAAAAATAGATGTTATGGTAGAAATTACTTCACTTTCCTGCCTACTCTGGTACTTGCGGACATAAACCCAGCAAAACACCAAAATGACCTAAAAAAAATAAGACAAGTTATTACAACAAAATAATAATTTCAGCATTAATTGTATTCTTTATATACACACTGAAATAACACTGCTACCTTTCAAATTATGCTTATTTGAAGAAATTTATTCTCTAATACTTGTTAGAAAAATTACATAAATATTATCGAAGCTATCAATTGCCACATCTCTGAAGCAGACTGCATCCTCATCTCTCACTGCACTTGACTTTGGTTTAGTCAATTATAATTATTTTAACATACTGACTGTTTTGCATGTAGCACCATATTTCCTTATATAAAATGTTGATATATGTCTGATATAATAACAATGACTTAATGATATAGCATCTATTCTTGCAGTACAAAGGAACTCTTGACTAATCTTAAAAAGTTAAGGCCTGAACAGTATTTGAAGGGAAGACACTCAAAAGGCAAGGGCTGCAGGTTGGACTAGGAAGATTTAAAAAAAAAGGCAGCAATGGTCAATTTTGTAATTTTATACTAAAAGTCCACAGATACGCCAATGAAGCTAGGAGGAGACAAATTCCATTTGAAGTAAATGTTACCTTTTTCAGTTAACTGTGGGTTAGAATGTCATCAAATACAAATAAAATAAAATAAAATAAATCATTTTATTGTTAATTAGCACATCAGAGGGAACTCTTTCACTGTTTGCTGCAAGCACATTAGTTCACTAAATAAGTCGTTTCATACAACATATTAAGAAATTACAGTTTTTGGTTTTGGCCTAACCCTAACGTATGTATGAAAACCCCTGATTATATTTAACAAACCATAGTTATATCCAGGTTTTCCAAGGCATGTATGGTCCTCTACTGTCTGGCCAGGAAACCTGTTCCAAAATGCCCATGATGGAGGCAATGGAATTACAGGTATTAATCAGGAGAAACAGAAGCAGCACTTCCTAGCTGCGTTTTCTATAAAAAATATCCTGCCTGTATCTGCTACTGACCTGAAGCTAGTCCTTTTTGTAAAAGATATATATATATATATATATATATATATATATATATATATATATATATATATATATATATATATATATATATGTATATATATATATATGTATATATATATATATATGTGTGTGTGTGTGTGTGTGTTTGTGTATGTATATATATATGTACATATATATGTATATATATATGTATATATATGTGTATATATATATATGTGTGTGTGTGTGTGTATATATATATATATGTGTGTATATATATATATATATATATATCTGTGTGTGTGTGTGTGTGTGTGTGTATATATATATATATGTGTGTGTGTGTGTGTATATATATATATATATATATATATATATGTTTTCGTAGATTCTCGCGGGTGTCTGTATGTGTAGGTCTAGAGTCTCGGGTTTCTTCCCGCGTTCCTTTCATCTTCAGAAAGTTGTGGCGACGTTTCGACGAAATCCCATCCGTCATCATCAGGCCGGAGTGGAGACTCTAGACCTACATATATATATATATATATATATATATATATATATATATATATATATATATATATATATATATATATATATATATATATATATATATATATATATATATATATATATATATATATATATATATATATATATATATATATATATATATATATATATATATATATATATATATATATATATATATATATATATATATATATATATAATTATAATTAATGCTGGCTTAGTTTTACAGACTTGGGGAATTACAAAACCATACGATTGCATACCTCAAACACTGGCGTAGTGGCACTGATTTGCCATTTCAAACAGGGCACGCTGCTTTAAAAGCAGTAGAGGCTTTTGATTTTTTTTCAAGACTGCTCCAAGTTTGGGTCAGATCCGGTGGGCGCAACCAAAATAACCCTGACTAATTTAATGAGTTGCTCAATGCTAGAGCAGCCTGACTAAGTTTGTGTACTTTACATTACGTTTTTCTAAGTTCAAAAAAACAAAAAAAAACAAAAACCCGATTCGGCGGCGAGTCTCGCTGACAGTTACACCGGTGGAACTGCTGCCCCAATACACGCAACTTTCCCATATAACCTTGACTACGACTAAGCTAAGTTTAGCTGAGGAGTAAGCCCGACTGAGGCAAAGTCCAGCTCGCTGCCAGCCGCGGGCCGGTGCCGAGCCATGAACTCAAACGCCACCCCAGAAACTATTTCGCCCCATAGCCGCCGAGAGCGGGGAGACGCTTCGTCCGTCAGCGGCGAGGAAAGAAACAGGACAGGGAGGAAAAGGAATGGAACGCATAAGCCCTCGTTTATTCCACCTACCAGTAAAGCAAGGCCGAAGAGACACCATCCCGTCACCAGGTCCGCCTCGGCGGTGAAGGCCGCCATCTTTACTTCCGGCAACAGCACTAGCGCGAAGAGGAGCAACGACGGAGAGGACGCCGAGAAGCGGGGGGGGGGAGCTAATGGGGGAGGGAGGTGAGGCCGTTGCCCTAGGAACCTCCAAGCCACGCTTTCGCCGGAACGCCCCGACGTCATTTGGAACGTTTCGATTGGCTGATGTCATAAAGCAGCAGCCAATGAGGGAAAGCAAGCTCAGCGAGGTTCCTATAAGAGGCTTTCGGGTGGTGGGGGGGGAATGAGCCTTTCGGTTTTAGGGAAGGAGGTGCCTGGGGCTCTTGACTTAAGGTGGAGTATAGGCATTCCTCCACTTGCCATCGCAATTGAGCCCAAAACTTCTGTTGCTAAGTGAAACGTTTGTTAAGTGAGTTTTGCCCCATTTTAGGACCTTTCTTGGCCACTTATTGTTAAGTGAATCCCTGCAGTTGTTAAATTAGTAGAATGGTCGTTAAATCAGGCATCCCAACCCCCAGTTTCTGGTCCAGGGCATGTCAGCAACGGCCACACAAAGAAGCAAAGTCCCATCTGCTGGATATAGGCAGCACGCAAAACCACACCCCTTCCGGTCCGCAGAAAAGCCTCTCCATGGAACAGGTCCCTAGTGCCCAAAAGGTGGTGGATCTCTGATGCAGAGTATTGTGGGGCAGCCACCCTGGTTTCCAAACTGATTTATGAGTTAGCACACTACATAACAAACTTGATGCTCACCGTATGTTATGCTGTGTGAATTCAATGATTGGCTTAGGCCAGGGGTGTCAAACTCGCAACTTTGCATGACGTGTCACGATGTATCGTGACTTTTTTTCCATCGCTGGCAATGGGATGGGCACGGTTTTCGCCAAGACGCGTCAGGCCTGCAGTTTGACACCCCTGGTCTAGGCATATGCTTTATGTGATTATCGTGATAATTAAAGGAATGGATAGGGTTGTCTGTACAGGGTGCAAGCACTTTGCTGGATCGATGGATCAGATAAGTTAGACAGATTTCTGAATTCAAAAATTCAGAATTCAGAAAAATTAAATATAAGAAAGACAAAGCTGAGGCAAAGTAGTAAACCAGTAGGAAACTGCTAGGAAAGGTTGGCAGAAAGAGGGAGAAATAGAACCGAAACTACTATTGACATGCGAAAGTTAGTAGGAAGCAGAGTGGTCTGGGGACAAACAAAGCCATACCGCACCAAGCCAAGCCAGGCTCTTGAAAAAACCATAAGATTCTAATTTTTTTCCACTTCTTGTTACTATTGCTATTTCTAATCTTTTAAAATTCTGCCTTATCCATACTCTTGTATTAATAAATAGTTTTTAAAAGATTCAAATATTGATTGTTAACTATTTTCCATGAGGGGGTAAAAAAAGATGGCAGTTGGAAGGCCTCACAAAATCTCAGCTTTCCAGAAACAAAATCCTCATTTTGGCAGAAGCATATTTTGGAGAAGTCTGGCTGACACAACTTTTCTGGATTAGTTTCTCTATTGCAGACAAGGGTAAATCTATATACAAATGACCTTGTTTAACAACTACGATTAGGACTGGCAATCAGTTGTTAAACAAATCACTCACTAAATGAAACTGTCACTGGGCTTATGATCTTAGCTTTCCTTTGTTTGGCAGACCTGTGAAGGTTGGAAATGTAAGGATTGGTCACAAGGCTATGTTTTCATCAGTGTCATAACCATGAATGATTGCTAAACGAGTCAATCGCTAAACAAGGGATATCTGTACACATATGCAAACAGAATTTCTGCCTTCTGCAATTTACAGAAATTAAAGAGACTGAATAGATGGACAGATTTTCTATGATTTCAAAATCAATGAATATTTGTTTTTTTCCTCATTGTCACATGGGATTGGGAAGCACGTTCAAAACAGACATAACCTTAATCTTGTCTGACCTGACAACAGGTTTATGCCAATTTTATCCTTTACAGATATGAGCATTGTTTTCAGAAAAATGGATGGGGGGGTATTCTTTTTCTGGGAGAGATATCAAAGAAAGCTTTGATCCAAAGCAAAGGTCCACTCCAGTGGAATTTTGCAATCTAAGGTGACAAAAAATGTCAATATGGTGGTTGCAAAAGCTTTCTTCCCTTTCTGTTATCATGCAATTTATGGCAGGGTGATTTTGGACATAGTCATGACAGGGTCACTTTCTCAGCCCACACATCTGACAGGCATGTTGTTATGGGGAAAATAGAAGGCAGAAGTACTTGCCGCCTTGAATTGACCAAAATATATTTTAAAAGTCAAGATAATTTTTTTACTATGGTTATCTTACTGACTTTGCACGTATCAGTGAGTCTTCATATTATACCAGCTTAGTTTATCTCAGTAGGCCTTCCTGATATACTTTCCTGGTAGGTTTTGCCAGATTTTAAATCACTATTCAATTTAATCTTGTAAGGTTTTACACTTAGCCTCACTGAAGGGAAAAGAAAATCAGACGAAGGGAAAGGAATTCAGACCCGGGTCGATAGAGTTGTCCTCGTCTCCAAAAAGAACTCCCCCGAGCATTGCCCGCTGAACTTTTATTCACCTCTAATATTACAAAAAACTACATCAGTCTCATACAAAATAGGATACATAGAAATAATTGGATTACTCAGGTGCCTATGAGATCACACAAAAACAAGGTACCATAAGATATATGTAAAGGCTTTATCATAGCGTTTCCCAAACCTCCCACATGCCAGCCTCCCCGCAAGCCAGGAGAGTGTGCTCTCACTGAAGCTAACAGAGGGGCCCACTAGTGGGGAACGGAAAGGCTGAAGGGTAAGAAACCAAATTCTTGAGAGACCAAATTCTGGCTGTTCCCACACTCACAATTGCCCCAGCATTACTCAGGAATTTAAAAGAGCCAAAAGAAACTCCTGAGCTGAGGTTTCAGCAAGCAAACAACTTTTTTTTTGATCAAAATAGAGTTGGGTGGCCACATCTCTCTTCGTGGCTGGTAGAGAGATGAAGGCAACAACCAGGAAAGATATCTTCCACCTTTTATACCCCTTCAGAACAAAGAGATCTGGTCTTGGTACTAGGAACCAAAAGGTACAGAAAAATAATTCCTAGATCATGACTCATACACAACCACCCAGGCTCCACCACAGCTCCTTTTCCCCCTCCCCTTACCATGCTGTTTTCATGTAAGCTATCACCTGTACCTAAAGCATGAAACATTTGCTTTTATATAACTAATTTCCCAATATAAAGCACCTACAAAACTGCTTGCACATAAACAAAGATAGTTACAAAGTATCACTACTAATATCAATATTACTAACATCAACCTTAAGCATAATAAAATCCCTTCATTCCTCCCTTTTTAATATAAAAGTCGAATAGGCTTAGGGACTCTTGAAGAGGGGAATATAGTGAGAAGGTAAAGGTTTCAAAATCATTGCTTTAGCTGGTTTATCGTTATAGATAGGAGTGGCAGCAAAAATTGGTCCGGATAGAGTGGATCGAACAATTCTCTAAATAAATGGGATAAGGCATGATAAACACAACAACCCTCCTAAGGCCAAAAACACAATGAATAATATCCTTTTTCCAATTATCAAACATTCCCCAAAACCATCCTCCAACATCCAGTGCTCCTGTCCATGTCTGGACAGGGACATGAGTCAACTTTTGCAGCTTGTCAGTGACTTCTTTTATATATATTCCTTATGTGTTATGTTGGACTGGGGTCTAATAATATAGTGTAGGGCCACAATGACGAAATAGAGGACCCACTTGGTTGGACAGTCCTTTTCTTTCCAAGTCAAATGAAAATAAGTGATGTTCTCTCAAGCTTCACATTTAAAAATGAAACAATTCTTTTGGGCCAGATCAATAATAATAAAAAAATGTCTTTGATACTGAGGGAATCTCAAATGTGGATGCCAGTTCATGAAGATCAACTTGGACCCATATTTGTATCTGGTTCAATTGATAGCAAGTTCAAATGTTGCTGAAAAATCCATTGGTCTGGTTATCTTGAAGCATACCGGGTTGCAGGAATCCTCTGATTATGCCAGGTTGGGTAGCATGTGCAAACATATTTGGCATTTAATGAGGAGGCCTGTCTCCACACTTAGTCCATTTAGCGTGATGATAGTCAATAGTGTTACATGCATTAAAAAAATAATTCTGGCACCTGTCCATAAGTCTGGTGTTATTCTGCCCCAAAAGGTAATGTCTGTATGTTCCTCCATATGTCCAGATTTAAAGTTGTTGGTAAAGCTGCACTGTATTGACAGGAGCCCCTTTGCAAGTGGAATACGTAGTCTAGTTATAAACACAACTCCCTTTTCTTCCATAAAGTATTGGGCACATGGTCCTTCCTTCTACCAAAGAAGGTATGAGGGAAACAACAGTAGCAGAAGAAAAATATTGCAATACATAGTCCAGGTTCCAGGAACACAATTGCCAGGATAGTCCAATCCATTGAGGTTTTTCTCTTACGTAGATGGAAACAATTCAACAATCTCCTTACTGTATATTGTTAAAAAGTCCCAAAGAAGGAGTACAGGGATCTTTGAAGTTAAGATATTATAATTCACTAAAATAAATTAAAAACAAGTAAACTAGAATAGAATTACATTAGTACAATCCTGTATTTGAAGAGAAACCAGATGTTCTTATTTTGAAAAAATATAAGTATAAATTATATATCAAACAGCATTTTGTCCAATCAAAGCTAGCCAATTTGAAAGAGACAATAATTTAAGTTGATGAATAATTTCTCAGCAGAAATTAGCAAGATTTTTCATCATATTTGCCTTCATCATATTCAGCCAAGCATATCAAGACAAGTCTAAAATCACCATAGTCCAGTCTGGTTAGAGATTAATAAGGATAATAGAGATAGGCGCTCTTGGCGCTTAAATGAGAATTTGTTTAGAAATCAGAGTAATATGGACAAATGTAAAAAGCAGATGAAGGACTTTTTTGAAATTAATATGAACAAGGATACTTCTATGGACATGGTTTGGGATGCTAGTAAAGCCTATATGAGAGGGGTGTTAATATATATGAAAAGGGTTAAATATTTGGGGGTGTATTTGTCACCCTCAAATGCAAAGTTATATAAAAATAATTATGAAAAGTTATGGGGAAAAATTCAAAAAGAATTGGAGAGTTGGGAAAAATTGCAATTGTCTTTATTGGGAAGAATTGCAGCAGTGAAAATGAATGTCTTGCCTAAATTTTTATTTTTATTTCAAATGATACCGATTCTTAAAAAAGACTCAAATTTGGAAGAATGGCAACGGGGTATCAATAAATTTGTATGGGCAGGGAAAAGGCCACGAGTTAAACTTAAGATTATGCAGGATACGCGTGAAAGAGGTGGTCTTAAAATGCCCAACCTTAAACTATATTATGAAGCTGCTGCGTTGTCAGGAATAAGTGATTGGATTAATTTGACACAAGGGAGATTATTAAATCTTGAGGGCCACAACTTGTTATTTGGCTGGCATGCATATTTACTGTATGATAAGAAGGTAGATAATGTGTTTAAAGTGCATATTTTAAGACAGGCATTGCTGAGAGTTTGGAAGAAGTATAGACATAAGTTAGTCTACAAGATACCGTTGTGGGCAATTCCGAAACATGCAATAGAAAATATAAATGTAGGCTTCAAACATGATGTGACTACGTACAAGGAGATCTTAAGTTTGGAGAGGAACGTATGGTGTTTGAAGCCGTATAATCTTTTACGAGATGAGAAGATTGTTCAAACTTGGTTTCAATATGGTCAATTATGGGCCAGGTGGAAAGAAGACCAGAAAATTGGTTTCTCAATGACTGACGAAAATTTGGTAAAGCAAATTAGAAATCAGGGTCCAGCACATATCAAACGGATATATCTTGCATTGATAGAAATTGATTCAGAAACAGAACTTGTTAAAGATTGTATGATAAAATGGGCTCAGAATATTCAAGAAGTTATCACAATGGACACTTGGGAAAAGATCTGGGTGAGAAACGTAAAATTTACACAAGCTCAAAATTTAAGAGATAACTTTTACAAAATGTTTTATACGTGGCATTTAGATCCTAAAAAGCTTGCAAGTATGTATCCGAACTACCAACCTAAATGTTGGAGATGTGGTGGCGAAGATGCAACGTATTTTCATATATGGTGGACCTGTAAAAAGGTTAAAGCTTTTTGGATTAAAATCTGGTGGAATATGCAGAAGATATTTAAGCAAAGGATAAAGTTTTGTCCGCAGTTGTTCTTATTGGGCATAATTACGGATACTACTGTTGTGGATACCAAGTTGATGCTGAACTTAATTACGGCAGCAAGACTTTTAATAGGTCAATATTGGAAGAAGGAGGAACTGCCGACTATAGAAGAATGGACTCTAAAAGTTTCTGACCTGGCGGAAATGGCAAAGATTTCGGCCTATTTGAAAGACCATTCGCAACAACGTTATATTATGGAGTGGAAAAAGTGGATTGATTATATCCAGAACAAATATGGGACCAAAAAGTTTTATTTAGCATTTGTATAAGTTTTTTTATATGATATTAGTATTGTTTGTAGTCATTTCACATGAGCTAGAGTGCGATAGACTTAATAGTTTATTGTTGTTAGCATATGGTTGTTTATGATTGTTTTTTGTTTTTATACCTTGTATTTAGCTCTGGGAAGTCGGGGGGAAGGGGGGGAGGGATAGGGAGGGCTAGGTAGGGGTGGGCGGAGGGAGGGGGGGAGGGATTGTTAAAGATAAAATGTATTGTAAAACTTTTCAATAAAAAAAAAGACAAGTCTAAAATCTCTTATTTCATGGCTGAATGTTATAGCCTAATTATGGGACATCCTTGGCTCTTCCACGTCCCTAATATAGAATTCCACACAATTTGAAAATCTCAGAAAAACTCATGGAAAAATTTGGAGAGAAAATTTTTCTCTTCACTTTTATTTTTGCATGATTCCTATGTAAATATCCTATGAAACAACTGCCTCGCAATATGATTATTTCATGTTTGTTCAATAAACATGATAGGTCATCTTTGTCTATATTATATTTGGCTAAACATCTAACTGATCTTGTCTTTGTCTCTTGAACGTGGAAGATTTTGCTGTTGTAGCAGAAATGCAGATATATATATATATATAACAAAAATGTAAGTTAACCATAAAACACTCAAACACGAATCTTAATTTAGCAAAGTTTTTGAATGTTTTCCCATTTAATTCAGTAGATCCCACCTTGGACTTTAAATATGAGTTTCAGGGGTGCTGTTTGTTTTGATTTTTAAACCTTTCTGTAAGTAGAGTTCCATTCATTTGCAATATAGCTATCAGTCGAATGGATTTTTCCCCAGTCCTCCAAACTGCAAGGAAAAATCTTAGCGTGTACATACAAATCTGATCTCATGACGGCTGAGGCCTACTCATGCTGAAATCAATCACTATTTTAAAATGGCAAAGAAATATTAGGACTCATACTTTACTCCACCTGTTTTAACAGCAGCAAATATTGAACAGTTGGCCTATAAAACTTGTGGTCCCAAGATTGCTGCAAATCCTGATGAAATCAGAACAGTTTCTTTAAAAAGGGCAATGGTACAGTATTATTTTTTGTATTGTGTTTTATCAATTTAAGCTTAAATTGTATAAACATTACCTTAATATTTGCGGAAAGCAGTGGTCATCAGTTGAAACACGTCTCATTTCTCTCCCAGAAATGGAAGGACAAATCTTACTGTCATGGCCGCCCACTTTTCTTCCACAGAGGGGTGGAGATTGGAGATAAGACCAAAAGGCATCTATTCCATCCTCCCGAGCCGTTATCAGGTCTCTTTTCTTCTGGCTCCCATTTTCTACTTCCTGTAAAAAGAAATTGATGAAGTACAATCAAAAGGAATTTTTAATGCATTATAAAATCTCATGTACAGAGGTTGTCCTAATTTCTTACTATCATATAAGATACTTACAGTGTTCATTCTCTCTATTGCTTTCTGATATTTCTTTTTTAGTTCCTCGTACTCCCTTTCTTGTCTTTTATCATTGCTGTCAACATCTCCTTCTAATCTATGGGGAAAGGGAGTGTAAGGGAAAAATAAGTGGCTATAAACGTGTACTGATGATGTTACTTAGTTTGGTAATGAAATGTCTGCAAGAAAACAATCAAGCTCAGAGAGCACCAAGGACCCCACAGTGTAGCTTCTCTATCTGATTAAAACTGAATACATTTCCTTCTCCCCTTCCTTGTGTGTAAAATTGCTGGGATTAACAGTAGTTGCTTTCTCATCCCCTAGAATCATAGGGCTGGAAGGGATCTTCTAGTCCAGGGGTGTCAAACTGCTGGCCCACGGGTCGGATGCATCATGTGGAAGCCTCACCCACCCCAGCTCCAGCAAGGGGAAAAAAGTCACGATACGTCGTGCCACATCACGTGACGTGGTGAGTTTGACACCCCTGTTCTAGTCCAACCCTCTGCCCAAAGCAGGAGTTGTTATACCATCCTGAACAAATAGATGTCCAATCTTTTCTTGAAAACCTCCAGTGATGAAGCACCCACCACTCCAGGAAGCAAGCTATTCCATTGTTTAATTGCTCTCACTGTCAGAAAATTTCTCCTTAGTTCCAGGTAGGATCTCTCTTTAACGAGCTTCCATGCATTACTTCTTATCCTCCCCCAGGTGCTTTTGAGAATAAGTCAACTCCCTCATCTCTAGAACTGCCCCACAAATACCAGAATACAGTTATTATGTCACCCCTAATCCTTCTCTTTGTTAGGCTAGACATACTTATTTCCCTTAACCGATCATTGTACATATCATCTTAGTTGCTCTTCTCTGCACTTTTTCTAGGGCCTCAGCCTCTTTTTTGTAACGTGGCGACCAGAACTGGATGCAGTATTCCATGTGTGGCCTCACTAGCGCACCATAGAGTGGTACAGGTGGTCCTCGCCTTATAACCACAATTGAGCCAAAATTTCTGTTGCCAAGCGAGGCAGTTGTTAAGTGAGTTTTGTCCCATTTTATGAGCTTTCTTGCCACAGTTGTCAAGTGAATCACTGCAATTGTTAATTAGGAATACAGTTTAAATCCATCCCATTGGCTTTCCTATTGACTTTGCTGGTCAGAAGGTTGCAAAAGGGGATCACATGACCCTGGGACATTGCACCTGTCATAAATATTTTGATCAGATGACCACAGAGAAAAATGGTCAAAAGTCACTTTGAACAATCACTAAACGAATGGTTGTAAGTGGAGAGCTACATATACTGTCACTTCTTGGGATCTTATTGCTGTCCCGTTGATGTAGCCTAGAATTACATTAGCCTTTTTGGCAGCTGCATCACACTGCTGGCTCACAGTTAAGCTGTGGTCTACTAAGACACCTAGATGCCTCTCACAGTTACTACTATCGAGCCAGATAGTGCCTATTCTATACCTGGGCATTTATTTTTTCCTGCAAATTTGCTGAGGTCCCCTTCCATCCCATCATTAAAGAGCACTGGGCCCAAGTCAGAACCACTGCATGCTTCTCTCCAGGTAGATGTCATTTCATTGAGGGCTGCAAGCTGAGTGGGGCTGGTCAGCCTATTGCAAATCCATCTGGTGGTGGTACTGTCGTCCAACATTGTTTTATCTTTTCAAGATATAGGCTGTAGTCTATTTTGTCAAATGCCTAACTGAACCCCAAGTGTACTATATCCACAGCATTTCCTTGATCCACCAATTTAGTTACTAATTTAATCAAACCTTCTTATTTATATAGTACCTATGTTTCTGGATATTCTTTCAGTTTGTTCTTCAGCTCCTTGTTTTCTTTTATAAAGTGTGCCATTTCACTGGCTAAAAGGTCATTTTCCTCTTCCAACTAAGATGAAGAAATTACAAGATGAATATATCAGTCACAGAATATACGCAAATAAGCAGACAAAAAGAGAAGCTTAAAACAGGATTGTAAGGGAAATGAATTACTTACAGCTCTTATGGTGGCATCTATTTCTGCCAGCTCCTTTTCTTGCCTTGATGTTATTTATTCCATCCACTTTTTTCTGTATTTTTATGGTAAAACACTTGTGCTATTAAACAATGTTCACAAAAGACTTTACATATTAACCCAACAACAACACAGAAATTGAAGACTGGTCATTAAATAGGAAAGGTCAGATGTGGTGCAGAGGGAGGATTGCCTTTTATATCCCCACTCTTGCTACAGGTTCTCACACAAACAAAACAGTTGCTTACTTACTTTGGTCTCGTTGTCGTTGTTTATATTTCTGGAGACAGACCTGGCAAAAGAAACATTTTGAACATCTGAGAACAAACCAACTGGAGGAGATGAATTTACTAAGTATTGTAAATTCTTAGTAAAGACCTGGCTCTTTGAGCTCTCGGGCCTGAAGACCTGAAGACCTGGCTCTTTGAGCTCTCGGGCCCAGGCTGAGGAGAAATTTTTAATTGGGGTTTTAATTGTGTACAGGGTCAATTTAATATTTTTTAATTCGGTTTTAACTTTTGTATGTTGGATTTTTTAATTCCCTGTAAACCGCCCTGAGTCCTCAGGGAAAGGGCGGTATATAAATATAACTAAATAAAATAAATAAATAAATAAATCATAGTGTGGATACAATCTATACTGGCTCGAGGCAACGACGACGTACTTTGGTTGTGTTCTGACCATTTGTTCTAAAGCGCTTTGCAGCAGTTCTGGCAAAATGCTTGGACCATAAACCCACATTTTGAAAAGCAAGGTAACTACATCAATCTATTATCAATCTTACACTGTAGTATCTTCATGTACTAGTTTTCAATGGAATTTATATATGCCTCCTCTAAGCAAAATGTAGTTGGGACAAAGTATGGTGAATTCGAATTTTTAGCACAATCCTTAAAGAGGCTGAGAATAATTATTTTGCTCTCCTTCCCCCTACTTCTAAAACTTTGTAAGGAATCTCTAGCTCTAAATAGATCTTTAAAAATAATATCAACCTTGCATATAATCCATATAATTCTTCTTGTATACCTCAAAACTGTGATCTGGAAGTAACTGTATTAAAATTTTATTTGGATTCTAAATGTATATAAATTTCTGGAAATGTTGCTGCTTGGAAATAATCATAGCACAGGTCAACAAAAACCCCACTTGGATATAATTAGTGAAAAGGGTTCATTTTTTCCTATTCTACCTCTGCAACTAACAGAACATAATAGATTGTTTTCTGTAATGTTAAATCAGGCTGATACAATAGGAGCTAAAACTGAATTTGCATCAGATTTTATTTATTTGTTCATTTAGGTGGGGGCATATCTCTGTCGAAGGTGCCATCAGAGAAAAATAGCAGATTTCTATGGGCTACACAATTTGCCAGAGTGAATCCATATTTTTTAAAGAATATCATTTCTAACTTTCTGCACAATAGATTAAAAATAGTACTGCAAGAAGTAATTCTAAAATTTATTTTCAGTTTGCACTGCTGCATAAAATGAAAATGGTGGGGTCCACATGTTAAGGGATCAATGTCCTGGGATTAGGTTTTCAAAGTGTGATCATCTTTCCTTACTTGCTTGGCCATCTTTACAGAAGTCAAACGGACTAAAAATCAACATGACACCTCATTTATATTGAATAAAATGTTTCAGATTTGAACATAACAGGCTATATCTGTATAACCAAACAAGGATAACTAGCAGCAGATCCTGCCTCTGGCCTATACTTCTGAGGAAATAAAAATTTCCCCTAGCAGCCTAGTTTACAAAAGATGTGTCATGAGGAGCTTGGTCTTGCAATCAGTCTAAGTAAGCGCCTAATAATCCTATTTGTTGATGTTCATCCACACCGCTGCTGAAAGTCACATTAGAAAGAAGCTTAAGCAGAAAGGATAATAGTGATAAAGGAGAAAATTTGTAGCTTGGGGTTGAAATGAGGGGTCCTTGATGCTCTCTGAGCTTGGTTCTTTTCTTGCAGATGTTACCAGACTAGGTAAGATCGTCAGTGCTAGTAAGGAGTGGGGTTTATATTCTAGTGGCTTGTCCTGTCAGTGTTGGTGGGAGTAGTCTTGGAGGCCCATAGTCAACTTATAGGGACTAAGATGCTCCTTTCTGAAAGTTGCTTTTTCTTCTTAGGTGTTTTGTTTGTGCAGAGGGAGCAATCAGTGATGTAAATAAATGGGTTGATTGGCATGGGAGCAGATATATGGTGAGTGGGACAGCATCCATACATTGCAGCAGTTGTCTCCATCTGTCATAGCCAAAAACGGTAGGATGGGGTGAGGATAGCCCTCTCCTCTCCCCCACTATTTTGGGCTATCCACCTGATGAATTGAAATAGGGATAATGTCACTCTGAACCTTCTCCAGTGCTAAAAAGAGACACAGGTTAGTGGAACAATATTCACTAATTATTGTCTTCTGGGTCCTTAAACAGGACTAATGGCCAGTGCGGCTTAGCATACCAGGAGACTAGAACACACATTATTTGTTTGTTTAAAATTTAAGAGACAAGTGATTTTAAAAATTAATTAGGAAGAGGGATTTGAGGGCTCCAGCCAGCCACATGATTGCATACTTCTCTGTGCACCCCAAGCAAAGCCGCAGAGCCATGTTTCCCAGCCTTTCTGAAAGGCTGTCCTGTGGATATGTTTCAATTGAAGATATTGACACCATTCACCAAGAAAGAAGATGTACAGATAGTTTTTAAAATATTCAGGTTCAAAAGTTATTCTAAAAATTGTTCTAAACCAATTTTTGCTGGCTCCTAGATTCCTTTGATTCCTATTTTATTTCATTCTTATTATTTATATCATGTTAGCCACCATGTGACTGCTTTGAATCCTAAACTGATCCTAGAGTTACACATGCAAGTTGATAAGTAAGTAAGTAAATAAATAAAACAGAAGATTTCTTACCTCAAACAGGAGTTTCCCTGCATAGTATAGGAACGTCTCCATTATTAATTCAATGTACTAAACTAAACTGAACTGAACTAAACTAAACCAAACATATTAAATGATAAATAAAAAATAGCGTGTAAAGTAAAGTAAACTAAGTAAACAAATGTGATATTAAATAATATAAATAAACAAATACTGCAAACTAAACCTAAGCTATGTAAGTGCAGTTAAACAAAAACAAAACCAGATCTAAGCTACCAGTCCTCGATGAGTAAGGAGCAGTATTCTCAGCACACAAAGAGAGACAAAACTCTGAGTGAATAGTTTTCATTCAGCACACCAAAATGTTTTATTTACTTCGCCTTTATGAGCTGATCTACCTGTTAGGACTATTATGAAGCATGACCTTACAAATAAAAAGCAAAGCAAATTGATTGGCTAAATGTTACTCAGAGTTTTATCTGTTTTTCAGTATTGGAAAAAATATAAGTACAAAATCCTATTGGTGTGTTTGGTGGAATCAGAGGATGTGATAATAAGAAAAATACCATAGAAAAATTAGTGCCACTGAAGAAAGCAGGGGCATCTCTGGAGAAATATTCACAGTTTAAACTGAAAAAATTGGAAAGATTCTTGCTCCTCTTTCACCATACTGTACTTGCCTATTTCTCTTGGGAAAAAAAACCTCAAGACAAACACAATCTTCGAACTTAATTCAGCAACAACCCTTTATTTTCTGCAGTATATTGCAGTATATTGCATGACCATCACTATTACATGGCATGGGTCCGGAATACCTCGGGGACCACCTGCTGCCGGCGTCGACTCCCCTCCGCCCCGTGCGTTCCCACAGAGAGGGCCTCCTCAGGGTGCCTCCAGTCAGAGAATGTCGGCTGGTGGCCCCCAGGGGGAGGGCCTTCTCTGTGGGCGCTCCGGCTTTGTGGAATCAGCTGCCGGTTGAGCTCCGGATGGCACCGGATCTCCGCTCCTTCTGGCGCGGGTTAAAGACCCATTTATTTGAACAAGCTGGCCTGGCCTGATGGGGAGTTACTTAGGGTTTTAATATTTATATATATTTTCTATTGTTTTTATTGTGGGCAATAATTTAATTCTTTTTTTAACTTTTGTATTTTTGTAGTTTTATGATATGCCCTGTTCACCGCCCTGAGTCCTTCGGGAGAAGGGCGGTATAAAAATTTAATAAAACCTAAACCTAAACCTATTGTGTTTTCGTACTATTTTTCTGTCCGCAGCACAGCCTTTTTGATGATCGGCATAAATGAAAGAAAATTTATTATATTTAAGGAAGCAGGTGTGTACTGAGCATTTAAACAGAAAGCATTCATATGATCAGCTGTGTTGTGATGTCATTATTTAATTCATACAACACACTGAACCTTAATTACAGAGGGTGGGTTTATACAACAATCTAGACTTGTGTTTATTAGCTAGTTTGTGGGACAAAATGTAATGCCTAGTCATTGTGGCAAGACCTCACAATAAAAATGTTGCCCATCCCACGCCAAATTAGGGAAGTCTATATGACCAAAGATAGCCTGAACTGTTTTTTTAAAAAAATTATTATTACTGTATGCAAAAAAAAAATACACAAAATTATAAAAGGGAGAAAAAAGGTAAAAGAAGAAACAGATATACAAGATGTATATTTATTTGCAATAAATTGATGCCATAATTCATTGCAGACATCCAAAGCTGACCTATAATAAACAATTTTTTGGAGTCATAAGTTTGTCTTTCTAGTGCTGAACACTAAGTCATTTGATTCTAAGTCCATTTTCTTTGTCCCAAAGTAAAAAAATATAGTGTTGATTTCACTGCATCTCCAATAACAAATAAAATCATTTCAAAACTTTATTTGTTATTGAAAAGGCTGTAATTTTAAAAATTCAAACTATTGAATTTTTTAAAATAAATCTATTATTTGTTCAGACATGTAAGCAAAGCAAAAACAAAAAAATAATTATATGTACATATCTAAGGAATTGCTTAAAAAATTAAAAAGCAAAACAAAAGGGAATTTTAAAATTAATAAAGAGCATTCTGGAATGAACTTTCCCTTTCTCCCCCCCTCCACCTTTTCACCTCAGCTACTAATTGTTACCTAATCCTACTTTGGACATTATTAACTCATTTCTGTTTGTATCATTTGAATGGTTATTATTACTAGTGAAACAAGTTCCCCTGCACACTTTTCCATTCAGACAGAATCAGAAATTGAAATCTGAGAATAAAAACATTTTCCCCAAAGTGAATTCCAAACTACTACCATTACGTATGACATAGTAGCAGCTTTCCTCTCTCAGACCCACTTCCGGACCAATTTAGGGCTACAAAAAGATGCAACAATGCCAAATGCAATACAGCAATTAAGTTTGCATAACGTAAGTGGGACTTATTGGTTTTGGTTTGGTGTTTTTTTTTTTAGTTCATAGCAGTCATCTCCCAGAATTCTCTGGTTTTTAGAGTACAAAGCATAGGTCTTGCTTTTCCTCAAATTTTGGGATGCAACCCATAAGAAAGATGGTAGCTGATTGTTTCCGGGTCCTCTCTTGTTTTGAAAGGAAAAACACTGCCTCTTCTCTCTTCCACCTTTAACAGGTTTATTTTAGGTCTGCATTAAAAGGCATTGTCCATTGATTTGAGGAGAGCCTCTCTATAATACAATGGGAAGATTGGATTGGCATTGATAGTCTACCTTGTTTTGTGGTTCAATCAGTAAAAAGGGGTGGAGGACAAAGAAGTAAGCCAAGAACTGCAGCACATCTTCCATATTTGTGTTTAAAGAAAAAGGCTGGAGGAGAAACCGAGATCTTTTTTTTTTCTTGTGGCATCTTCACCCACAACTCATCATTATCATATTTTTTTTATTATTGATTTCCATTCTTTGGAAAGGGGGCAAGCTACAACTAAGTAAAATCGGGAATTCTGGATCTCAGGACTCAAAAGATCAAATGGTATATTAGATGGCCTCTGTATTCCAGCCTTGCTTAAAATCATTATATGGTTGTTATAGAACTCTTGAGAAGAAAGAACACTAGATGTTCACTTGTGTTCTCAAGGAATGGATTTCTGACAATGTTTACTGTCTAGTTGAGATTTTATTGCCAGAGACAATTTATAGTGAGCCTTTCCACCCCTGCGGCCCCTGACCCGGTGCAGATCCCGTCGAGCTCCATGGTTCTCTGCGGAGCTCCGGGAGATGAAGCGTCGGAGACGGGGCCTAGAGAGCGGTTGGAGGTCCAGCCGATCCGAATCCGACCGATTGCGACTAAGAGCCTACATTAGGTCTTATCTCGCTGCGATAAGGGAGGCGAGGTCTAACCACTTCGCCACCCTTATCGCGTCCGCAGATAATCGCCCGGCCGCCCTGTTTAGGGTGACTCGCTCCCTCCTAAATCAGGAGGTGAGGGAGGATCCCTTGCAGGGTCGTGCCGAGGAGTTTAACCAACATCTGTCGGACAAAATCGCTCGGATTCGGACCGGTCTGGACTCTGACTGGGCAGAGTCTGACGATCAGGACACGGGCGGTCTTGTCGATATCACCTGGGAGGAGTTTGATTCTGTGACTCCGGAGGAAGTGGACAGGATCATGGGGAGGCTGAGCACCACCACATGTTTATTGGACCCGTGCCCTTCCTGGCTGGTCTATGCAGCCCGGGAGAGGACACGCAGCTGGTTCCAGGCAGTTATATCGGCTTCTCTGAGTGAGGGTATCTTCCCCGCCGTCTTGAAGGAGGCGGTGGTGAGGCCTCTCCTCAAGAAGCCTGCCTTGGACCCAGCTGTATTGAACAACTTTCGTCCTGTCTCCAACCTTCGCTTTCTTGCGAAGGTTGTTGAGAGTGTGGTGGCGCATCAGCTCCCTCTGGTCCTGGATGAAGCGGATTATCTAGACCCGTACCAATCGGGTTTCAGGCCCGGGCACAGCACGGAGACGGCATTGGTCGCACTGGTGAATGATCTCTGGAGGGCTCGGGACAGGGGGCATTCCTCTGTTCTAGTCCTATTAGACCTCTCGGCGGCTTTCGATACCATCGACCATGGTATCTTGCTGCGGCGTCTCAGGGGACTGGGAGTGGGAGGCACAGTTTTACAGTGGTTCTCCTCCTATCTCCAGGGACGTTCGCAGTCGGTGTTGGCAGGGGGGCAGAGGTCGACCGCGAGGTCTCTCATTTGTGGAGTTCCTCAGGGGTCGGTCCTCTCGCCTCTCCTGTTCAACATCTACATGAAACCGCTGGGTGAGATCATTCGTGGCTTTGGAGTTGGGTATCATCAGTACGCTGATGATACCCAACTTTTCTTTTCGACCCCAAACCACCCCAGTGATGCCCTCAACGTGATGTCCCGTTGCCTGGAGGCGGTTCGGGTCTGGATGGGGAGGAACAGACTTCAACTCAACCCCGACAAGACTGAGTGGCTTTGCATACCTTCATCCCGGGTCTATTCCGACATTCCACCTCTGGCTATGGGGGGTGAACTATTACCCCCCGTAGATAGGGCTCGCAACTTGGGAGTCCTCCTAGATTCACGGCTCACCTTGGAAGACCATATAGGAGCTGTGACTAGGGGGGCCTTCGCCCAGGTTCGCCTGGTGCGCCAGTTGCGGCCCTATCTTAGCCGGGATGATTTGTGCACGGTCACTCATGCGCTCGTGTCCTCTCGTCTGGACTACTGCAACACTCTCTACATGGGGCTGCCCTTGAGGACCACCCGGAAGCTCCAACTGGTACAGAATGCAGCCGCGAGAGTTGTGTTGGGAGTCTCCCGATACTCCCACATTACACCTCTGCTCCGTGAGCTGCATTGGTTGCCAGTTGTCTTCCGGGTGAGATTCAAGGTACTGGTAACGGTGTTTAAAGCCCTCCATGGCATGGGGCCGGAGTACCTTAGGGAACATCTGCTGCCGGCATCAAGCTCCCTGCGCCCTGTGCGTTCCCACAGAGAGGGCCTCCTCAGGGTGCCACCGATCAGAGAATGTCGATTGGTGGCCCCCAGGGGGAGATCCTTCTCTGTGGGCGCTCCGGAGCTGTGGAATCAGCTACCGGTAGAGCTCCGGATGGCGCCCGATCTTCGCTCCTTTCGTCGCGATCTCAAGACGTTTTTGTTTGTACAAGCTGGCCTAGCCTGATGGGGATCGGTGGGGTTGTTTTATCTTTGGTCTCTTAATTTTATCTTGGGGTTTTTAGAATTGTACTTTTATTGTTTTAACTAGGGCAACTGTTTAATCTTTTTTTAATGTTTGTATTTGGTATTTTATTCTGCCCTGTGAACCGCCCTGAGTCCTCAGGGAGAAGGGCGGTATATAAATGTTATTAAATTAAATTAAATTAAATTTATACTTCTATGCTATTGATCACTGCCATGTTCAGATGTATAGTTTCTTTTGTATCAGCTTGATATGTTTTTGCATGTATTTCACTCACACGCACACTATCATTAATTTTCTTTGCTTTTTCATTCTATCGGATGCCCTCTCCTATGTTTGTGTAGAATAGTGAGCAGCTGTTCTCTGCTAATGTTTTCCAAAGCTTTTTATGGTTTCATATGCCTTTATCATAGTTCTAGTTAGCCTTTTTTTTGAGCTGAAGAACTGTCGCATTTTTAACATTTTATGTAAAAATACTTCCACGGTATTTTATACCCTTTCAGATTTTGTCTCTACCTTTACCAGTCTCTTCAGTCCTTCTACAACGCAGCGGACAAAAAACATAACTACTGTAAACTGCTTACTGTGAGGAAACACACCCTCAGTTTAGGTTTTGTACCTGGACAAAGATAGTCTGCAGATAGGAAGGTGTTAAGTTGCTGTATTGTCGTGCTCAGGTCATTTCTTGATGAGGTTCCTCTCTAATGAGATTGTGAATCTGTTCACATTATCTGCCTTGGAGACTTTTCAAATCTGCTGATATCCAGCAATTTTGGTGGAAATTCTTGATGGTTCCTTTGTGGGGATCCTGTAGTGACATTGGTTGGAGAGATGAGATGAACTTATTGAAAAGATCACTTCTTAGTCATCTCTCTCCAACCTGGCACCTTAGTACACAGTAGAATTATTTGCTTCTCCCTTCTAAACTGTACAGTCTAGGGTAATCTCATATGAGTTTATTGAGAAACAGATGAAGGATTGCTGTGGATATTATTGGGTGACTTATCCTTTTCATTTCCTTGACAGTTATCTCCAGAGCTGATTTGTCTCCAATGCTGGCAAGAGTAACTTAGCTACTGTAATCCATACATCATAACTCACAATTTTATTACTGTTGTGCACTCTAGATGGGGCTAGTGCACAGTCTAGCAGCAGACATGCTATAGGTTGCCCGAGTAACTATTGTTGAAAGAATTGCACTTGTTACTAATTTGCTGTAGATCTAAATTTATATTTTTTAACAGTAACCTATATACAGTATCTTGATATCACGTTACTTGAGAAAATATCTTTTTTTTTCTTATACATGATCTTCCAAATCATTGCACCCTCATCAAATGCACAGTTGTCCTATAGCCAGTAGATATTCATTTGAGATCAACCAGAGAGATGCGACCAAAGGAAGTGGAACAGCCTGCAAAACTACAGCTGTAGATGTAAAATAAAAAAAATCTAGGAATTTAAAACAACATTGAGATTGTCATATTTCAACGATTGCAAAAAAGGAGAGTGTGAGGAAGTTATGTAATGTACTGTGCATTATTTATTTGTGTTCTGCTATATAGCACTGTACCACTGAATAATTCAATCATGTATGATTCTTTTAGTCATGCCTATCAGAGCCAACGATGCCTTTCTTAAGCAGTTTCAGTTTATTGCTAAATAGACCAGTACAAGCAGAGTACTGGTGAATGTATATTTTCTGTCTTAATAGATGATAAATAAAATAAAAGTTAAAATACATTTATAAAACAACCTAACATTTATAAGTGAGGTCCAAGATGCAATTTATGTTGCTGCACAAAATTTATCTATCTGTACTGTAACAAAGTATATTTCATCTGTAAGCAACATCTGGACATGGGCCAAGTTTTCTTACACATAGAAAAACTGCTTTTGAGTGATTTAAGAACTAAAAGTGTGTGTTTTGAACATGAAACAAAATAGGAGCAGTTTTGTTTTGGATATGGACTGAAAAGAAGTTTCTTTGGGCAGAAAAGATTTCAAGTGTTCTGTTCTTTTTTAATGGTGTGATTGGAAGTTGTCCTGCCATTTGCAATTTCACTGTTGCACTGAATTCTTTTATCTGGGACAATATAGGACCTATCCTTTCTGCTATTGGTGTAGATGAGTGTGGGGTGTAACTTGGGTGGAGTTTGAAATTAAGCAGTTTGGCATTTTGGGAGCACGTGACCCAGTGAGGGAGCCATTCTGTATCTAACTGTTCTAGGAGAGAGAAAAAATGATTGGTGAATAAGCTAAACCAAGATGGAATAAATTGCTTAGTGTATATCCCAGCCTCATTACTAGATTGATGCTTCTAATGGGAGTGTGTCAAGTGCAGAAATCAAGAAACCCAGGCAGTTCAAATGTATGTAAATGTTTATTGCAAGCTTAAGCTCTCTACAAGAATCTGAACTACTAACAGTCCAAGCAAATTGGTGGTAAGCAAGAGTCAATGGAATTCAAGGTGGACTGGACTTAGATCTCTTGTGGGTGCATTGGGAATCGAGACTGATGATATGTTTGACTCTTCCCACACATCTCATAGATTGTGGCAGTAAAGGGACATATCTGGTTGTTTGTCTGCCTGCTTATGAGGAAATGTTCTGTTTTATTTGTTTTCTAATTATCTTTTCTTGCTTGTTTCAACGTATATCACCTGAGAGTTGTACCCGAGATCATTGTAGCTCACCTATTGTCTTTTTCAGACTCTGAAAAACATCAGTGAGTGAGGCTTACAATGGAAGAGGCTCCCTGTGGCTTTATCTGCCCCCTGTACTACCTGAGTTGCGGTGGGATTCATCCATCAGTCTTCTCATGACTCTTCATCTTGCCTCAAGCCTACTGCCACAGCTCACCTCTCAGCTTCACTCATGGCTCAGGATGAGGTGCTGTGGCCCAGTTCCTGAAAAATAGCAGTAAGGGCCCTTATACTCAAAATACCTTGATGTGTCCTATGAAGAGAAGGCTTCAGCCATCAACAGGCAAAACACAGCCAGGACCACAAAAAGAGGATTATTCCCCACTCATTACTCTATTACCTGATTGCCTATAAGGTAATCTTCTTCTTCTTCTTCTTCTTCTTCTTCTTCTTCTTCCTCTTCCTCTTCTTCTTCTTCTTCTTCTTCTTCTTCTTCTTCTTCTTCTTCTTCTTCTTCTTCTTCTTCTTCTTCTTCTTCTTCTTCTTCTTCTTCTTGTAAGGGTTCATATAGGTGGGTTAATATGTGCAGTTCTCAAAGGAAAAGCAAATGAACATAATAAATGCTCATTTTTGCATAAGCATACGCTATTATACTAAAACTTGAAATGCAAAAAAAAAAATTAACATTATGTTCCACAGGTTGGTCCTCTGCTTAGGTTTGTGTGTGTGCGCATATGCACGCATGCACACATACAAACATACACAAACACACGGGTGATATGTGTGAAGTCTTGTGAATCTTCTTAGTTCTTGATGCTGTAAATCAAGATCCCTTTATATTTGCAAGTGAGTGAGCCTTCACCTCCAAACATTCTATAAAAAAAAACTTGCACTGAGGACATATACATACCAAAATTCAGCAGGCCCTCATCAGTGCAGCTTAGTTGTTTTTATTTCCGTAGAAATTTCATATTGACAATTTCCTGTGATTTGAGTGCTTTTTCTGGATTGCTGGCTTTGGTGGTGTTGATTATTCTTGTGCACTGCATTCTCTCATGTCATTTTATGTATGGACCTTAGCATGCAATTAAAAATGCAGAAAGACTATGCTGCTTGATCTGATAAGCAGTCTGTTTTCTGAGCTTGCTCTGGATTCTGTTCATGATGCATTTTGCTCAGTGGTGGAATTCAAATAATTTAACAACTGGTTCTCTGCAGGGGGGAGGCAGGGGGCGAGTGGGGGGGTGATACCATGAGGCAGGTGGGGAGGGGGGAATTGCCCCATGCACCCCGCAACCACTTACCGTGCCAAACAGCCCCCACAGCCAGACCTACCACGCCCCGACACTTGTGGCTACCAAATCTCAGGTAGCACAATCTGTGCCTTGTAGCCACCATGATCTTTATTTTTTAACTTTTTTGGACATTCTTTTTCCCTCCCTGCCAATGGAGGAGGAGGAGGAGGAGGAGAAAGAGGAGGAGGAGGAGGAGATAATAATGCATGAATTTGCTCCCACCACTATGTTCAAAATCTTGGTTTTCCAGCCTCTTCTCCCCACCACTTCATAATACGCTCTTCAAGTTACTTAACACAAATTAGGCAATAATGTGAAATAAATTGTGTTGAAGTTAATGACATAACTTATTTCAAAGAAATACTGAGGAGTTAGTTGCCCATGGAGAACAATGGCCTACTTTCCTTTTCTGAACTGGTGGGAGGTTGCTAAGATTGGTATATTTTAAAAGTTGTGATTTATTCAGCAGCATATAGAATTTAGGTAAAAAATGGAAGTTACATGTGATAGATAGTTAGCTAAGTAGGTAGGCAGATACACATAATAGTGTTGTGCAATACCATGTTGTCCTAAATTCAGACCTGTTTCTCTCCAAAACACCACTTTTTTGTGACAACATTATGTTCCATTCTGACATAACCCTAAAAATCTGTACTCTATCACAATTTATAAAACTATTTTTTTAACAGAAAGAAGGAATGAATGTATGGTATCACTGGGAATTTCTCTTCTTCATTTGGAAAACACCATCCAACCAATCTGTCATATTCAGCCTACAGTGAGAAACTGTGCGTGCAGAGCACAATATGCACCCACCCACACATCTGCTCTTTTATTTCTTTTAACTTCCTTGTGAGTTTTGTTGCCTGCCTCTGGCAGATTCAGAAACAGAAGAAGAGCAATATCAGACTGACGCTTAGCATAAAGCAAAGAGGGAAAGATGAGAAACTATGTAAAAATTGCTAACTCGATTCCATGCATGGATTACTTGAATACAAGCTTCCCTGGATGAATGTAGTGTTCAGAGGATTATACTTATATTTTATAATATTTTTAACATGTCGTTCTATTTTGGGTGTAAGAATAGTTTCTGCTTAAACATTGTAACAGAAATGACAAAGCACTGTAATAATTTTGAAGCACTACTGGGATTTCTTCCCCCGTGATACATATCTGAAGGCTGCAGGATGTTCTTTCCCAATACAATTGTTTAATATAGACTCCATAAATAGAAATCAATCAAAACGACACTTATCTACCTGGAAATTTCTAAATAATTTTACCTATTTTTGTACTTCTGTTTGTATGTTTATTTATTTTAAGTACAGGATACTTTTCAAGAGGAGTCAATCTCTTTCGCAATTGACCAGTGCTATCTTTTCCGGCAAAACATTTGAGTTATGGGAAGAAGATATCATTCCCTTGGCATCTTGTGACCGGTGATGAAACCTAGAGGGCTAAGTTGGGATGGGTGTGTTTTTTTGAGAGAGAGAGAGAGAGCCAAAATATCACTGCATTTATCTTCCATAGTTACTTTCCTTTTAAAAGATGCTTGTTTTTGAAGATGCGTTTCCACATTCTAATAATACCTTACTCATTTGCATTCTCCCTTCCAGCTGATCTTGTTGTTTCTATCTTTTTATGGCTGGATTCAGATGGGCTGAACAGCTCACTAGAAAGGAAAACTCTCCTTATCTTTCCCTGCTGTAGCAATAGCACTTAGACTCATATATCTCTTCACAGTGCTTTACAGCCCTCTCTAAGCGGTTTACAGAGTCAGCATATTGCCCCCCCCCAAAAAAAAAAATCTGGGTCCTCATTTTTACTGACCTCGGAAGGATGGATGGCTGAGTCAACCTTGAGCTGCTCAGAATCGAACTGCTGGAGTGAGCAGTGAGTTAGCCTGCAGTACTGCATTCTAGCCACTGTGCAACCACTGCTCTTTATGCATCAAGCAATCTTTTCTGACTTGTACTGGCTCAAGTGGAGCTGTCTAGTTTGCTTGTTTTGTTTTGGGTTTTTTTTCATTTCACTGCAGGCAAATTCT
The DNA here is from genome assembly GCF_964194415.1 of Vipera berus. Classification (NCBI taxonomy): domain Eukaryota; kingdom Metazoa; phylum Chordata; class Lepidosauria; order Squamata; family Viperidae; genus Vipera; species Vipera berus. Next base: position 235,408,012 of record NC_138202.1, read on the forward strand.
CCCATCCCAATTAGCTATCGTGCACTGTGGCAGGAACTTCCCTTCCATTCCCGCCACTGATCAGAGTACCCTCCAGGGTCCTTCTCGTTACACATTCACCAGAGGAACAGCGCAAGGCTTTTTAACAAATCCACATAGAAACACTTCTCTTTACCTCTCTAGTTCTGATTGGTTGTTTTTTTTTTAACCAGTTGACTTTACAAATGTTCGGCCACTTTCCCCTCCTTGCCTAACCAAGAGAAAGAAGAACAGTGTCCTTCTGTCATTTTTCCGTTAGTTCAAATAACACAGAAAAACAGTAAATTGTGATGCCTCCTCATCTTCCTCCCCATCCATTTTACTATTCGATGGGGGTGTGTGTGGGGGGGAAAACCAGGTTAGAAACTGTCAGGTCCAAGGGGGAGCCAAAGGATGAAGGATAAGAAGCGTTCCCTTCATTTTATGTCAATGTATATATATAGTTTGCAAGCTGTATCCAATTATTTTGCCACCAGAGGCATAAAATCCTACAAGCGTTCACTTCTCCTGCACAAGCAAAAAAAGTACAATAATAAGAAATAGGTAAGAGTTTACTAGCCTTTCATGAAATTCAAAACCAGTTACTTTGCTTAATGGCAGGTCTAGCTCTAAAAAATACTTTTAAAAAAAAAGCCCAATCAGAAATTCCCATGGAAGTGAAACGAACCTATTCATCCCAAATACCTATGAAAACACATTTTGTGTTAAACAGTTGATTCAGATTCCTGTGAGAATGAAGGTATTATGGAAGGCTGGTGGTTCTGCAAGCAGCCTGACCCTCTGCCCTGTAGGGCTTTATCAGCACCTTCAATTACTGGCTGAATTGCTGGAAGCCACATGGTAACCATTGTGATTCACTTAGCAGGGGTATTATATAGGCATAGTGAAGAGATACGGGACTGTGCACTCAGACTGTGCACTCGTATAACGGGTTGCACGCTTATTCTGCTCACATTGCAAAAAGAGAGGTGGTTTGAATGTGTGTACCTTTATATTTTAAGAAATATATATTTGGAGTTGATACTGAATGGTATGGTATAAGAGAAAATTAGTAGGTGGTATCTGCAGTGGAAAGGAATGAGCTTCTTTAAAAAAAAATAGAAATTTTGGTTTCAGTAGTAAACCTTCCTTTAAAAGCAAATCGATATTCTGCATAGTGCATATATTTCTGTGTACTCTTTCGATTAAAAATAAGAAACTAATGGTTATTTTTATACACAACCATTGTGGCAACATTGCGTTTCTCATCATTAATTTATAATGATTAAATGGCCCGGAGAAAATAGTCCCCTTGATGTCATTTGTGCTAATTAATTATGCATTTTCCAAAACCAAACAATACCACATACCACAAAGAACTGAAAAATTTATACAGCTCCCTCAAAACTTCCCAACGGATTCTATTTTTCCAATCCATAAAAATAATGTATATTTGCATTTTTTAAATGTTAATGAATGAAACTGGATTAATAAAACTATAAACACAAAAGACATAATTATCTATGAACATTTGTAATTATTTCTTCCTATGTTCTTTCTATTCTTTGGGGAGTTCAAACCCTAATAACAAGCCTGTTATCAGCTAATAGAATAGCTCTGCTGTTTGTGCTTCTAAGAACATACTTTTGTGATTAAATTTTGCTGCTTATTAATTTAGTTTTAAAAGGTTATCTCAATTAAAATAAATTACGTATTGATTCATTAAAAGATTAAAACTTTAATACTGTACTTGTAATCTCAGTGCTTGAATTTTTCCTGCCGTGCAGATTTCTGGAACCACGAATCATAAATTTGTCTATGTTTTCTAATCTTGACAAAGAAAACACTGGCTATATTAGTCACCTTAGACCTGACTTTCAACCTTTTGGAAGATTTCAGATTTATGAATAAAAATAAAACAATACCAATAAAATACTCGTACTTTTGGTTATACTAAAGTGATGATTGTAAAGTTTACCTTAAAAATAGATGATTCCTCTATCTCTCATCAAAGGTAAAGCTTTATGTTAGTAACTTTTAGAGTTACGTGACAAGAATTATAAAGCAATAATTGTTTTACAAAACTAAATGCTTTTTACTGATATTAGTAAGGAGCATGGTGACTCACATGGTTAGAATGCTAAACTGACAACCAGCAAGCCTGGATTCCAGATCCAAGTGCTGCTGTGTGATGAGGGTGAACTCCTGTCATTTGTTCCATCTCCTATCCACCTACCAGAGCCTTGGTGGAGCAGTGGGCTAATGCCTCCTTAAGTAACACCAGCTGCCTGCAATTAGTGCAGGTTCGCATCCCACCAGGCTCAAGGTTGACTCAGCCTTCCATCCTTCCGAGGTAGGTAAAATGAGGACCCAGATTGTTGGGGGCAATTAAGCTGACTTTGTAATAATGCCGCTTGGGGTGTGTGTGAAAGCCCTAATAAGCAGGCATATACATAGAATGAAGGCTACTGCTAACCTTGTAAGCCGCCCTGAGTCTTCAGAGAAGGGCGGGATATAAATGGAATTTTTTTTAAAAAAAGAGTGCAGATGTGAATAGATAAATAGGCACTACTTTGGTGGGCACATTAACAGGGAGCTGAAAGGAGCCCCCAACCAGGCAACGGTGATGTCACCATCCTTTCAACCCGGTAGCACCTCAGCGCTTCTGACACGAAAACAACAACTGATGTTAGTTATGTAGTGTTCCATAACAAAACTAGGACTGTACAGGGATACAGCTTATCTGACATTTTTAATTGCTCATTTTAACTGGATTACTACTTCAGGTGCTCCATAATCTTGCAGTGAAATAACCAGCTTCTGTGTTTCAAAAAAAGAAGAGATCACCTATCAATGATTTATGGTCCAAGAGGCCTTCATAATCTCTCTTTCCCCTCACCACTTTCAGTTTTTAACACATTCTTTCCTTTGCTTCTTCTCTGAAACGAGAAAAAAGGTTACCATGGACCCTTAAACAGTGGTGGGATTCAGCTGGTTTGCACCACTTCAGCAGAAACGGTAGCTAATTTTTTGTTGCCCAGGTCCAGAATGGACTTCCATGCAGAGAACCGGTTGTTCACATATTTGAATCCTACCACTGCCCTTAAAGCAAGTTTTGTTTAGGCTACAATTCATTTATTCACAGCATCCTAGGAACCAGAAGTTGGATTGCAAAATCTTCACTGACATAATGCCGTTCAGAGTTATATGTAATGTGGGTGGCTATACAAACTGATTAAATAAATAAACATTAATTAAATAGCTATCTTTGAATGCCATAAGAAAGTTTGGAAAGGAGAGCAGTTAACGGAAGAGTCAGGACTACTTTGCTGAACAAAATCTTTGAGCTTTGAAATCCTTTGTTCAGGACATCACCTTTTTAAAAGGCTAAAGAAGTAGCTAGAGATTCCTCCTGAAAGGGTGCATGTATTTTCTTTCTCCATCTTTCTTTTTGCCATTGGATGATGTAAATTCATGCTCCCGGAGATTTCAGAAACAAGCACAGATAGGGAACGGGAGCCATAATCAATTTGGAGCTGTATTAGGATGTCTGTGGAATATTTATTTGGTGAATCTCAGTACTATGTTCAACACTAAGTTCTAAAAATATGACTATTACAGTCATTGACAAATATCATATCAGCTCTATTTCTCAATCTGAGAAATGAAACCTGTCTCATCGTGCCAATCTATAAAGTTTTCATTTTTCTTCTTGAGTTCAGTCTCTCTGTGCTTGCAACAACTGCGTAGACATGTTGGGTGCACTAGAATGTGAAGTAACCTTAAAAAGAGTAGTAACAGAGAAACTTCTTCCATCCTAGAAAAAAATATCCTGTACAAAATTACTGAAACATGGATTATACTTTATTATGAATCTAACAGTGTGTGCAGGTATTTTATATTTTGCCCAGCAGAGGGCTGTTCTTTCTAGTTACTTCAATCCTTAATGCTTTGAACATTCATATAAACCATAGAGCAATTCTTAGAGAAATGTGGCACAACAACATATTGAGGACTTTATAAGTAGATCCCAGGCTCACTACATCGAAACACTATTGACACTATTGCATCTAATTCCTAGTTAACTCTCTTGATCAAAGTTTTAGATCTAATAACATAGGGTTATTGCTACACAGACCAGTTCATATAATAGGTTTTTACAGCACATAATGCTTGTATTTGAAGAAATCATGTTTGGATGGATTCACACAATGCACTAAGTTGATTTTTTTAAAAATCACAGTAGGACAACACAGTATGTGAAAACATCCTTTCTGTCCACAGGCACTTTCAAGCATAACACTGTTCCTACTCCCGTGACACAAATGATACAACCATCTCTTCAGCCACCCTGAGACTCATTATTGCACATCAACAGAACACCATCAGGGATAACTTGAACTGTGTTGTGATTTCACTTTTTGCAAATGTCAGAGTGGCCAGAATAAAAAAACTGGGATCTCTCACGTCTTTCATTTCCCCAAAATATTTTGGTGGGAAAGAGGGTTTGGTGGGGGTTTTTGTGTTCATTTTTTTTTTGCCTTCTGCAAATCTCAAGGTTTATTCTTTTATTTATTTATTTGTCAAATTTAGATACCACCCATCTCACTCAGAGAGACTCGAAGTCTGCTGTTGTACAATTATTTTACATATGGGTGAGAAGACTACCTAAGTTCAAGCAAAGGAAGAGCCTAATAAATGAATTATTTCAGTTTCAAGAAAACCAAATAAGCATACTCAATCTGTTTTGCAGGGAATGATTCAAAGCTGAATTACAACTGGTTTTCAGTCAAAAGCTGGATTCCTTCCAAAATATGGATAAAGTAAAGTCACACATAAACTAGATCAAACATCTTCATATAATGCCAGACTGGAAGAAAGATACTGTATAATCATATGGGAAATAAGCAGATTCATCTCAATGTTGACATATGATACATGCGTGTGTTACAGTATATTAATATATTAGTTCCTGAGCTCCTCAAAATAGCCATATAAGCAACCTTACTTGTGGCATTGATCTATTGTGGGTGGGTGTAGGCCAGTAGGTCAATTTACAGCAAATGAACTCAGATTTTCTTGCCTGCAGAAATTTTAACTCCTATGTAATAAAGGCCAAGAATAGCACTGGAAATTATTCTCCCACTCTCCAAATGAGCCAAGGGAATCATATTATATATCCACTTTTACAATTATTATATGTTCTAATATGCATGTTTTAAATTACTTTATGTGTGTGTGTGTGTATAACACACACACATATATATATATATGAGATGTTTAATATTAGACATTATGAATAATATACAACTTGTTAATTGGACTAGTTCTTCTCTTATAAAGGATGAAAGGTAAGTTGGAGGTTTATGCAGAATGTAATTACTATTTCATAGTGACCCTCATTGGAAATACTGAACTTCAGCTGAAGTTCTGAAGTTGGAAACTTAAGAAATGTGACTTTTAAGCGATGAGTGACAGTTCAATTCAGAGTGGAAATTAGGAGCTATAATGATTTCTTTAAAAATGGCATTATATGAATAAATTTACCCAGATAGGTCTTTTTTCCAGCAGCTGAATGGAAAAGTGACCAGAATGAGATGGGTTCACATATCACACTAAGCTATGATTAACTTAACCATAATTACTGAACTGATTAACACAGTATGCCAAACTATGCATTACACTTTGCAGTGAACAATGGCTAGATACTTATAACTTGCAAAGCAAAAAACCAAATATTGGCTAAAAATGGCTTAAAATGTTGCATGAAATAGACCTTCTTGAACTTTTTGACACTTCTTACATATGGATTCAACTTCAGTACTTTCTATGAATTTCAACTGATGTTCAAAAGCTGTTGGGGAAAAAAGATGGGAATTTTTGTCTTCTATGAGCTTTTTTTTCTTTTTTCTTTTTCTCTTTCCACTGAACATAGAAAAATAGAAAGATACTGAATGAAAACTGCAGATAAACACATAGGGTATTCTAAGGAACAGATACAGTTAAAAAATAAGTAAACTATCCTATCGCTGAAAACAATATTTTTATCCCTGACCATAATTGACACGCAAAAACATCCTGATGCTATATACAATGGCTGGCTTAACACAACATATCAAGTCAAGATTTATATAATCACAGTTCTCTGAATAAATCATTGTTGCCTGCTTTGCAGCCACAAAGCAGGCTTTACAAAATAGAATTGTTTAGCTTTGCACATTGTATGAAGACAGGCATTAATTACATTCAGTTAGAATTGCTAATTGATCAAACAATAAAAAAACAGCAGGAAAGAGAGAGAACAATTTTTGGCAGAAATCAGGAAATGAAAGTTTTCAAAGCATAGCTCAAATAACCTACCTCTCCTTTCTTACTTTTAAAAATTCATTTACTATTGGAAGATTCCCTCCCTGGGCCTCTGCCTTCTCCCATTTCAGCCCAACTTATCTCTCTCTTATTATTAGATGTATTTCTTGATCTGGGCATATTTTATTTATCTGAGGGTGAAGGTTAGTTCTCCGAGCTTGTGGATTGGTTTCCAAACATTTTCTTACTAGGCTAGGTAAACATCTTCAGCAGAGTTTAGGGGATGTCAGTCTTCTTTCGTTTATAAGGGCTTCAGGTGTGGGTGTGTCAAGTGAGGGTCTGTGATGGGTCTTGTGATGGGTCAGGTGTGAGTCATCAGCGAGTTTTGTGATGGGTCTTGTGATGGGAAGGTTACCGCAGGTCAGGGTCATTGGGAGATGAACTGGTGGGACGGGGAGCTTGTGTGGGTTGGTTGAGGGTCGGTGCTGTCTCTGGTTGGCTGTGCAGTTGATTTGGATTCTGAGGGGTTTGTAGGTTGATTGTAGGTCAATGTGTCTGTTGATGGAATTTCTTGTGCAGTGCCAGGCTTCGATGAACTGACAAGCGTGGTGGGTGGTAACATGGCTGATGATTTTTGTGTTGCTCCAATCGAACTGGGGCTGTTTGGTGTTGGTATGGGTAGAGATTAAGGATTTGGGATCATGGCGTTTGACTGCACTGACATCCCCTAAATTCTGCTGAAGATGTTATCTAGCCTGGTAACAGAACGTTCAGAAACCAAACAAACCTTCACCATCATCCTACACCTGAGCTACAAATATTCACTATTTATTTATTTATTTAGCAAATTTATATGGCTGCCCAACTCATACATGGTGATTCTGGGCAGCTTACCATATCAAAAATCAACAGCATAAAACCCACACACCATTTCAACCCACACTCATGATGGCAAGAGACACAATCCCACTAGCCACTTGATTGGCTTCTGTATCAGCCTGGGATGCCCAGACCTCTTAACAGAACCACATCTTTAGCCCCTTCCAGAAAAGTAACAAGGTATTATATCTACAGGGAAGGATATTGCATAAGGAGTGAGTCACCACTGAGAAGACCCTTTTTCTTGGTCAACTTGCACTGCCTTCCCATCTAGGTGGTCTTGGTAGATGTAATTGGAGAGGTGTGGTGCTTCAAATAACCTGGCCCCAAGTAATTTAGGGCTTTAAATGTGATAAACCGCACCTTGAATTGCACCTGGAAGCAAATCAGCAACCAATGCAGCTCCCACAAAAGAGATGACACATTCACAAATCTAGGCTTGCATAAAACTGTGTGTGTGGCTGCATGTTGAACCACCCAAAGTTTCCAGATTCTTTTCTAGGACAGCACAAGGTAGAGCACATCGCACTAGTCTAAATAGGAGGAGACCAGTGCATAGGGTAACTGTGAAAAGAGCATGTTGATCTAGGAAGAGTTGTAATCGGCACATAATTCAACATTGTGCAAAGACCCTCCTGGCCACAACTGCCATCTGCTTCTTGAACAGGAGTCACAAATTCAGTAGAATCTCAGATTACACATGAGGCCTGTCTGGGGCAGGACAATCCCATCCATTACCAGAGATACCAATAATTTTCCAAGAACCAAGGAACTCCGAGCCTAAAGCCACTCCAACTTGCCAGAGTTCAGTTTCAGCCTGTTGCTCCCTATCCAGACCTCAGCAGCTTCCAGGCATCAAGAAAGGGCAGTTGTGGCATTGCTGAACTCATCATCGGCAGAAATGTACACCTGGCTATCATCAACATACTGATGATATATCACCCCATGGTGACGGAGATCTTCCCCATTGCCATCATGTAGATGTTAAACAGGCATGGAGACAGTACTGGCCCTTGAGGGCTCCACAAAGCAGGGGCTGAGGATCGACTCTATAGCTCCCAATTGATACTGACTGATAAAGCCCTCAGAGAAAGGAAGTGAACCAGGACAGCACAATCCCCCAGTCCCTAGAGCCATTCCAGAAAGATGCCATATACAGTATAAAGGACTGCTTCCAGTGACAAGCACTTCTTTTCAGACTTAATTACTAACGTCTGCTTCCATGCAATCTGTCTCTTTATGGTTTGGGAGAAAGAATCCATATGTTCATAGTCCTATGTTCCTATGCTGAAGGGCTACCATCCAAAAAATATCCTATCCAGCTATATTAATAAATCAATTTTTAAACAAGCCAAATCAGTAAATATGATAATCAACCCCATCATCAATGAGTTCAAATCCACTTCTGGCCGTCAAAATCATTTGGCCATAACTTGAAGAATGTCTCTTTCTCAGCCTCAGCTACTTCACTGAGTGGTTGTTATAGCACAAAATAGAGGAAGTTCATACTCCCTAATTTTCATTGATGGAAGGCTATTAGTTACAATCCTGTACAGTGAAAATATAGCGATTATTCAGCATAGCAGCTTTATGGTCCAGTACTGTGCAATTTAATTTAAAATTAAACTGTTACATTTAATATTGATCTACCTTGATTAGCCTATCCATAAAAATGAAATTTATTTGCAAGTTGCATGTGACATTTTATCCAATTAACGTATCCATTTCCAAAGTGAATTACGAGGCAACAGCATGTAATCAACCTTGTCTGGTTTTTAAAAGCAAAGCAAGTTTGCTTTGCTGGTTAGGATTTGGATTGGTGGACATCAGTCGGAACCTTAGATTTAGATATATGGATGTATCTCTGTGATTATACTTTACAGTCTTGCTGATATGAAATGCAAAGATGACAAAGTGATTCACTCCCTTCCCCTTTTCTTGCTCCGTTCACATTTAACAGATTATCAGAGAAATTTTTGTAAATATCTAAATTGTCTTTCCTTTGCTGCCTGAGAACATGATATAGAATTGACAAACTTGTTGGCTTGTTCATCCTTTGGAACTTTTTTTTTTCTTTGGAGAAACTATTTCCCCTTGTGCCTTTCAGATCGAAGCCATCAATGAATGAACACTGCTTGCAAAAAGATAATTAGATTCTGCATTCTTACCAGCAGAATTATTCCAGGGTGATTAGTTAGTAAGTAACAGTGCTATAATTAACACTTGTACTTAAGAGTAAAAGTGTAGATTTTATCATTTTTATTTAATGTTGCATTTTTATAGTTTTTGCTTTAAAAAAATCATTTTATTGATTACAAAAATATCCATTTTTAAACCCTGCCTAATCAACCTCCATTAGTAAAACATATTATTATTACATTTATATTATTATATGCTAATATTTTTCCTGTCTTAAGTAAAACACATATCCCCCTTTTTCATGACATTGCAGCATGACTGTAGCAGATGACCAGGGGTAGAGTCAAACTCACCATCAGTCTAGGACAGGGGTAGGCAACCTCGGCTCTTTTCTGACTCGTGGACTTCAGCTCCCAGAATTCCTGAGTCAGTTATGCTGGTCTAGGGTCTCTACACTGGGAAAGTGACAGATAGCTTGTTTAGGCAATCTCTCCATTCTGCGGTGGGGGGAAAAGGGTCAGGTACTGGACAACACATACTAATTGACTATAATAGTGAACACATGACTAAGAGAGATTCTGTGAAGATTGTAGATGCAGATATTAGTCACAAAGATATTTTTCCATCACTGTTTGACTGCAAATGGTTGCTTGTCTGAATCGGTTGTTAAAGGAGACTATAAGCCAAATGGGCTCTCAGATCAAACCATGTTAGATAAACCATTGTAATTCTTTTTCTTAAAACATATAGATCATGGGTGTCAAACTCGCTGTGTCACGTGACATGTCGTGATGTATCGCAACTTTTTTTCGCATTCCCGGAGCTGGGGTGGGCACGGCCTCTGTATGATGCAAGCGGCCCGCGGGATAGCAGTTTGTCACTTCTGATATAGATGAACAACTATGCCTGAGAGGCCCTTCTTCCAGTCATCCATTTAATGACCCATGCAGTTGCTTAACAATCACAACTGTAAGCGGTCATGTCACATCTTGCTTAATCTCTTTGCTCAACGACTGAGATTCTGGGTCCAATTTTGATCGTATGTTGTGGATTACTTAAACAGCATTTATATTTTCATGTTACAGATGTGTAAGAAATAAAAAGAGATTTTAAGTGATTAGAAGCTTTCTTTGCAGTTCCTTTTCATTGTAGTTTCCTTCAGATATTTCTCTCTCTCTCTCTCTCTCTCTCTCTCTCTCTTTTTTTGAAGAGCAATTAAAGGTGATCATGTGTCATAATGAATTGTGCCTAATTTAGCCATTCACCTTATCTTACATTACAGAGAAAATGGTAAATGACACAACTATAAGTTGTGGAGATGTTCTGGAACATAGACTAGAAAGTGGTGTTTAATTCTCATTTTTCCACTTTCAATTGAGTTGGCTGTAAGCAGTCATCAAGTGTGAGTCAGATGCTGGGAATTAAGAGTGGGGAGTTGAGCCAGGAAACAAACAGGAGTCAAAACCAAGCCAGATGCCAGATGTTAGAGCCAAGTACAAAGCAGCTGTCAAGACCAAAGGATAAAGATACAAATCGTGCCTGATGAGTAAGCAAAAACATACACACAAGAATGCACATGAAAGGCTATGATTATATTTGCATAACAAGCTTACCCATATTTAATTGAACCACGGTTTTCTAAGTTAACTTGATTTACTGGGTTCCCATGTCACATTGAACTACAGTATAAATTAAGCCAAGTGTACTTGGTTTGATACTATGGCAGTTAACCACCCCTTAGGTAAGGCCCAGCCTAAACAGAAAAAAAAATATTCTTGTCCAGGAGAACCCAAATTCTTGGTTTGGGGCAGTTGTTCCAATTCACAGTTCAGTGGCTTGATTAACAAATACGCATGGCACTATTTCTCTTCTCTGCTCCCTCAAATTTAGTTTATTTTATAAGATTATTCAGGGTTTTTTTTTCTCATAGAACGCTCAGAATGGCATTCCGACACCTCTTTTTTTGCAAAAAAAGCTCCCTGTATTGGCTTTCGAAAGCCTATTGCAAGGATAGGCAATCTTGGCTCTTTTTTATGACTTGTGGACTTCGACTCCCAGAAATCCTGAGCCAGTCACGCTGAGGGGAAAGAGAGAGGTTTCCAAGCTGAGCCATGCTGGCTCTGGAATTCTGGGAGTTGAAGTCCTTGAGTCATAAAAGAGCCAACGTTGCCTATCCTGCACTAGAGGAGGACATTAAAATTATTTACAAGGTTACTTCTTTAGGAACTAAACTTTTAGAATCTAAAACAGCTAATTCAAAAAAGCCAACAGGAAAGAACCTCACATTTTTCATCTGCTTCTGTCTTTTGGAAGGTAAAATTAGATAACAAAATAATCTATTTCCTATGTTAACATCTCTGCAATGAAATCAATAAAGGTAACAGGAAAGAAATGAGAAACATTTTTCTCAATGTAATATGTCTAATTTAGCTGATGCCAGAAAAAATAGTATCTTTTGTAAATACTCTTGAAAACTATTTTGAATCTATGACCATCTATTATAACTAAACCACTTTAAATTAAACAATTCTTAAGAATGAAATATTCTTAATTTGGACTTTACTTTTACTGTTTGGACTGTGTGTTTTGAAAAAATAGATTATTTAGAATCTAGTTATGTTGCACTTCATTCTTTAAATAATTAACCTAGTATATACATAACAATATATGATGTTTTCTATGGTGAGCTTAACATCAATAACAACATTTATTAAAAAGGCTAAAATAATGCAAATGCTTCTCTGGGATCAGTAACGCAGCAGGGATTGCTTTTTCCTTCTAGTAACAGATTGCTGGGAAATACCAAACATGGCCTTGAGAATTCCAATGTTTGTTACAAATTTTTCTGGATGCGGTTGTAAAGAGGCCTAGAAATGCCAGCACAAATACATCACACTTGCTGAACATGCACACACAACTAATTACAATCTTCAATTATATGTGATATATCTAAAATGAGATGGGCTGTCTCTACTGCAACTTGCAAACCGTTCCGTTTTGCGGCAAAACAATCCAGGACAAGCTGATCAGCAGAGCTTAGAGAGGACTCATTAACACAATTTTTGGGAAGGAAAAAACAAAAGAACGGTTTAACATCTTCCAGTTGATGTTATGTTATGTAACATCTTCTGGGAGTTGAAGTCCACGAGTCATAAAAGAGCCAAGGTTGCCTACACCTGGCCTATTGGCTTTTGAAAGCCAATAGGAATTGCTGCTGAGCACGCCAAAAGACCCAACCGGCAAACGTTGCACAGGCAAGTTGTCTGCAGCGAAGGAAGGAATTTTGCACCCCTCTCTGCTGCCCAACTACACCATCTCAACTAGGTAAGTAAGATATTATTTGCAAATAGGATGGCAATAAACAATTCAGGCTGCATTTACATCAGGGCTTTTCAACCTTTTCAGAAATTGTACCACTTTTAGGACATGACAATATTCAAGCACCACCAGTGCTTAACAAGGTGTCAAAAACTTGATGACTAAAAAAAAAAAGAAGGGGGGATATTTTGGGTTTCATTGGTTAGATTCATTTATTGTTATAGAAATGGCTAGTTTATAATATTATAGAAAAGCAAAAAGTTGAGGTCCAATGTTAATGCTTTCTTCTACTCCTGCAACAGAGGAAGTCAGAAGTCAGTGCCTTTTCTTTTTCACTTCTCCCCCTCACTTTTCCCTTTTTCTCTCACCCTTTGCTCACAAAAGCCCCCCCACTCACTCACACTTTGCTCACAAAAACCTCCAGTCACTCTCACTCACTCCTCCATCTCTTTCAAAGGCACCTCGTTCAGTCTTTCACCCACTCACTCCGTCTCTTTCAAAGGCCTCTTGCTCGCTCGCTCACTTACTGCCCCGTTGCTTCCAAATGCTGTTTGCTTGTTCACTTACTCACTGCCCCGTTGCTTGCAAATGCCATTTGCTTGTTCACACACTCACTTACTGCCCCAACATTTCCAAATGCCATTTGCTCATTCACTCACTCACTTACTGCCCCATTGCTTCCAAACACTTCCAAATGCCACTTGCTCGCTCACTCACTGCATTTGGAAGCGACAGGGCAGTAAGTGAACAAGTGCCAGTTCTGGAGGCCATCAGCTGTTTGGAGCTGGAGACCACTGCCACAAGGAACACAGCTCTGGGTTGGGGTTCAGAGCAGCTCCGGGTGGGGGCTCAGCACAGGCCACAGCGTGGCAACTGCAGGGAGGGGAATCCCCACAGCAGCTGTGGGGAGGGGAATCCCCACAGCATGTGGCTCTGGGCAGGGGTGTAAAGGACGGGCAGCGACACCATAGCAAGACACTGGCATCGCTCCCAGTGACAGCACCTCTGAGTTCAGGCACCTTTTTTTTTTTAGAAAAAAAGCACTGAGATTATTTATGATTTGCTATAACCCAAATAGTAGAAATCTGGAGTTTCTAAAAATATGATTTATAAAGTCAAGTTTCCTTTGAGTCCACCTCAAATTTTAATGACTTCTTGCAAGTCTGAATGCAGTCTCCCCCTTATCTTTGTAAGAACTAGAGAGAATTTTATCTTAGATGCTTTTTCAGGTTACAGTTCTGTTCTGTATTCAGGTTTCTTTTATCTGACTGTTGTCTTGGTAGTGGCACTTCCTCCTGTCCCTCAAGGCCATTCCCTCAGCCACCACCTTTAAGTATAATGTTTCCCTTATAACTTTTGTAGCTTTGGAGATGCAAAAATTGAGCTTTGGCCATTACCATAATTAGCATTTTCTTTTTCATACTTTTCTGCTGTGGATGTGGTGAGAAGCAGTTTGTGTAGAGCAGTGATTAAATGCATCAGGCTAGAAACCAGGAAATTGTGAATTCTATTATTTCTACTAGACATGAAGCCAGCTAGCTGACTTTAGGCCAGTCAGTCTCTCTGAGCCCTAGGAAGAAAGCAATGGTATATCGCAGCAAACACAGCAGAACAGCATATCTTACTGTGTTGTGAGAACCATACAATCATTTGCATAAAATATATTAAATATGCATACTGTATATCCCATTCATATTTGATTTGATTTGATTTGATTTGATTTGATTAAATTTATATGCCGCCCTTCTCCCTGAGGACTCAGGGTGGCTCACAACCATAAAAATTAAAAAACATAAAGTAATTTTTTTAAAAAAGAATTAAACAATAGATGCAATAAATACAAAACAATTTAACCCAGTAAAAAGCCCAATTAAACATCGTAGTTAGTCCAGGCCCGCTTGTTGGAACAACCAGGTCTTCAGGTCACGGCGGAAGGACCGAAGGTCAGGGGCCGTCTGCAGCTCCGGGGGTAGTTCATTCCAGAGGGTCGGCGCACCCACAGAGAAGGCTCTCCCCTTGGGGGTCGCCAGCTGGCATTGCCTGGCTGACGGCACCCTGAGAAGGCTGACTCTATGGGAGCGAACCGGGCGATGGGAGGTTGACAATGGCAGCACGTGGTCTCGCAAGTACCCCGGGCCTAAGCCATGTAGGGCTTTAAAGAGCCTTGGTGGAGCAGTGGGCTAATCCCTCCTTAAGTAACACCAGCTGCCTGCAATTAGTGCAGGTTCGCATCCCACCAGGCTCAAGGTTGACTCAGCCTTCCATCCTTCCGAGGTAGGTAAAATGAGGACCCAGATTGTTGGGGGCAATTAAGCTGACTTTGTAATAATGCCGCTTGGGGTGTGTGTGAAAGCCCTAATAAGCAGGCATATACATAGAATGAAGGCTACTGCTAAGCTTGTAAGCCGCCCTGAGTCTTCGGAGAAGGGCGGGATATAAATGGATTAAAATAAAATAAAATAAAATTAAATAAAATAAAATAATAAAATAAAATAAAATAATAAAATAAAATAAAATAAAATAAAATAAAATAAAATAAAATAAAATAGAATAGAATAGAATAAAATAAAATAGAATAAAATAAAATAAAATAAAATAAAATAAAATAAAATGTTATTACCAGCACCTTGAATCACACTCGGAGGGTAACCAGAAGCCAATGCAGCTCGCGCATGAGTGGTGTAACATGGGAGTACCGAGATACTCCACATAAGCACCCGCGCGGCCGCATTTTGCACCAGTTGAAGCCTCCAGGTGCTCTTCAAGGGCAGCCCCATGTAAAGAGCATTGCAGTAATCCAGGCGAGAAGTGACGAGGGCATGGGTAACTGTGCATAGGACATCTCGGTCCAAAAAGGGGCGCAACTGGTGCACTAGGCAAACCTGTGTGAAGGCCCCCCTGGTCACAGCACTTAGATGATCTTCCAAATTAAGCCATGAATCCAGGAGGACACCCAAATTGTGAGCCCTTTCTGAGGGGGGCAATACCTCCCCCCATCAAAAGAGATGGAACTTGTTGAACAATACGAGATGCTGGTATCCACAGCCACTCGGTCTTGGAGGGGTTAAGCCTGAGCCTGTTCCTTCCCATCCAGACCCGCACCGCCTCCAGGCACTGGGACATCACATCAAGGGCATCACTGGGTTGGCTCGGGGTGGAGATAAACAACTGGGTATCATCCGCATATTGGTGATACCTCACCCCAAAGCCACGGATGATCTCACCCAGTGGCTTCATATAGATGTTAAACAGGAGGGGGGAGAGAACCGACCCCTGAGGCACCCCACAAGTGAGGGGCCTCGGGATAGATCTCTGTCACCCTGCCAATACAAACTGCGAGCAGCCCGAGAGGTAGGAGGAGAACCACTGTAAAACAGTGCCTCCCACTCCCAACTCCTTGAGCCATTGCAGCAGGATACCATGGTCAATGGTATCAAAAGCCGCTGAGAGGTCAAGTAGGACCAGGACAGAGGAACAGCCCCTGTCCCGGGCCCGCCAGAGATCATAGACCAGTGCGACCAATGCCTTTTCCATGCTGTAGCCGGGTCTGAAACCGGACTGGTATGGGTCCACTTCATCCAGGAATTGCGGGAGCTGACGCACCACCACACTCTCAACAACCTTTGCTACAAAGCGAAGGTTGGAGACAGGATGATAGTTATTCAATGAGGCCAGGTCCAGAGCAGGCTTCTTGAGGAGGGGCCTCACCACCGCCTCTTTTAAGGCAGAGGGGAAGACACCCTCCATCAAAGAAGGGCATTTTGGACTTAAGGTCAACTCTGGCCCTTAATATGCAAAAATGTTTTCTTATATAGCAAATGGCAACCTCTGGAAACAGTTCATTTTTTACATTTCTGGAATTTTTGGTGTTTTCAAAAAATGGCTACTATGGAACTAATCTACCTACCTATAAAATAGTGGCGTAGTCAATCAAAAAATGTTCTTTAAGGCAAATTTATCACCCTTCTAGTTTTACAAAATGCGAATACTACCTCAATTTTTCATAATCTTTTATCCCCCATGAGGTAGAAATACTTCTGAACAAAATATTGAGTTGCAGCTATTAGTCTACTTTATTTCCTAAGAAGCCTTTGGGACCACAGCAGCATTCTTCAAAATAATGTTGAGGTGTACACCTTGCATTTCAATCTGCTAGCTTTCCATTGAATTTATTTTTAATTAAGAGACTCTAAAATGAAACTACACAGTAAACTTGGCAGGCAGCAAATAAGGTGTCTCCAAGCACATTTATAGCTTCAGGCACTATTGTTTTGCCCTGTTTATCCTCTTTTTAACCTGCTTATAACCTGCTTATCTCCTTATAGGAGGTGTTTTAAAAGTTAAATATTTATGTGCTACAACCTGACTGGAATACACTGGAGAATTAGCAGGATATAAGTGGCTTTAAAAAGGGACGCAGTGGCTCAGTGGGTTAGGACGCTGAGCTTGTCGGTCAGAAGATCGGCAGTTTGGCGGGTTGAATCCCTAGTGCCGCGTAGCAGAGTGAGTGCCTGTTACTCGTCCCAGCTTCTGCCAACCTAGCAGTTCGAAAGCACATTAAAAAATGCAAGTAGAAAAATAGGGACCACTACGGTGGGAAGGTAACAGCACTCCGTGCACCTTTTGCCTCTAGTCATGCCAGCCACATGACCACGGAGACATCCTCAGACAAGTGCTGGCTCTTCGGCTTTGAAACAGAGATGAGCACCGGCCCCTAGAGTTGGAAACGAGTAGCACACATGTGCGGGGGAACCTTTACCTTTACCTTTAAGTGGCTTTAAATAAACTTGCAAACTGTTTCTAAGAAGAGCTCCCTTTTTCTCTTGCTGTTCAAGTTTAAGGTCCTCCACCTCCCTCTTTCAGAGGACATAAATGAACCTTGGTGGAGCAGTGGGCTAATGCCTCCTTAAGTAACACCAGCTGCCTGCAATTAGTGCAGGTTCGCATCCCACCAGGCTCAAGGTTGACTCAGCCTTCCATCCTTCCGAGGTAGGTAAAATGAGGACCCAGATTGTTGGGGGCAATAAGCTGACTTTGTAATAATGCCGCTTGGGGTGTGTGTGAAAGCCCTAACAAGCAGGCATATACATAGAATGAAGGCTACTGCTAAGCTTGTAAGCTGCCCTGAGTCTTCAGAGAAGGGCGGGATATAAATGTAATAAAAAATAAAAATAAATAAAATAAATAGCGGGATTGACAAAAATCAAGATGGACCTGCACTTGGGGGAAGTGAGGCAGGTTTATCCTGGCAGCACTCATTCTTGAGACTCATTCTGTATTGATCTACAACAGCCATTCTGTTGAGTAGCTAGAGAGCATCACCATGTGGTCATTCATGTCTTATAAAAGGTATGCACAGGTAATCCTTGACTTACAATGAGCCGCTTAGCAATTGTTTGAAGTCATGACAGACCCTCAATAGTGGAGGGTCTCATAACTTCAATTGCAACCTGGGTTCAAAGTTTCGATGTCTGCCCTCTGCCATCAACAGTTGTGTGACCACATTTTGGATGCTTGGCAACCGTCTTGCATTTACAGTCATTTGCAGCATTTACTTCTGGTTTTTGGCAAAAAAAAAACCCCGCCCCATAGGTTCATTTAATGACTGCCATCAAAAGGGTAATAAAGTCCAGCATGGATACATGGTAACTTTTATGACAGTTTACAAATGGTAAATCGAGGATTACCTTTAGCTTTGTAACTGATGCTTGGATCACTCTCTTTTTTTTCTTATCCTGAGATCTTTTTAGAGGAATATTGGGTAAAAGATTTTAATGAAATAAAACCCTAACCCTAAAATTGTCTCTCTTTTTTCCTCCCTTTCTTACTAAATTATCTAGCCTCCTTTAATGAAACACAAAGATTAGAAACACAAAGTTCAGCATGTTGTACAAATCCTGTAAATTAAATACATCCAATAAAGCCATTGGACTCAGCCAGGAAATAATTTGTTTGTGGCTCAATGGGACAGTCTGAGAGAAAACCTCTCTTTCCCTTAGCATTTAACTTTAGGACCCTCCATCTCGTCCTCCAGGAGGCATAAGGGGAAGGGCCAATGGAAGTGAAATGGCGACTTCTGGTTTTTGTGTCTGCAGTGCATGGCCATGCGAGAATGGACCTCCACTCCCCATGACTAGTTTCTTCCTGCCTAGGTCTGAAGTTGCCCCAGAGAGGTGACTGTGAAGGAGGAGTGCCCCGTCGATCACAAAGCGATGACAAAGCCCTCCAAACCTGACAGGAGAAAGGCTAGCATGAGATCACAAGGGCTAGCGTGAGATCAACGTCTAGCCCAAGCTGCTTACAGCCAAAGTCCTAGAGCACGAACCTAAAAATCAGTGAACAGCATGCTTGGAATTGGTGAGAGTACTGATCTTCTTTCTTTTATCTACTATTTAAATCCTTGAAAAGATCCCCAAAGCAAGAAAACCTCCAGAAGTGAACAGAGGGGAATATATCCCCATTCTCTTACAGACGGAAGCAGCAAATTAACATAAAAGGTGGAAAGAGATATACTAAAATTTGATTTAAAATATTTCAGTCTGGACAAATCTAAGAACTAAAAAACTGTCAAGACTATACCTTAAAAATTTCTGATGGAATTATAAAAATATATAACAAAACTAACTTTTTGATTGAAGGAAAAACTGAAAAAAGAAATAACTGCTGACATCTAGTGGAGAATCAGAGAATAGAACAGTAACAATAAGGACTCAGAAATTGGCAGAATGTCCAGAAACAAAGAAAAAGTTGTTCCTTTGAATTGCAAATAACCTTGAAGACAGCTGGGAACAAAGGAAGAGCCAGCTATAAGATTAAAAAGTGTTTGAAAGAAAAAACAACAACACCTGGACTGTTGCTTAAACCTAAGAACTGTTTATGGGGAAAAAACCTTGGCTTTTTGGCTAATCTTTTAGAGGAGAATTTGCAGGAAGGATTTAAAGTGGCTTAATATACTGAATCTGAAATTTTGATTGACTGATAAATTGACCTTTGAATTAAAACTTTGATGAAAAATTATTTGAAGGGGGGAGACAACATGGATATCACATACATATCAAAAAAATGACAGGATGCCACATTCAATATTTTCTCCTGAAGGACTTAGCCTGGAAAATCAAGGGTCTCCATAAGCAATACTTCAAAGCAAGATAAATACTTTCCCGGAGGAAATATATGTAATGTTAGGACAAATACAAATGACAATAGACTCAAACCACGAGGAAATTCGAAACAACTTTGAGTATTTAAATAAGCATATTTCCAATCTAAATCTACAATTAAAAAATACCCAGGAAATAACAAAACAGGAACAAACAAATAAGACAGCAGATTACAAACTAGAAGAGTATGATCAAATTGATGAAATAACAAAGGAAAAGAATTACAATTTGACACAAACAGGAAGAAATCTACAAGGTTCTGATACAACAAGAAAAACTAAATGATTAGGAGAACTATTAAAGTTTGGGAGACAGAAATAATTTATCTTACTTACTTCATCTTTTGTATTCCCAACAACATTTGTAAAAATACAGGAACTGTTAGGTAAGCAGATTACATCAACTTGGAAAATTACTTGGCAAAAGAAGATCAGAGACAGATACAAGAGATTTGACTCGCCCTACCAGATGGACTATTAAGTGAATAAACATTAATATGGCTAAAAGAACAGAGAATTGTGAACATAAAGGGGCCTTATAACAAGAAGGATAATCAGATTTAAGTAATATAGTATGTTTTATAATATATTAAATGTTAAAATAGTAGGTTGATGTAACTTTTAGTTTAGTTTAGTTTATTGAATTTATATACCGCCCTTTTCCCATAGGACTCAGGGCGGTTTACAAAGTATTTAAAAACATCAATACAATACAAAAGTTAAAGACAGTTAAAATAATTAAATTTAATCCCTGAACAAACATAAAACCCCATTTAAAAACTCTCAGCCTGGGCCGGACAGCTCAAAGAGCCAGGTCTTCAGGTCCCGGCGGAATGACCGAAGGTCATTTTATTAATATATAAGTAAAATATAAACTGATTAAAAATGATGTTATATCTAGATACTATAAGACAGATAAAAAGTATAGTATTTTTATAATGCATGATATAAAATATTGGGATGATGTACCTAAATGGGAAAATTTAGATAGTGAGATGACTAATATGAAGAAATTATGACTGATAAGAACTGGATTGAATATAAGGAAGGCAAAGCAAACAAAAATTATAAAAATAGGATGTATGCTGAACTAATGAGATGATGGTTATAAGAATAATATAAGCTGAAAAAATGTTATATATAGAGATTATTATTATATAAATATAAAAAATGCCTATACATAACCATTTATATATTAAAAATATTAAGAATTATATTTTGGCTAAGGTTGAAGAAGGAAAATACAAATGGAAAAAGGGAAGATCAAAGAAATGCATTATTAATTAATATATTATGGAATTATCAAATTTAATCATTAAGGTTCCCCCACACATGCATGCTAGTCATTTCCGACTCTAGGGGCTGGTGCTCATCTCCGTTTCAAAGCCGAAGAGCCAGCGCTTGTCCGAGGACGTCTCTGTGGTCATGTGGCCGGCATGACTAGACGCCAAAGGCGCACGGAACGCTGTTACCTTCCCACCGTAGTGGTCCCTATTTTTCTACTTGCATTTTTACGTGCTTTCGAACTGCTAGGTTGGCAGAAGCTGGGACGAGTAACAGGCACTCAGTCTGCTACACGGCACTCCGGACTCGACCCGCCAAACTGCCGACCTTCCAATCGACAAGCTCAGCGTCCTAACCCACTGAGCCACCGCGTCCCTAATTTAATCATTACTGACTGTTAATTAATTATTATTGTCCCTTTTTTCTTGTTAAAATATAAACCAAGACAACACGCTGTACACCAGACACTGGAGATTGTTATACAGTAGTGGCCAAAATTGTGGAAACCTTTTGCGAAAAGTGTACAGTAGAAATGCCACTTTTGGTTAAGTTTCCAGCAATTTTTCTTCTAATTTCTTTATAAATGTAGCCTTGTTCACTTAATAATACTATTTTACATCGCTTTCTGGGCAACCAGTCAACTCTTTGCACCATTACTTTAATTTTATTACATTTTACAAGCTCACTAAATGAAAGAACACAAAAAAACCCAACCAACTTGATAGCGATCACATAACACACTGACAAATGTCCTCCTCTCAGCTTCAATACATGACATCAATAACTGAATCCTACCGTGATCTGATTGGCTCATTGCCAAAACAAGATGACACCTGATTGGCTCTCTAAACACTCATGCTCATTGGCTACAATCAGATGAAGGAAAGCTACCTGATATCAACCTAAGCAAGTTGTGCTTCCTTTTTCTGGTTATTTGGCTATAACTTTTCATAGAATACAGTACAGACAATTGAACAAACTTTGTTGCATTACATTCTTGATTAAATTATCTTTCCATTGTTATATAATGTTATGGTACTACTCCAAAAGAAGTGGTGTTATTAGCCATCGAACCTCAAAAATGCCCTTTTCCCAAAAGGTTTTCACAATTTTGGCCACTACTGTAGTTAAAAACCAATAAAATATCTATATATAAAAAAAGCAAGTCAAATGGCACTGCACTTGGATTTGACTAGAAGAGAATAGGTTGCTGCAATATGCAGAGAAATTTCAGAACTCCTAAGGTGAATGACTCAAAAAGATCACATTGGAAGAAGGACTTTTAAACTGTTTCCTTTAGAACTCAAAGATGTTTTAATACTTAGTTGAAGGGGTTTTTTTAATAGTTCCTGTTTTTATGGTGTAGATGGTATAGTTTGTGATGTAAATGGCATAGTTTATTCCTGTTTTATACCCTTGTAAGTTTATTTAGTGGATTTTAAGGTTCTTATACTTATTTGTATATTATTGTGGGTTTGGTCTGGGATACTTCATCTAGGGCACAGGTCTGCAACCCGTGGCTCTGGAGCCGCATGCGGCTCTTTCAGCCATCTCCTGCGGCTCCCGGTCCTCTGACATGTGCAGTCCCCCCCCCCAAAAAAAGTGGGACTAAAAAAGTTCAACCAATCAATTCAAATATGCAGGGTAGGTGCATATCTCGCCTTGGCTCCACTCTTCAGTCAAACCCTGTTCTGTGCATGTGCGCATGTACGTGCATGTGCACACATTTTTTGCGGCTCCCAGTTTTTCCTTTTGTGAGGGAACCGGTTCCGAATGGCTCTTTCACTGTTTCAGGTTGCTGACCCCTGATCTAGGGCTAGGCATTTGGTTCAGATAAAACACATGAGACCTGACTCAATTCTAAGCTAAGCACAGTATATCATCTCCTATTCAAGATCATTCATATTGGATAAAAAACTTGTAAGTCTCATTTTCCATACATTTGTTCTCAAAGATTCTGGCGTTAGAAAAACAGCAGATCTGAAGGCTCCTGATGCATGCAGAAATCACCTAATGAAAAGTAATATTGCATTCCAGAGGTATTAGCAATATTGCTAACCAGTTTTTGCAGCTCAGATCTGGTAGCCCTAGTTTTGGAGATTTACTTTGGGGACCGATAATGGTAACCTTAAAGACTGGCCTTTTGCTTTTCTAAGTTATACCCCAATTACATTTTTTCTCTGTGAAAATTAGGGAAAATGTTTTGAAATGAAGACTAATAAACAATAAGTAAGATGGTCAGTATCCTCAAGAAAGCTTGTTCAGGTGTGAAGTGTATATTCTTTGGTTGATTCCATCATCTTAAAATAAAGGGGACAAAGAGCAAACCAAAAATTGCATAAATTGATATGGGCACCCAGATCCATTTAGATATAATACAGATCTTTGTGCTTGTACAGTTTCATAAATTTAAAATTGATCCCTCGAAAAACAAAACTGCTCTGGGTCCAAAGCGTGTGCACACTGCTGAATTCCATTCCATCATCTGTTTAGAAAGAAGACCAAACTTTTCCAAATGAGTGGCGTGAAAAGAAGAAGACTGAAATGAAATCAACAGTAATAGCATGCAAATGCCATGCCCCCCAGCAAAGACAATGCATTTTAAAAAGTAATCTCTTCCATCTGCAGAGAAGTGTAGAAGGGGAAAAAAACAAAACTGTTGATAATGGATTGCTGAAATACAGAGGTATATGTGTAAGCTCTTTGTCCTGTGGACTGCAGCGTTCACTGCATTTGACAAAATAGAGCACAACCTGCTGCTTAGTAAGCTAGAAAAAGGAGGGAAATAATAATAATAATAATAATAATAATAATAATAATAATAATAATAATAATAATAATAATAATAATAATAATAATAAAGTTGGAAGGGACCTTGGAGGTCATCTAGTCCAACTCCCTGCTCAGGCAGGAAACCTTATACCATTTCAGGCAAATGGCTGTCCAGTCTCTTCTTAAAAACCTCCAGTGTAGGAGCATTCACCACCTCTGGAGGCAGGTTGTTCCACTGGTTAATTGTTCTAACTGTCAGGAAGTTTCTCCTTAGTTCTAGGTTGCTTCTCTCCTTGACTAGTTTCCATCCGTTCCTTCTTGTCCTGCTTTCAGGTGCTTTGGAGAATGGACAACATCACCACCAGCTGGCTGACAAACCGTACTGAGCAAGTAGCCCTCAATGGCACTACATCCACATGGAGAGAGGTAAGCAGTGGGATACCACAAGGCTCCGTCTTAGGCCCAGTATTCTTTAATATCTTCATTAATGACTTGGGTGAGGGAATAGAAGGAAAACTCATCAAATTTGCAGATGACACTAAAGTGGCAGGAATAGCCAACACCCCAGAAGACAAGGTTAGGATCCAAAAAGATCTTGACAAACTTGAACAATGGGCCCTATCCAAGAAAATGAATTTTAATATGGAGAAAAGCAAAGTTTTACATTTAGGCAAGAAAAATCAAAGGTATAAGCAGGGCTTTTTTTCTCATAGAACGCTCAGAACGGAGTTCCGGCACCTTTTTTGGATGGAACCTTGTAGGGTAGGCAAGGTGGGTTGTATGACATGTGTGAGTTCTGGCACCTTTTTCTTTTACAAAAAAAGCACTGGGTATAAGTACAGATTAAGCAAGACCTGGCTCAAAAACAGTAACTGTGAGAGGGACCTTTGGAGTTCTAGTGGACAATCACTTTTTTTTTTATTGAAAAGTTTTATCATACATTTTATCTTTAACAAGTGGACAATCACTTGACTATGGGCCAGCAGTGTGCAGCAGCAGCCAAAACAGCTAATACAATCCTGGATTGTATAAACAGAGGCATAGAATCAAGATGACGCAAAGAATTAATACTGCTTTATAAAACCCTAGTAAGACCACACTTGGAATATTGCAACCAATTTTAGTCACCCTACTACAAAAAGATGTTGACTTTGGAAAAAGTTCAGAGAAGAGCAACTAAAATGATCAAAGGCCCGGAGACTAAAACATATGAAGAATGGCTGCAGGATTTGGGTTTGGCTACTCTAAAGAAAAGAAGAAGCAGGGCGACATGATAGCAGTATTCCAGTATTTGAGGGGTTGCCACAAAGAAGAGGGGGATCAAACCAGTGGTGGGATTCAGCCAGTTCACACTGGTTCGGTAGAACTGGTAGCTAAATTTTGTTGAGTTCGGAGAACTGGCTGAACCCATGCTGCTTCTGGAAGTCTGTTCTAGGCCTCGAAGGCCTGGAGGAGGTCTCTCAAGCCTAGAACGGCCCGCTGGAAGTGCGTTAATGTCACTTCCGGAAGTCTGTTCTAGGCCTCGGAGGCCTGGAGGCGGCCTCCCAGGCCTAGAACAGCCCACAGGAAGTGCATTGATGTCACTTCCAGAAGTCCATTCTAGGCCTCAGAGCGCCAGGCCTGCATCCACACAAAGAACCGGATGTTAAGGTATTTGAATCCTACCACTGGATCTAACTATTCTCCAAAGCATCAGAGGGCAGGACAAGAAACAATGGTTGGAACCTGACCAAAGAGAGAAGCAACCTGGAATTAAGGAGAACGTTCCTAACAATGAGGATAATTAACCAGTGGAACAGCTTGCCACCAGAAGTTGTGGGCATAATAGCCATTAGTTTGAAATAATATTTAAAGAAAGGCTAAAAGACCATCTCGTGTTCCCATAAGTTTGAATGTTCTATTATTCTAACAGTAAACTTTCATCCAATTTAAAATACTCTTTCTGAGCAAACTAAAAATGATAAGGGGTTCATATATGCTAACACCTCTTCAGGTGGCAGCATTCAGTCCATCTGGGCTGTTTTCAGAAATTAAATCAGACTGACTGGTTAATATGGGTGGGAAGCCATTCAAGTATTCCAGGGTGTAGATCACACTGGGAAATTGCAAAAACATCTCAGGAAAAGTCAGTGGCAAACCACTTCTGTTGTGATCACAGTCTTAATAAACTCAGCTTAATTTTTTATTTTATTAATGTTCTATCAAGTTAGTCTGTATTTTACATTAGCATGGAAGCATCAGATTGGGAAAGCTAGAATGTCAGGCAAAAAAGGGTATTTTTTTATACCCTCCAGGCCAGTTCTTGGGAAAAAAAAACAGAAACCAGAGATGTCAAGAATTAATATAGGACCATCACATCCAGGTGACGTTCTCCCATTCTGCTGAGCTGACTGTTCTCTCTCTTCTTTTTTTTTTTGCATTCTATTGACAGTTTATGTCTTCTCTTGGTTTTCCATCTTCTTACTAGTCAGACCATTTCATATATATCAGGAGTTAAAACCACACACAGAAGTACAGGCAGTCTTTGACTTACAACAATTTGTTTAGTGACTGTTCAAATTTACAACAGCACTGCAAAAAGTGACATGACGTTTTCACACTTAACGACCTTTACAGCATCCCCATGGTCATGTGATCAAAATTCAGAAGCTTGGCAACTGACTCAGATTTATGATGGTTGCAGTTTCCCAGGGTCATGTGATTTATTTATTGCAACCTTCTGACAAGCAAAGTCAATGGGGAAGTCAGATTCATTTAACAAGCATGTGACCAACTTAACCATTGCAGTGATTCACTTAACTAGAAAGGTCGAAAAATGGGGCAAGACTCAATTAACAACTGTCCTGCTTAGCAACAGAAATTTTGAGCTCAATTATGGTTGTAAGTTGAGGACTACCTGTATATAAACTCTTTGCAAGCGGTGTTCTTGCAGCATGTCTAGTTTGGTCTTATTCCGTCTTTTAGCTGTGAGTGAGATATTATGCCCATAAACATTCAGAGAGTGTCATGGTTAAGCAACTGAGCTGTGAAGTATTCCTTCTGCTATGAATCCCTAAGTCCCTCTCTCTCAGCCTCATTGCCCTGGGGGCCATTGTAAGGAATACAGACTAATGTAGGCAAAAGTCTCTGAGCACTCAAAAACAAATAAATATTAGGAAAACAGAAGATAATTGCTCCAAGTTACACATGTGTGCATGAAGTGCAACTGACATTATGGAATTCTGCCCCGAATGAAACACAGCAAAAGAAATCAGTGACTCAGGATAACTGACGTTTGTGGGGAGTGGGAAATAAAGTAGGCAAGTTTGTAAAGGTGAAGTGGAGAATTTTTAAGGGAAGTATTCCATATATAGGAATATGTATTATATCTGCCAAGACCCTGTTCTTTTCCCTAGGTGAGCATAACAATCAGTTCATTTTTCTCACTCTCCTTTTATCTTTTAAAAAGGTAAAGGTAAAGGTTCCCCCGCACATGCGTGCTAGTCGTTTCCGACTCTAGGGGCCGGTGCTCATCTCCGTTTCAAAGCAGAAGAGCCAGCGCTTGTCCGAGGACGTCTCCGTGGTCATGTGGCCGGCATGACTGGACGCCAAAGGCGCACGGAACGCTGTTACCTTCCCACCGTAGTGGTCCCTATTTTTCTACTTGCATTTTTACATGCTTTCGAACTGCTAGGTTGGCAGAAGCTGGGACGAGTAGCAGGCGCTCACTCTGCTACGCGGCACTCGGGATTCGACCCGCCAAACTGCTGACCTTCTGATCGACAAGCTCAGCGTCTTAACCCACTGAGCCACCGCGTCCCTTCCCTTTTATCTTTTAGTTAAAGGCAAAAAAGGCAACTCTAGAAATTGTCAGGAGAATTCTCTGGAAGCATCCTTTCGCATACTGTATGCAAGGGAGAATTAGCGGGGAGGCTGGGCACCACTCCACTTTTTTCCTGTCAGTGATGTTGCAGGGTACGAACCTTCTGCCTTGCGATGGAGGAGCTTCCCCAAAATCAAATCGGATAGCAGCCATCCCCACTTCTCCGCAGCATCAGTGCCGTCAGTAAGTGTAGCTGATGTGCAAGGTATGACCAAGTCTGACAAACTTGGTGAGATGTGGCTACATTTAACATGCGAGGGAAGACTTCCCTGCTGTGCCCGGATCGAGTGTGGGACTTCAGAGGCAACATGGTGAAACCAGACACCCGTCCTTTCAGACAGCAGTCATACCCAGGCAGAGCTCTCCCCCTGACACAAACCTGACTCTTTTAATATTATTACCAGATTTGCAAGCTATTAGCATAGGCTTTGGTAGAAACCCAGTGCCGGAGTTCAGGGCTGCCCTGTCATACAGTCAGATTCTCAGTCTCCGCTGAGTGGGAGGGTCACACTGTGTGAGACTAATAAGGACAGAGATGCATCCCCCTTTTCCCTTTCTTTAGAGACTCCAGCAACTCCTCAGCAGCTCTGTACTGGCCTTGGCTCTGCTTCTGGGGGAAACTTAATAAATAAAAAGCGAAGGTAAGAGCCTCTTCTTTACGACCAGCTGATTTATGCCAAGCCTAGCCCACGAGTACTGTCGGCTCTGCTGTTGAGTTTTGTCAGCATTTAAGGGCGCTCTCGGTGAATTGTGTGATAGATTGCCTGCTGATAAATAGATTGCTTCTTTGATGCTGATTATGTCATGCAGCTTGCCGAGTTTTGTGATGGCAGAACAGGCGTTTGTTTGCACAAGAACCTTGACTGAAAATGTGTTGCCTCTTCTGAGAGCACAGGACACAGTTGAAAACTAAGGTTTAATGTATACAAACTGGTAGAGCCAGAATGAATTCTGCAGAGAGTCTTCAGTTCACTTTCTAGAATGTTTAACGTAAACAGCTCTTAAGGGTATGTGTTGAGGTGCCTATTGCTCTTCTTCACAACTGGACCTCAAGACTGAAATGTGTATTGGGTAGGTAGGATGCTTAGTGGAATAAAGGTACAGCTTAAAGGAATGCTGGAATTTTAACGGGTTGTGTTTGTTTCCCAAGAGAAACTACAGTGCTTCTGCATTTTACTGGATCAAACTCTCTCGCTCTCTTGTGCTATTTTGAAGATTTGGGATCAAGAGAGCGATCTCTCTGAGGCTAAGCAAACAGGATAAAGTGCATCGTTATTTGTAAATGAATTTCTAGTATTCAGTTAAAGGAGCCATTCCATTTCCCCTGTGATTTTATTCTGAAGTCGAAATGGTATCTTTCCCCATTGATGCTATTTCTGAAGACTTTCCTATTCTGCTGTGTTGTGTTGCTGTTATGCATAATCACAAATGTATCTAGGGCATTGCTTTCAGCAAAGGTTAGAGAGTACCATTCCTGTGAAGGGGAAGAATTTTAAATGTCCCGTTCTAATCTGAAGGCTCTGAATAGGCTACCCTTTATTTGAATTGTGCTTCTTTCCTCTTTGTTATTAATAAAGAAAAAAAATGTAAAGATGCTTGCCGATTTCAGAGTACAACCTTACTACACTTCCATTGTTCATCTGCCTGCTATGCTGAAAAGATAGCCCAGGCATTCCCATCCTATACCTCACACCACAATAAGTGTAGGTCTGATGCGTATCTCACCTTGGTCAGGTATAAGAGCCCTACGTCAGCTATTCCACAATGTGCTTGACTTAGCACTCATAGAGGACAAAACTATTTTTACAAATGTACGAAGTCCACGAAAGCAGTTTTTTCTCTTTTCTCCTTTCTGCAGTCATAGAGTCGCCCTCACTATTTTAATCGTAGCTTTGGAGAGAGCCTCCTGAGGCAGAAGCACGTGTGAGTCCTTTTTTTCACTTTGCTTTTTGCCTCAGTATTAAAGAATTCCCTCAGGGATTAGTTCCTCTGAGTTTTACCTAAGAATGGC
This sequence comes from Vipera berus, assembly GCF_964194415.1. Classification (NCBI taxonomy): domain Eukaryota; kingdom Metazoa; phylum Chordata; class Lepidosauria; order Squamata; family Viperidae; genus Vipera; species Vipera berus. The sequence goes on from NC_138202.1 coordinate 235,437,739, forward strand.
ATATGCTCATGAAGATCTGAAACTGTGCTCTGTTTGCTTCCCCATTATGCCTAAAAACAAACCTGTGAATTATCCTAAACATTTGTCTTGGTTCCTTGTAAAATTGCTCCACTGTTTTATCCTGTGGCTTGAATTAGCCCAGGGTTCACATTTTTCTGACGTATGAGTGTAACTGAAATTGTCCTCAGTTTGGGCCACATGTTCATGTTGCGGCTTTACGAGAACTGTGATAAAAGCATGCAGTTTCCCAATGGAAAAGGTGTTGGGTGGTGTTAATCAGGATGCAAATGGCTTAAAATAGAAACATCAAAGTCTTTGTACACTTTGGTAGCAAGGAAGTAATCACAAGAAGACATGCTGGCTTAGGACGTTGAGATGACTTCTTTTTAGCGGCTCTTCTTTGTGACTCTAATACTCCTATAGATGGGATATATTGTACTTATTAAAGAGGTAAAAACATTCCTGCCTTGATGACCACTGGTATCCACCCCTCCCCAAAAAAGGTTTCTAGGCCTGCCTGCTTTTAAAAAGATAAGAATAAGAAAGCATGATAACTCTGCCAGCTGCTAAAGAGTCAGTGGCAGGCTTTTACTGAGTTACCTCAAGGTGCATGTTTAAGGCCCGATCACAATACCTCTGATGAAATGAGATAGTAATAGCTGTGGTAAGGTAATACATCAAAATTCAAATTGCAGGTGAAAACTGCCTTTTTGAAATCCTCTTGATGGTTTGTGAACAAATGTTTTAAACGTGGAAGAGCTTTAAAATGCACGACCTTCCCCTTGCCATTTGAATCAGGGCCACGTAGCATCTGCTTCCCCCACCCCCCACCCCATACTCTGCAACCTCATTACTATATTAATCTGCTACCTGTATCAGCCAGGCCTAAATGGGAAGATGGACCAGCCAAACTCCACAGATCACCTAAATTGCAAGCAGTGACTTGGGGGCGCGAGGGAAATAAGCACTTGCACAGGCAATCTAAAATGACTCAATCTGGGAGGGGCTGCGGCTAGCTTGCTTATCTCCTTATTAGTCTTCTGAGTGTGATCTCCCTGGGAACTTTGGGAAAGAAGTCAGGCACAAGGGCAGCGCCCTTCCCCCCCCCTCCCTACACAGCTGTGAGAGAAGTGCCAATCCTAGAGCAAGAGGCTAGGCGATAGACCATTTTTCCAATCCAACTTTGGTCATGGGTGGCTGAGCTTTCAGAGAGGAAGGTAAAAGTCAGAAGAGGAAACACTAGCTTGGATACTGGAGCTTGGTAAGGAGATCCATGTCGAGGGAAAGGAGACATATTCCCACGTCAAGGGAATATGCCCGAACATTCTTGCTCAGGTAAGGGAATGGATGTAAAACAGGAGTTAATTCAGATAGCACTAGATTTTATCTTTTGTGCTTGGTCTTCATCCTGACCCATGGGGCAAGTAGTTCTATTGACTAAGACTGCCAACTCTTTTTTCGTCGGTGAAAGTTTCCTTGTTTTTAACAGATCAACGTTTCCTAAAGTAGAAAATCAACAGGAGGGGATTCTCCCTGCTCGCAAACATGGTGACTGCTTCTCTGCTGCCTTTTTTGTTGGTTGGTTTGTTTTGCTGAATGTGCAGTTATTGTGCTTGCAAAATGATTGTTACACCTCTCCTAAAGGAGAGCTCTTAGCCTACATCAAGTTGCTTACCTCTCATTTGAGAGTCATCAGCAAGTACAGATTAAGTGACACCTCCTCCAGGCTCTCCACCATACAGGTAGTCCTTGAGTTACAACAGGTCATTTAGTGACCGTTCAAATTTACAACAGTACTGAAAAAGGTGACATGGCCATTTTCCCCACTTACAATCATGGTCATGTGATCAAAATTCAGACACTTGGCAGCTGGCTCGGATTTATGATGGTTGCAGTGTCCTGGAGTCATGTAATCACTATTTATGACCATCTATCAAGCAAAATCAATGGAGAAGCCAGATTCACTTAGCCATGGGATTACTAAATTAAGAACTGCAGTAATTCACTTAACAACTATGGCAAGAAAGTCCATCAAATGGGGCAAAATTCACTTAACAAATGTCTTACTTGGCAACATAAATTTTGGGCTCAGTTGTGGTTGTAAGTTGAGGTCTAGCTGTACTGACCCATCTAATGTCTTTCGCTTAGAAAATTAAGTGTCAGAATGGCCATAGGCTAACAGATTTGTGGAGGTCTGCACAAGACTCTTTTGCCCTAGGGGCAATAAAGAATTTAAGTATATGCTTTTTCCAACTTGGCTATCCTTGCAACATTGAATTTCACCGTGTTGTTATATAAATATTTTATTATTACATGTAAAAGTGTTTTTGGGCTAGAAAAAGCAATACGGTGGCACAGAAGGAAAAAAGTGTAACCAAAATGCATGAAAGACGATTCTCATTGTTTTTAAACAATTAAAGCAAGAACCTCTTGGCAGGCAATTTTTCCAGAAAACTGAGACATTTATCATAATTGTTGTTGAGATGCTTCTTATGAAATAAGAGGAAACCAACCTCCTGTTTTCTTCTCCTTCAGTTCTGCAAAGAACATTTGAACATCTAAGGGCAGATGTTTGTACAGAACTCTGCCTTCTCAAAGGATTTAACATTCTTTTTCAGACCTGCCAGTATCAATAAACGAATAAGCTCCCCTTAGTCATGGGTACTCCTTGGATGGCTTTGGGCCAATCTACCTCTCTTAGTCCAACCTACCTCACATGATTGTCCTTGTATAGGAGAAAATTGAAGGAGGACATGCCATGAACACTATCTTGAGCTTCTAGAGGAAATATAACATACATACACCTAATTAATAAATAAAAATATAGTCATGCGTAGATGCTGATTCAGGGAAGACTTAAAACATTTTGTCTCACATCTAAAGTGGCAGATATGATGCAAAACAGCACAGGAAACCAGGAGGTTCATATAGGCGGGGCTGATTTTCAAGACCTGGTATCTTAAGTGTGAAGAATGAATTTCCAGCAGATTTTTTTTAAAAAATTGAAATGGGTCTTTCGGTAGTAATGCTGCATTCATCAGCATTAGCACTCTCAGTAATGCTCTATTCTCAGTTGCTGATTGCCTTTCCGGGGGAAAATTCCTGGAAAGAGAATTTTGATCAGGAACGAAAGATGAGGCTGAATTAAATGGTTCATTTTTCTCAGCTATTCAGCTTCAATCAAGTCACCTCTCTATATTTCAATTAGCAAATTGGATAATCTGTTAAAAAAAATCTTTCCACTGTTAGCAACTATTTTTCAGAGGGCACTTTACCTAATACACTTCTGATAAAACCAGTATGTAAAAGAGAGATTTTTCATAATCAGTATCCACTTTCTAATGATTAACTCTAAAATTGGAAAGAAATTAAAATAATTTCAGTAGTATAAAATCCTGGCCATGCATGACTAGAAGTTACTGCCCTTTTTTCCCCCTGTGGAAAATCAGCTGATCCCATAGGAGATAAGCAAAATCAAACTTTATTGGGGGGGGAAAGAGAAAATACAAATTTTGAAAAAAACTTTAAATTTTAAATTTCCAAAATAACAAGCATTCAGTCTTGGGGGAAAAATGCTACTTGCTTTAAAAAAAAATGCTCAGAGCAGACTACAAGAAGGTAGTGGTTTACTACACAAAAGAATTTCTGTAGTAAACTCCAGGAAATTATTCCAGGTTAATATACAAACTCCAAGATTTTGAAAAAGTGTATCTTCATGCAGAGTGTGGAAAAGGCTGAGGTTATACATTCATTTTCATAATTTGCATAGAGGAATAAACATATTGGACTATGAGATTTGGCAGAAAGGAAGAGTCTAAGGCAAATGCTGGCTAGAACATATTTATCTATTTCTACAGAAGTATTTTTTTTTCCTGGAAGCGAAGTGTTTGTTTCATTTTAGATGTATTTCTATTTTTCTAAAATTCTAAATTTTAATCTAAGGCTGTTGGGGAATGGAAGAACAAGTCTTTCCCTTTTCCTAACTTTCTTTCCCAGGTTCCATATGAGTTCTTCCCCTAAATTTAAAACAGCCAAGATTTATCTGTATATTCTGCAGAAGGAGGGCTGGAATTATCGGATTCTGTACTGTAGCTACAAAAAGAATATCTGTTTCTCACAGATGAGTATTAAGCAAGAAGTTGCCATCATCACTATGGTTTTTCCCCATAGTTGCACCATCAAAAAGCTGAAGAAAAACTGATTCTTTTGACATGTGTTATCAGGAAAAAATATTGATAACGCTGTGGGCCACAAGAACAACACATAATTCACTATTAGATGAAATAAAACTGAATAGATGCTCTAATATTCAAGCAAAAGCTAAAATACTTTGGATTCATAATACAATAATAAGAATCATTGGCAAAGATTCTGTTGCATAGAAAAATTGAAGGCAATGGAAAAAGAGCTGACGAACACTGGGTGTTACTGGATACTTTTACTGATAACATGAATAGAAGCTTACACAAACTCAAAGAAGCAATTAAGATTACTGGGACATAAAGTGCCAGAATGCAATGGACAAATTAACTGTGCTGTGTCATGGAGGAGAATGCTATTTTTTGGAGGATGAAAACTTGGGGATCAATAATTTTGCTAGCATCCTCCAGATGATTCCCTGTGCAAACCTTGTAAACAGATGAGTCATGGTAGGAATGAAGAGAGAGAGTCAGTTTCAGATGAATAGAAACTCCAGTCTGTGACTGTATCTAGGCAGGTGTGAATGTGCTCCATTGCCAAAGAGGGAGAAGATAGTTTGTCACTTCGAAAAGAGAATGCCCAGCACGAAAGACAATAAATGAGAATATCTGTAGCTTAAGGTTGAAATGAGGAGTGCTTGTTGATCTCTGAGCTTGGTTGTTTTCTTATAGACATTTCATTTCAAACTAGGTAATATCATCAGCGCTAGTCTAGACCAAGGGGTCTTCAAACTTGCCCCTTTTATGACTTGTGGACTTCAACTCCCAGAATTCCTCAGCCAGGTACTGGCTGAGGAATTCTGGGAATTGAAGTCGACAAGTCAAAAAAGGGCCAAGTTTAAAGACCCCTGGTCTAGATCATATTTTGAAAGCCTTTCAAGTAAAAGTTTGTAAAGCAAGGCCTGGGACACCTTCAATTAAGCAGTGTGCAATCTTCTCATACATAGGTGATTCTTATTTTGTTGTGAGTCCTGCACCCATAAACAGATGAAGATGTTTATTCCTCTGGAAATTAAACAAAACATACTATTTCTGGATTTCATTGCTTTTCATTTTTGTTTATGTGGGTTTCCAAAATTAAAGGCAAATATATTCTGTTCTGAATTACTGTTGCTAATTGTTTGTTATTATTATCAGACTAATCCTGCCTTCATAAAGATAAAATTAATGTCATAAAGTATAGATGGCATGAATAAATTGTGATGATTTTTTTTTCAGGAACATAATTTTCATATTCATAGGGTTACATAATTTTTATTAAAGGCACAAACACACACACACACACACATACAAACACATACATATATACACATACATACATACATACATGCTTACTTACTTACTTACCAAGGTTGTTTTTTTATTCATTCTAACACTCTCAAAAGTCACAGTTATGTGTAGAGAACAAACATAATTTGTAAAATACTTTCAAATCTTAATTTTGCTCTTATCCCTTTAAATCTAAATATAGGAAAGATACATTCCAGTCTGATATGATGACTAGCTCAGCATTCTGCTGTAGTGAATGCATTCTGCTTAAATTGAAATAATAAAGGCAAAAACTCTGAAATAAAAATGTAAATCTGCTGTTACTAATAATTTAATGGCTTATTGACCAAAATATATAATCTTTGTGCAGCTGCCTGAAACTTATTACTCATTAGTCTTTTAAAAGTAGTTGTGAAAGATCATTCCCTCTGTAAAATTCAATGACTATATTATTGCTTTTACTGTAGTGTTACTGCCACCCAGATGATAGAGATTGTTTAAAATAGATTCTTCTTTGTTTCTACTTAACAATCTTTTATAATGCTGTAAAAAGTGTAAGCTAATTTCAGCAGTATTGCTGTCAGACATTAGTTATTTCAATAAGCAAACAAAATACTCTATAATTATAGTAGATCAAAATGTAACAAAAATGCAAAACATTGATAATATTCATTTGATAACTCCATACCTAAATAAAAAAAATATTCGAGAAAGTAAAATAAAGTAGGCTTATGAACAAAAACTATCAATATAATTACAAGGGTGAAAATAAATTATTTCACAACAGCTGTTACAGTCAAAAATACAATTCTCAAAAGCTGGAGATTGTCCACAGAAAAATGATGGAAGATTAGCTCTGGCAATTAAAAAAAAAAGATACATTTTTGATCATCGAGATATTCTTGGCTAATATACAAACATTTCATCTCCATTTTTAGATCTTTATGATAATTAGTACATAGCAGGGAATTCTAGCTTGTAATTGCTCACACACACCTTTTCTTTCTCTAGGATATGTTGCTGGATGTGTTTATGAGTAAAGCCTATATAAATGTGCGTGTGAAAAGCTTATTCTGATTGTTCATAATTATTCTGGTTTTATATCACTCACTACAGTGTAGCTTAAATGATGAGGGTGGGTGGGAACAGGAAGAAGTTCCTTGGCTGAGGTGGGTTTTTTTTATAGCTTTACAAAAATTTAATAATACCTAATTTATAAAAGAAAAAGAAAAGAAAGAAGAATAGAATGTTCAGCACTAATTTTGCCGTTTGGTTGAATGGATGTTACAAAGTAAGCTATTCCTTTTACCATGCTCCATTTAATAATAGACTATCAAGCTGAAATCATGGTCAGCACTGTCTGCTTCATTAATTTCATGTGGGCTAGCCATGCAGCAGAAAAGATAGCTGCAAAATCCACAATCCTCTTTATTTGTTCCCCATTTTAGCCCAATCATCTCTCCTCTCCCCCTGAAAACAGTAGCTATGAGATATTAACTCAAAAAGTAGGGAAACTCCTAACCCTTTGGCTATTCATAATTATACCACCGATGTTGTATATGATTCAGCTATGCATCCATTACAGATGTCCAGGTTCACTAAGCATTGGTAGAGAGTCTGTAATCATGTTTCTTTTTCGTTTCAGATTTCGGGTCATTTATTTGTTCACATGTGTTCAAGAGGAGATGAAGGCTACTGGATCTTGCATAGGATGGCTTTGGTTTGCAGTCCTCTTCCTCCTTCCTGTGTCTCATTCTACCATGGTCACTGGCAAGCCAGGTATTTCCTTATTTTCCTTCTTTTAATAGGATTCAGAAATTTTGTTGTGATATTTATCCTGTTGGATAGTTAAAATTACATGGAAAAATACAGAGTATGTTTATGTAAACCCTCAGGTCATAATGCAGCTATACTGTGCAGAGAACCACAGTTTACTTAAACTGTGACAAAGATTTTTAAAAGTTAGGTGGGGTTTTGGGAGCTAAACAGTATCTCTGATCAGGGGAACATGTAACTACGTTGAAAGATATTTTCACCTAAGATATCTACCAGCAATATTTCCATTTCCTGAACTCTCACAGGAGCCTACATTTAGAACGTGCATACCCTCATTTTACAGCTATGTTGTGCTGTTATTGATACTTCCTCATTTTCTTAAGTTACAACTCCAAAAAGAACCCAATCCTGGGCTTGGAAACCGAGGAGACTCCTAAATACAGTTTTGTTCCATTAGTTGTACACGCTCTGTGCCACAATCAGAACAGTATTTTCAGTACTACAGAATATCAATCCAATCGGTTTTCATGGGACTGGTTTCCAAGTTACGTCTTTTAGCTGTACATGGAAATAAATTCGGCTGAAGTAAACGGGGATGACCTTGAAAGGAGCAACTGCGCAATTCTTAAATTTTCCCCAGAAGCAGAATGTTCCTATGTGTCTGACAACTGGGATAAATAATGCCCTGGAAATTATAAGCTATCTAAAATGAAAAAGGAAAGTATTTGAATAAGGGTAAAAATGCAGGACAAGTAGGATTCATTCCACACCTTGCTGTTTCTTTTTGTTTTATTCCCCTTTAACTTATCATAGTTCACTATTTGAAAGTGCTCTGTACTGTGATAAATTTAGTTTGCCATCTACTAACTTTTATGTTCCCTTATTTCCGTTGAATATTCCTACTCCTCCCTTTCGGGGGTTTTTTTACTTTTGTTTTTATATATACTTTCAATATTTTAGCTTTTAAAAAAATAGACTTTAATGCACCTTTATGCTTTTTACACCCTCCTTATACTGGTCTATGATGGCAATCAAGATTTGATGTGTTAATACCTCTTTATTCTAAAAAAGGCTGCCTTTGTACATCTCTCCTTCATCTCTCCTCCTCCATACATTATTTTGAGTCATTTACTATTCTTCCGGCTATAGCTTCTGTTATTGGGTTGCCTAAAAGAACCATCAATATATATGGGTGTGTGTAAAGAAATAATGTAAAAAAAAAGTATTAGCCTCTTCAAAAAAAAAAACCTGTAGAGTTTCTAGTGATTATTATAGTACAGTAGTGGCCAGAATTGTGGAAACCTTTTGGGAAAAGTGCATTTTTGAGGTTTGATGGCTAATAATACCACTTTTTTGGAGTAGTACCATAAAATTATATATCAATGGAAAGATAATTTAATCAAGAATGCAATGCAACAAATTTTGTTCAATTGTCTGTACTGTATTCTATGAAAAGTTATAGCCAAATAACCAGAAAAAGGAAGCACAACTTGCTTAGCTTGATACCAGGTAGCTTTCCTTCATCTGATTGTAGCCAATGAGCATGAGTGTTTAGAGAGCCAATCAGGTGTCCTCTTGTTTTGACAATGAGCCAATCAGATCACAGTAGGATTCAGTTATTGATGTCATGTATTGAAGCTGAGAGGAGGACATTTGCCAGTGTGTTATGTGATCGCTATCAAGTTGCTTGGGGTTTTTTTTGTGTTCTTTCATTTAGTGAGCTTGTAAAATGTAATAAAATTAAAGTAATGGTGCAAAGAGTTGACTGGTTGCCCAGAAAGCGATGTAAAATAGTATTTATTATTAAATGAACAAGGCTACAGTTATAAAGAAATTAGAAGAAAAAATGGAGGAAATATAGCCAAAGGTGGCATTTCTACTGTACACTTTTCGCAAAAGGTTTCCACAATTTTGGCCACTACTGTATAAGGCAGGATGCTGTGGAATATCACTTATGTGTGGTGGTGCATGTTTAGAATGCAGTATTGCAGGCTAACTCTGCTCATTGCCAGGAGTCCAATCCTGATTGGCTCAAGGTTGACTCAGCCTTCCATCCTTCCGAGGTCAGTAAAATGAGCACTGTGGAACTGTATATAAGTCTAAGTGCCATTGCTATTACTATAACAGGACATACAATATTGATTGGTTTAATAGTCAATGGAAAAGCAGAAGTTATGAATTTACTCATTATGAATTTTTGAGAATAGAAATTAAACGTTACTGACTTTATACCTATTCAAAATAGATATCTAAAATGTCAAAATGCTAATTTTAGATCACCAAGAGACCAAACATGAGGATTGTTCATCAGGGAGTTGTGGAATATCAGCCAGTATTAAATGATCAATAACGTGCTGAAGCACAGTAAGAACTGTGGATTAGCAAATCTTGCAGTTCGGATTCTTTCTCCAAGTATTAAGACAGCAAAGACTTTCTAATACTTGCTGATGTCAGTTCCTGAAAAAAAAGGAAAGGTAAACTACTGGATATTCTGTATCCTTTCCTTGCTCACTGAAGGTGTGAGATTACAAAATTTATCTTTTATTGAATAGCTGAATATGGAATTGAAAATACCAGCCCAAAAACATGCATTAGAAAATGAGATTTTGCCATTGGTAAATGTCACCATTTACCAGGGGGAAAAATCCTGCAATTAAAATAAATCTGACCTCCTCAAGTTTCTACAATTGTTTGTAATGTATGCCTTACTTCTGAACATTTTAGAGACAGACATCAGGGGAATGCAGCCTGGAAAAGGATTTTCCTCAGTTCAGCATAAAAAAACTGAGCAAAGTCAAAGTCATGAATATATATATATAAAAAGGCTGAGGTATGCATCTCAAAGGATGGTGAAATTTCTAACCAGGTTTTATGCCTCAACTTACTAAGCCATGCTTAGCCTTGGGTTTTGTGTGTGTGTGTGTGGGGGAAAGGTTTCTTCTTGCTACTGTTACCCCTTCCGCACTGCTTACTCCAAGCTTAGATGATCTGTTGTAGCAAAACTTTGTATTTTAGGGGTCTAAGACTGTTTTGAATTGAGATCCTTACAAATTGCTTATGGTGGCTAAAGCACGTTGAAATGACTCTAAGGACACACGGAGCTTCACAGGCAGATCCCAATTAACCTTGATTATTAAAATGGGTTTTTGAATATGGTGGCAATTACTTGTGTAAAAGAATGGGAGAGATAACATGTGTGTACTATTAGGAATAAAAGAGGAGGGTTCCTCTCCTGCATGGTCTGGGCAATGGTTTCATTTAATTAGCTAATATTGTATTAATTAAGGAAATGGCATGACAGGAAAAAAGGAAGCTATTGTGGTATAGCAGAGGAGGCTTGCAGTAGCTTCTTTTAGGGTATTCTAATAGCTTTTTGGCTTACAGCAATTTTCCCTTTATTTTCACTGATGCAGAACCACTGGTATAGCAACTACTTACTTGAGCAAAGTGATTATGATAAAACTAAAGTATAACAAAACTAAGAGAAAGGACTGACCTACCGTACGGAAGTTCATGTAATCAATAGCTAACATGCTTCTTGCAATTATTTTAATCTCTGTGTTTAAACATTTAGATTTAAACATTTATTTTGAATTCATATTATCATAAAGGTAAAGGTAAAGGTTCCCCTGCACATGCGTGCTAGTCGTTTCCGACTCTAGGGGCCGGTGCTCATCTCCGTTTCAAAGCCGAAGAGCCAGCGCTTGTCCGAGGACATCTCCGTGGTCATGTGGCCGGCATGACTAGACGCCAAAGGCGCACGGAATGCTGTTACCTTCCCACCGTGGTGGTCCCTATTTTTCTACTTGCATTTTTACGTGCTTTCGAACTGCTAGGTTGGCAGAAGCTGGGACGAGTAACAGGCGCTCACTCTGTTACGCGTATTATCATACATCTGTATTATCATACATCCCAACTTTCTTACAGTCTATAATATACTTCTGACACTTTCCTTTCTGATTGTTTGTAACCTTCAGTTGGATGGGGTCTCATAGAGCAATAGTTTTTGAATCAAAGTATCTCAAATGGGCTACCTTATGGAATATGTCCAAACTTTGGGATCCGTGACTCCCTGTGGGATTGAAATTTGGCCAAGTTGTGGCCCACATAATGCCACCATGCTGCTGCAGCCAGCTACAATCATGTGGTTGTCATTTCCAATGCTCCTTTCCAGCTTTCTCCTAGGAAAGTCAATGGGGAAGTTGAAGTCAGAAATCACTCCTGCTCCCACTGCTTTTTTGCCCGCCCGTGCTCATTCTTAACCTACCTGTTTAGCTAAGGAAGTACATTTTCTCTCAAATGATGACCCAATGGATCAGAGGTTATCTAGTAGCTTCTTAAAAGGATTGCATAGCTGCTTAGTAATTATCATAAGTCATATTAAAAGTCTGAGACTTACGAAAATTGGTTTATGTATGCCATCGAAACAATATCATAAATCAAACTTAGTACTTATTGTGGCACATATACTAAGAGTCAAATGCATATTCACACAGGAGTAACCCTCACTAAAGATAACAGCACTACATTTAAGTAACCATTTGCAAATGGTGTTATTAGCCTTGGTTAACTATAACTGGTTACATAAATATAAAGATACATATATCTTACTTCCTTTTACCGTAAGTTACCTTATAAAATTGCAGACAAGAAGTAAAAAAAAAACTAAGAAAGAAATTAAAGGTACAAGATAGGAAAAGATAATTTGGGTGCACCTTGTTTACAGTATATCAGCACTATTACCTACACTTCTCCACATATTTCTTTCTCTGGCAACCCTCCTTGCTTCCATTAAGTCCATACATAGATTCTTACGCTGCCTTTTGTTCTTTAAACTTTTCAGCTCTCTTGTTTTCAAGATCTCATTGACTCCACCCAACTATAGATTTCTTGCTTCCTTTCTCTTTCTTTCCATTCATTCTTCCTTCGTATGTTTATTTTGTAGTTCAATCTTTATTCATTCTCTAATACAAGCCTCTTTTGTGTATTGATGAATCACATTTGTATCTAATTCATATTTATTTACCATTCATTTTTACCTGTTAAAATATACATTTAAATACTACATTCCCACTGTATTTAACTTCCTTTTATTTTTTTTCTTCTAGCATATTCACCTCTTATTTCCATGAAATAGGCAGGAACATACAGTATTCATATCCTCAGCCATTTTCACTTTTTGCTGCAAACATTCCTCACAACATACTACAGCACATTCCATCACTATCTATCCACCAGCATTTGCACATCTTAAAATGTCTATGTCATTGCCTCACCTTTAATAAACATTCTCATGTTTACAAAACTATTTTTGCAATTTAATTTTTCTTCAATTATATGATGACCAGCATTTTGTTTACTCCATTTTCCATTAAATTCATCCACCTTGGCATTTGATACATTAACATACAGACCCATTTTCCTTGTTGAATTTTACAATCACTGAAAATCATTCAATTTCTCAGCCAAAAACATGGAATCAACTTCATAAAAAAATATGTACAAAGCCACATTCCAACAAACACATCTGATATTATAATCAGCATACCTTCTGTATTTATCATACATACATTAAAAAACCAAGGGGACAGCATACATCCCTGTTTTGTTTCCTGCTCCATGTTTGCCATTGGCTAAGTATTTCATTTGTCCTCACACATTTATATACAGTGCATGTATTCCAAATTATCTTATTGCATGCAGCAACCAACCACCTCCTCATTCATTCAAAACACTGAATAATCCAAGCCTATTCACTTTATGATACAATTTCTCTGAATCAATATATATACAACTATTTTTCTCAGATCAATACATTTCATTTGATTCAGGATGTACAAATTAAAAGTTGACAATATCAAAGGAAGTATATCCTGGGTTTCTGCTACGTGGCATTGGTCATATAAGTAATATGTGAGATGTAGATTAAAATTGTAGAGGTGTGAATTTTAATGCAAATCCCACTTGAGTTTGCAAGAAGGTATTTAATTCATTGATTTTCTAAGTGGGTCATGTGCTGATCTAAAATAAGTCTCCAAGTAAAACCTTCTCCGTTTTCTTCTTTTCATTGCATCCATTGTTTTAGAATTGTTTAAAGAGGAAGAGAAAGAAAGTGTATTAGAGAGAGAAAAGCAGAAAAAGAAGACACCACATTCACAAACGACCTTTGTCAGTTCATTTCGGGACTGCAACATGCTCTGCTTGGGCTGCTTTCGAAGGCTATTCCAAAACCTGTTTATTATAAAATGTTGCAGCTTTTGTGTGAAATCTATGAATTGTTTCAGCAGAGTAACACTTCTTTTGATGCTACTGTCCTGTTCACTTGTAGATTCCTGACTATGGTTCAGAAAACCAATTATTATCTATAAAGTCTTTTGCAGGGGCCCTGACTGCCTTGCTCTAGTCTACAGCATGTAGAACCTGTTGTTTGTGCATGCATGCTGAGTATTTCCAATCCAGTTTCCATGAAACTAAAATGGCAGGGACCAGAAAACACTCTTTTCGCTTGATAGCCAGTTTGTTTTCCAAGGTAATGATGGTTTCCTTCCTGCTAATATTCTGGATGGAACATGAAAGCGATCTTCTTTCACTTTTGGGTAATTTATGCTGGAGTGGAGGCTCTACTGCTGTGTTCTACTGGTTCTGCACTGGAGTTCTCAATGGGTTCAAAATCTGCATGATTTTGTGAAAAATTCACAAATCTGTAGATTCTGTAGATTTTGATCCTTTGCCCTGCAGATGCAGCACTGGTTCTGTCTATTTATTGTTTATATACATATATTATTTTATTATTGCTTCTGTGTTTTAGAGTTTTATGGTTCTGTTTTTATTTCTAAGCCATCCAGAGTCTTAAGATTGAAACAGCATAAAAGTTTGCAAGATAAAAGTAAAAGGATAGAACTATAGCAGATACAGCTCCTTCCTTAACATGGTAAGCTGCAACTGTCAAAACTTCCTCTCCTACGTGCAAAATTTAAAACCTGACCATCCTGAACAAAGAAAATGACAGACTTGAAGAAATAAATGAACTATTAATACAGACAAACAGGCAAAAAGGAATGTTGCTTCAAAATCATTGCTTTAATCACTGCTTATAATTAAAATAATTGTTATTTAAAAATATTCTATACTGTAAATATTTTGATGGATTGTAATGTTTTTGCAATATATAGATTCTTAATAAAATGGCATCGTACTGTATAGTTTTAATTTCCCCGAATTATTGAAAACTATTGGCGTTCCTAAAATAGCACCAATGAATCATTCCTCCAATTAATTCATTAGGATTATTCATGACTGTGCCACCATTTGCATTTGGAATTACTCAAGGGTTTGGGAAGACACTGACTTATACTGCACAGTGAATGTCATTGAAAAGTTAATGCTCCCAGGCCTTTCAGTTGCGACTCACACCCTATTTATGGTTCACAGTCAGTATTGACTGCCTACATAAATATAACTGTATAGCCTGTCATAGTCTAAGTTTAAATAATTTGCTTGTAAGGCTGAACTTAATGAATGCCAACAATCTCATATGCCACTTCTTGTTCTCTCTGGGTGACACAGTTGAATTCAGGTGTGCTTTGTTTTGCCTCCTGCCACAGGCAAATTGGTATCTATGGCCGATATGGTTATATCCAAAATGGGAGGAGGTTGCTAGACAATATTATTAGAAGAGAATGAAGTAAGGTGCCGTCTAGTTGTCTCCTGTCCTCACCAATGTAGATTTCAGATCTACTGCCATCTTACTGTTGTAAGCTGCTCTTGTACTGTATATATTTAAATAAAGTGAATAGAATTACATGCACCACAGAGAGAGACATTCAGTTCATATAAATGCAACAATAAATAATGAACAGGAGCATTTAAAATAATCCATGCAAATAGTCGATGCAGGTTTTAATTCTGAGCATTTTGTATTTCTTAAAAGCATTCCCAGACTACTAGTTTGTCTTTTCTCTTTAACCCCAGGCTTGTTTGGAAATCCCCTGCTGTTAGGAACTTCCCATTTTAAATTCAGCACTGATTTAGTCACCCCTACGTGAGAAGGCTAGAGTTGAGCTCAAATAATTAACACATGGTCACTGCTTTAAGTAGTATTGCAGTTATTATGTGGTGGGCTCTGATGAGCAGGAACGAGGACACGCAGTTGAGTACAGACAAACTCATACTTTAAGCAGAAACTGTACGAGAGATTGGAGTCACCCTGCTTCAATATATAGCCAGGCCCTATGGTATTAACCAATCGGATTGAAGCTATACTTGCCGCCCAAAGTTGACCAATGGCAGGACCGGAGACGTCCTGTCTGGGTTGCTGGAGAACCGTTAGTTCTCCAGCAATGCACGTGGTGATATTCCAAAAGCCCAGTACATAACAGCAGTAATAGAACATTTCTGGTTTATGTCATTTGTGTTGGAAACCTCAGTTTGGTTATTCCAGTTTTGTTTTCAGCACCTTCCCAGTCAGTCCCTGTGTCTACATCAGAGCAAGCACACATCTCACTCAGTACAGCTGGTAAAAATATTGCTTGCTGTTGATTTATTGAACGTCAAATATTAAAAAGTTAACGGACAAAATGGAACGCAAGGCAGGCAAAAGCAGGGAGCAAAGGATACAAACAAGCACGAATTTAATTATATCTCTATATCAAAAAAAGGCAGATCTTTACAAACCCATTGGAAACTGGTGAGTTATGAATATGGATAGTTGCAGAGGGAATGGCTTTTGGTTATTCCATCCTTAAGCCTTCTGTATACGTAAAAGCAATAGAATAGAAACGGCACTAGCTAATTTCTTACTTTTTCTGCGCCATTAAAGAAAATGTATGTGCATAAATACCCTTATATATCCCTCTGTACATGTTTTTGTGAACCATTTGATGTGACAGTGCTATATTTAGTTAGCAACTCTATTATTTTTCAAATACTGTATACTGTATATACATTATGGCTCTGGCTTTAAATTGACTTGAGCCCTACACATGTAATAACATCTCAGTGTTTAAAAAATATTATCATACAGAAAAAAACTCTGAGAAATTAATAGGTTAGGGAAAGTCAGGTTTGAATCTGACAGGATGGCAGCCAGTGGTTCCCAAGCTAAGAGAAATATAATTTAAATGGTTATTTTTTTGGTATATATTTATATAAACCAGCAAAAACTTCACAAATCATGGTTGCATGACTGTGGAACACTACAACAAATCATAAGATTGACCTACTTAACATGTGTTCACATGACTGGGAGGAGAGACGTGACCATTTTCATCAGCTGAAGTTGCTTTATGGGCCATAAAGCATCTATTCGGTGGGCACTGCAACTTTGGTGATAAAACAGCCATTTATTAAGTGAGGTCTACCTGTATTCTGTCTAAGTTGTATTCAGGTTTTTTTGTATGTTATTTCAAAATAGAGTAGTCTTTCTCGATCTTTTTACTCTGAAAGAATATTTGAATTAATTTACAGGCCTTAGGGAATCCCTGCATAAAATTAGCGGGGGGAAAATAAAATAAAATTTCACAATATAGTTAATTTCTATACTATACGAGCCACATTTTACAACAATTACAACAACAGCAAAGCCGTAGACAATCATGGCACGTAAAAATTCCTATCACTGCAAAGCTGGCAATGTGTGACAGGTAAAATTTAAAAATAAAGGTGTTTTTTTCCCAGTCATGGTCTCTTAGGGATCCCCAGTAGAGAAAGGCTGTGGTAGAGAAATTAGGTTTAGTGATGAACTGTGACATAAAGCTTAACAGGGAAATTGAAAGTAAAAGTTTGCATATATTTGTGCATATCTGAACAAATCAGACTGTTCAATGGTACTTGCTTCTCTTAAATAAAATTAAAATCTAAGCCCTTAAAAATTTAGGACAGTTGCTCCAGTGCCATTGCCTCAGTTTGGAGCACATCGTTGTTAATAATAGTGGACCATGGGCAATGACATTTTTACTACAGTATGATTTTGGAAATCAAATTTTATATTATATTGCACTTAATTATTAAACAAATTGTGTTTGAACATTCCAAGTGAACATGATTATATATTTACATCAATCCCTATAATAACAAAACATAAATCCCTATAAAAACAAAACAAAATGTTTAGTGCCATTGCTTCACACTGCTCAACAAACACAATACAGTACTGCAGGGGTCTTCAAACTTGGCCCTGGCTGAGGAATTCTGGGAGTTGAAGTCCACAAGTCATAAAAGGGCCAAGTCTGAAGACCCCTGCAGTACATCGGTACTCATCATTAATCTGTTGTACAGACGCAATGAGTACCAAAAATTATGAGTAGCAAACAATTTTTTTCCATAAGGAATAATGGAATGAGTCATAAAGCAGTTGGCACTGACAAGTTCTAGCTTATGCACTGAGTACCACAACAAGTACTGAAACAAAATTTTTGTGTCAAAATGTGTTGAGTACCAAATTCAATGAGTTTCAAAGCAGTTGAATACCAAGATACCACTGTAGTATTAATTCAGCACTATGACAAACCTTGTACTTTTCCTGATAAATAATAGTTGGTCCTGGACTTGACAGTGCAATTATAACATTTATTCCTCTTATATAAATATAGCATGTATAGTTTTTTGTATATGTAGTTTATCTTATTTTAGTAAGAAAAGCATAATAAAGTAAGATAAATATTAATTTAAATATTGATTACAATCCACTCTAAATTCAGTAGATTTTAGTTCTTCTGATTTCAACATAGAAGTTATAATATCATTTACTGTATTTACCTGAAAAAAAAAATTCTAGTAATGATTTATATATAAAATGGGAGGAATCAACTATTATCCTAAGTTAATAGATTAGTGGTTCCCCCCCTAATTTTCCAAAGATGACACTTTCATTCAAAGTTGTCTTCTTTTGAGTCATTTCTATCCACTGAAGTTATTAGTTCAACTGTGATTCAACCCTTAATTATTTGTGGTTATAAAGCGTTCTGCATGCTTCCTTTAATTAGAGATAATTGAATCACATTACATTATTATTGCTGTTGGTTTCTATGCGCTTAGGCAATTTAAAATTATGTAGGAAAGCATTTGATTGCACATTTATAAAAAAAGCCGTAAAAAACACATCCAACAGGGGCTGAAGGTCTCTCAATATTTGTTGAATATTGTGACTAGGAGGTACACAATTTAGTTGTTGGCTGGTAGAAGAAACGAGGTAGGCAAAGCATCCACAGCAGGGCTTCTGGAATTTTTCCCAATTCCTTTGCCATTGTAAGAATCATCTTACTTTCTCCTGTGTAACAAAGTGTGGTATTTTATCTATCTATCTATCTTTTTATTAATCCATGTGTATCTGTGAAAGTCTCTTCAAAGGAAATGGATATGTGTTGCCTCTGTGTGTGTGTATTTGTGTGTGTGAAGGTATAATCATGGTAAGTTATTGTCTCTATTATTTGGTATGGGTGGAAAGCACAAGGCAGGCTGACAGTGATCTTGTTTGGAGGTAGGGATTTAGAATGAAATGGTTATTAATATTCCATGTCACTGATAACAGCAGGGAGAATTTTTCTGGATTTTGTTGTTGTTGGCATCCCTCAATTGCATCCAGCCCCTTTTCAAACTTTAGTTGGCTTCTCCAGCCCTACTAAATTTGGTCCTCTTCTGTCTTGTGTTTGGAGATTAATGCTGACGGACATAAGGAGTCTTAAACCCTTTACACAATTTCTTTCAACAAGAATGAAAAGGAACAGTAAGCATTGCAGGGATTGTTATTCTAAAATGTCTGACAGGAACATGCAGTCTATCAAGAACTGGAGGGTATCAATATACTACTAAAACTCACAGATCTATTTATAACCTTCAGCTGGGCGAAATTGGAAGGTACACTGAAGCAGTATTGAATCGATGTAAGCCAAATGAACTAACTTACAGAATTGCCAGGTCTCAGGACTCCCGCTGGGTATGAAATTTGGGGAAATTGTGGTTGCTTCAGAGACACTGCACCTTCCAATTGCACTTCCAGGAAACCCATAATTGCATGATGCAAGGAAAAATGGGAGGACCATATTCCCTGCCCTCTTTCCTGCTTCTTTCTGGCCTCTGTAGCCAATTCGCTGGCCATAAGGCAAAAAAGGCAAGGCTGAAATTTGACATCTCTTCAACAGTGATGGGAAGTGTGGGAAGGAGGAGGAAGTGACTCGGACTCCTGCTGATGGGTAAGGCTGGCTGGGGCGGGGGTGCACTGGTACTTGACAGGTGTGCCTCTTCCTGCCTTGTGGGGGAGAGAGTCCTTGGGGACATGGTAGGATGGGGAGCAAAGGTACAAGTTCCCTCATGGTCTGCAACTCCATTTCTTCTCCTTCCTCCCAGCAAAATGGCAGGCAGTTCCACAGCTCAGTCAAGGAAGAGGAGGAGTGATTTCTGCCACTCTCTGCCAACTTCCCACAGTAACTTCAATGGGAAAACCTACAGGAAGTGGATTCAAATCCACCTGGTTGTTTCTGTTTGTTTGTTTGTTTTTGCCCAGCTATGATCATTCTGTTTCTCTGTTTATGTAAGGAAATATTTTTGAAAGGATGACTCAGTGGGACACAGGTTGTTTAATATTTTGTAAAAAAAAATTAAAAAACCTCTCCCTATGTGAATGACACTTCACAAGAATATAATAGTAGAAGAAAAGATTTTTTCTCTGTTCGATCAGTTTTCAGATTCTTTCCCCTACTGCCCAAATTGTATGAGATTTTAAAGGCATGCAATATTTTCATTTACATTTTTTTAGAATGCAGATTTATTTTAAAATGATGACTAAGCAAGTAATGGAGCTAGAGAAAATCCACCTATAAAGCTGCTTAGGCAATAAAGGAAAGAGGGTATAAAAGTAGAGTTGGATGAGAAATTTGTCTCACAAGAATTGTTAGAAGAATATTTCTTTAAGAGAACCTGAAATATGCACGCACATATTTGTGTATTATAGGAAAATAACCACAATCATATGCATTTTAGAAAAAAGCAATATCCAACTGCAGTTCATTGTGTGTGTATATATATATATATATATATGGATCTTTGGTTATTCGGGTTTTTCCCCGCGTAGAACTAAAGGTGTAGGGGCGACGTTTCGACGGAATCCCATCCGTCATCATCAGGCTGGTGGCTTCTGCTTCCTTCTTCTGGGAGAAGCATGTGGCTGTTTGTTCCTCTTTTTTTTAAACTGCCAGAGGGGGTGTGTTCTGTGGGTGGAGGTGTGCTCTGATTGGGTGGGGGAGTAAGTGTGTTCTGATTGGGTGGGAGTGTGTTTTGAATGGTGGGTGTGTTCTGATTGGGTGGGGGTGTGTTTTGAGTGGATGGGCTGGTCTCAGCTGCCAGCCTTAGACCTGAGCTGGTGAGTTGTGCTGCTTTTGTTCGGCTTCGTGTTTGTGGTGGTGCCATGTTTTTATAGTGGGTGTCAGTTTGCTTATTGTGTGGTTTGGAGGGGTTTAAAGTGGCTGATGTTGCAGCTGTAGTTAGGTTTCTGTTTTGTGGTTGTGCCTCGTTATCATTGTGGGTTCGGATTTACTTTTTGAATGGTTGTGTGGTGGTGATGTCATGTGGTGTTATCATGAGTTTGGGTCTATCATTCTTGGTGGTTGGGACTCGTCTGTCAATCAAGACGGGTTTCCAAATGGTTGGTAGGCGAGAGGTATCATCTCGTTTGTTTATGCTGTGGGGGCGTTTTTCTATCTCAATGGCTTCTCTGATTATTCTGTTGTTAAAATGTTCAATTTTGGTGATAGTTTTGGTTTTTTTTAAATCAATTTCATGTCCCGTGGCTTCAAAGTGTTGGGCCAGGGATGAAGTTTGTTCTCCTTTTCTGAGTGAGTTTTTGTGCTCTTCAATGCGTGCACTTATTCTTCTGTTGGTCTGTCCGATGTATGTGGTGGGGCAGGTGGTGCATGGGATTTCGTATACTCCTTGGTTTTCTAAGCCAATTATGTCCTTGGGGTTTCTTAGGATGGTGGATATTTTTCTGTCTGTGTAGAATGCTGTTTTGATGTTGTGTTTTTGGAGGACCTTGCTGATTCTGTCTGTGGTCCCTTTTAAGTATGGGAGGAGCGCTTTGCCATTTTCTTGTTCTCTGTCTTGGGTTTTTGTGGGTGTCTCTCTTCGGATTAAGTTGGTAATCATGTTTCTTTGGAATCCATTGGCTGTTAGTACATTAGTGAGAGTGTGTAGTTCGGTTTTTTGGTGTTGTTCGTCAGCTAGGCGTTTTGTTCTGGAGATGAGTGTCTTGGCTACGGAGTTGATCTGTGCTGGGTGGTGGTGTGAGAGTGCGTTCAGATAGCGGTTTGTGTGTGTTTTTTTATGGTAGATAGTGTGTCCTAGGGAGCCGTTGGATTTCTTGTAGACTAAGACATCAAGGAAGGGAAGTTGATTGTTAGCTTCTGTTTCCATGGTGAATTGTATTTTGGGGTGTAGGCTATTGAGGTGTGTGAGGAAGTCATCCGGTTTTTCTTTGCCGTGTGGCCAGATTACGAAGGTGTCATCTACGTATCTGAGCCAGAGTTTGGGTTTGTGGTTGGATTTTTCTAGAGCGAGGGTTTCAAAGTGTTCCATGTAGAGGTTTGCGATGACAGGTGAAAGGGGTGATCCCATGGGTGCTCCTTCCATTTGTTTGTATCTTTGTCTATTGTAGATGAAGTATGTGTTAGATAGGCAGTGGTTGGTCAGGTCTAGGATGTGTTTTGGGGGGTTGTATTTATTTAGGATAGCTGTCAAGGCTTCTTTGATTGGCACTTGGGTGAAGAGGGATACGACATCGAAGCTCACAAGTAGGTCACAGGGCTGTAAGTTTAGTTTACTTATGATCTCTATGAATTGGAATGAATCTTGTACGTGTGAGGTGATGGAATTTGCGTAAGGCTGTAGTTGTTTGGCAAGAAATTTGGCTAGATTTTGTAGAGGTGAGCCTATGGAGCTGACTATGGGTCTGAGTGGGGTTCCTTCTTTGTGTATCTTGGGCAGACCATAGAGCTTAGGACATCTGGATGACTTTTCTCTGGGAAAAATTTCTCTGCCCCACCACATACATCGGACAGACCAACAGAAGAATAAGTGCACGCATTGAAGAGCACAAAAACTCACTCAGAAAAGGAGAACAAACTTCATCCCTGGCCCAACACTTTGAAGCCACGGGACATGAAATTGATTTAAAAAAAACCAAAACTATCACCAAAATTGAACATTTTAACAACAGAATAACCAGAGAAGCCATTGAGATAGAAAAACGCCCCCACAGCATAAACAAACGAGATGATACCTCTCGCCTACCAACCATTTGGAAACCCGTCTTGATTGACAGACGAGTCCCAACCACCAAGAATGATAGACCCAAACTCATGATAACACCACATGACATCACCACCACACAACCATTCAAAAAGCAAATCCGAACCCACAATGATAACGAGGCACAACCACAAAACAGAAACCTAACTACAGCTGCAACATCAGCCACTTTAAACCCCTCCAAACCACACAATAAGCAAACTGACACCCACTATAAAAACATGGCACCACCACAAACACGAAGCCGAACAAAAGCAGCACAACTCACCAGCTCAGGTCTAAGGCTGGCAGCTGAGACCAGCCCATCCACTCAAAACACACCCCCACCCAATCAGAACACACCCACCATTCAAAACACACTCCCACCCAATCAGAACACACTTACTCCCCCACCCAATCAGAGCACACCTCCACCCACAGAACACACCCCCTCTGGCAGTTTAAAAAAAAGAGGAACAAACAGCCACATGCTTCTCCCAGAAGAAGGAAGCAGAAGCCACCAGCCTGATGATGACGGATGGGATTCCGTCGAAACGTCGCCCCTACACCTTTAGTTCTACGCAGGAAAAAACCCGAATAACCAAAGATCCACATACGAACACCCGCAAAAACCTCAGAAAATATATATATATATATATATATATATATATATATATATATATATATATATATATACATATATATATATATCCCCTTCATGGATTACTGCCTTGTCGTGGTGAAGGGGATTGCGTAATTCAATGAAGCTATGAGCTATGCCGTGCAGGGCCACCCAAGACGGAAAGTTTATAGCAGAGAGTTCTGACAAAACGTGATCCACTGGAGAAGGAAATGGCAAACCACTCCAGTATCTTTGCCATGAAAACCCTATGGACAGTACCAAAAGGCAAAAAGATATGACACTGCAAGATGAGCCCCTCAGGTCGGAAGGCGTCCAATATGCTACTGGGGAAGAGCAGAGGGCTAGTACTAGTAGCGCCAGAAAGAATGAAGCGACTGGGCCAAAGCCGAAAGGATGCTCAGCTGTGGATATGTCTGGTGGTGAAAGGAAAGTCCGATGCTGTAAAGATTTTTTCTCCATAGGAACCTGGAATGTAAGATCCATGAATCAAGGAAAGCTGGACGTGGTCAAACAAGAGATGACAAGACTAAACATTGACATCTTAGGTATCAGCGAACTAAAATGGACAGGAATGGGTGAATTTAATTCAGATGACCATCAGGTATACTACTGCGGACAAGAATCCCTCAGAAGAAATGGAGTAGCCTTCATAGTCAATAAAAAAATAGGAAAAGCAATACTGGGATACATTCCTCAAAATGACAGAATGATCTCAGTTCGAATCCAAGGCAAACCATTCAATATCACAGTAGTCCAAGTATATGCCCCAACCACCGGTGCTGAAGAGGATGAAATTGACCGGATCTTCTACCAGAAGATGGTAGAATTTTTTTCACTTGAAGAACTTAGAGAAGGCAACCTTGAATACCTAATTAGGAGTTCCAGTACATCTGCTATCGGTTCTCTCCTTCCTTCCTTCCTTCCTTCCTTCCTTCCTTCCTTCCTTCCTTCCTTCCTTCCTTCCTTCCTTCCTTCCTTCCTCATTAGGACACAAATGACTAACCAAATTCCTATTGAACCTTGATTTTCAAAGTTCTGAAATACCATTCTCTTTATATCTTGCTGCTGTCAGTTTCTAATCTTCTTGTTGTTGTTAGTTGCGAAGTCCTGTCCGACCCATCGCGACCCCATGGACAACGTTCCTCCAGGCCTTCCTGTCCTCTACCATCTTCTGGAGTCCATTTAGGCTCACGCCTACTGCTTCAGTGACTCCATCCAGCCACCTCATTCTCTGTCGTCCCCTTCTACTCTTGCCCTCAACCTTTCCCAGCATTAGGCTCTTCTCCAGTGAGTCCTTCCTTCTCATTAGATGGCCAAAGTATTTGAGTTTCAATTTCATGATCTGGCCTTCTAAACAGCAGTCAGGTTTGATCTCCTCTAGGACTGACCGATTTGATCGCCTTCCAGTCCAAGGGACTCGCATGAGTCTTCTCTAGCACCATAGTTCAAAGGCCTCAATTCCTTGGCGCTCAGCCTTTCTTAGGGTCCAACTTTCACAGCCATACATTGCAACTGGGAAGACCACAGCCTTGACTATATGCACTTTTGTTGACAGGGTGATGTCTCTGCTTTTAATGTGCTGTCTAGATTTGCCATAGCTTTCCTCCCCAGGAGCAAGCATCTTTTAATTTCTTGGCTGCAGTCCCCATCTGCGGTAATCTTGGAGCCCAGGAAAATAAAATCTGTCACTATCTCCATTTCTTCCCCATCTATTTGCCAGGAATTGAGAGGGCCGGATGCCATGATCTTGGTTTTCTTAATGTTTAGATTCAACCCAACTTTTGCACTCTCCTTCTTCACTCGCAACAAGAGGCTCTTTAGTTCCTCTTCACTTTCTGCCATTAGAGTGGTATCATCTGCATATATTAGGTTGTTGATATTTCTCCCGGCAATCTTAATCCCAACTTTTAATTCATCTAGCCCTGCCTTTCTCATGATGTGCTCTGCATATAGGTTAAACAGGCAGGGTGACAGTATACAGCCTTGCTGGACTCCTTTCCCAATTTTGAACCAATCAGTGGTTCCGTGTCCAGTTCTCACTGTTGCTTCTTGGCCCGCATATAGGTTTCTCAAGAGACAAATAAGATGGTCTGGTACTCCCATCTCTTTAAGAACTTGCCACAGTTTGTTATGATCCACACAATCAAAGGCTTTAGCATAGTCAATGAAGCAAAAGTAGATGTTTTTCTGGAACTCTCTAGTTTTCTCCATGATCCAGCGTATGTTGGCAATTTGATCTCTTGTTCCTCTGCCTCTTCGAAATCCTGCCTGCACTTCTGGTAGTTCTCGATCCACATACTGCTGAAGTCTAGTTTGTAGGATTTTAAGCATAACTTTACTAGCATGTGAAATGAGTGCAATGGTGCGATAGTTTGAACATTCTTTGGCACTGCCTTTCTTTGGAATTGGAATGTAAACTGACATTTTCCAATCCTGTGGCCACTGTTGAGTTTTCCAAATTTGCTGGCAAATTGAGTGTAGCACTTTTACTGCATCATCTTTTAAGATTTTGAATAGCTCAGCTGGAATACTGTCACCTCCACTAGCTTTGTTGTTGCTCAGTTTTTCTAAGGCCCACTTCACTTCACATTCTAGGATGTCTGGCTCGAGGTCAGTGACCACCTCATTGTGATTATCAGGGACGTTAAGCTCATTCTTGTATAGTTCTTCTGTGTAATTTTGCCATCTCTTCTTAATCTCTTCTGCCTCTGTTAGATCCCTGCCATTTTGGTCCTTTATCATGCCCATTTTTGCATTAAAAGGAAGGAAGGAAGGAAGGAAGGAAGGAAGGAAGGAAGGAAGGAAGGAAGGAAGGAAGGAAGGAGAGAACCGATAGCAGATGTACTGGAACTCCTAATTAGGTATTCAAGGTTGCCTTCTCTAAGTTCTTCAAGTGAAAAAAATTCTACCATCTTCTGGTAGAAGATCCGGTCAATTTCATCCTCTTCAGCACCGGTGGTTGGGGCATAGACTTGGACTATTGTGATATTGAATGTTTTGCCTTGGATTTGAACTGAGATCATTCGGTCATTTTGGGGATTGTATCCCAGTATTGCTTTTCCTACTCTTTTATTGACTATGAAGGCTACTCCATTTCTTCTGAGGGATTCTTGCCCACAGTAGTATACCTGATGGTCATTTTAGTTCGCTGATTCCTAAGATGTCGATGTTCAGTCTTATCATCTCTTGTTTGACCACATCCAGCTTTCCTTGATTCATGGATCTTACATTCCAGGTTCCTATGGAGAAAAAATCTTTACAGCATCGGACTTTCCTTTCACCACCAGACACATCCACAGCTGAGCGTCCTTTCGGCTTTGGCCCAGTCGCTTCATTCTTTCTGGCACTACTAGTACTAGCCCTCTGCTCTTCCCCAGTAGCTTATTGGACGCCTTCCGACCTGAGGGGCTCATCTTCCAGCGTCATATCTTTTTGCCTTTTGGTACTGTCCATGGGGTTTTCATGGCAAAGATACTGGAGTGGGTTGCCATTTCCTTCTCCAGTGGATCATGTTTTGTTAGAACTCTCTGCTATGACCTTTCCGTCTTGGGTGGCCCTGCACGGCATAGCTCATAGCTTCATTGAATTACGCAAGCCCCTTCGCCACGACAAGGCAGTAATCCATGAAGGGGATTTCTAATCTAGCCCTGCCTAAAATCTCCATTTTAACTACCCACATCTCTTCATTTTTTTTTCTCTTAAGAGAATTTCAGCTTTTCTTTCTTCTACTCTTTAGCTACTGACTTCCATTTAAGAACAAAGATACCATCTTTCTTCCTTCGAATCTCTTCCCTTCTTTCCCCCAAATCAGGCTTTTTTCAAGTGTATATTAAAATGAATTATATAAATTGAATCTCATTGGCTTCCTTCATCACCTTGCTCTTCAGTTTCAAATGCTGTAGAATAAACACTTCAGGGCAGGCTAAGGTGCTACATATTCTATGTTGATATTACTAGTATTTTTTTTAAATAGCAAGTTTGCACTTTAATAATGTTCTGGAATGGACAATCAGGGCTTCATTTATTTTTGTTTTTGTGGGCTGCAGTGAATGTGGATTGCAGATTTGGATGGGCAGAATTGTTCTATTTTTAAAGATTTCTTGAAGTTTTAATGTTAAACTAGTTTTTTAGTTTACATTATCAAGTAAGTCTATTTCTAGTTCAGGTGTTCTCTGAGTCGAGTACAATACCTGGCAGCTTCATGGAGCAGTCCATGTAGTCTTCTTCAGTGTAACAGTATGGAATTGACATATCATTGGGGCAATTCCATAATGGTTTTTTTACAGTTCTCAATACTGACTATAGTCCTTGTGATTCCCCCATCCAAATGTTAACTACAGGTAGTCATCGTTTAATGATAGGTTGCTTAATGACTGTTCAAAGTTATAGCAGATTTCACAAAAGCACCCTCTAAGTTCCAACTGCCTCACACACCAACACACACATCAGGGGAAAGCTGATTGCATTTCGGTGCTTGGAAACCGGATCACAATTACAACTGGTTGCAGCATCCCACGGTCATGTATCCACAATTTGTGACTTCTTTTTTTTGCCTTTTTTGGCAGAAAACGGCAAAAAAATGCCCATTGTAGATGCTGGATTCATTTAATGACCATGTAGTTTGCTTAATGACTGTGGTGAATGACTATCACTATCGTAAAAAAAAGGTTGCAAAATTGAATCTGGTCACTAGCTGCCTCGACTTAAAACCACCATGATTTACGACCAAAATTTTAGACTCCATGGTGGTCGTAGCCAAGGACTACCTGTAGATATGATTCAATTTTTTCAAGATCAGTCACAATTGGCTCAATGCTGCCATTTAGCTGGACATTTAATGCTTACTTTGAAATTTTCCTGTACACCATACCAACTGCAAAGAAATTACAAGGACTGTTGAAAAAGCTGTCGAAGCTGGTTTGAAGTCCAAGTAGCTTCAGTTTGCACACCACTGATTATTTCTTATATTAATGTTAGACATATTGCAGCAGACAGTGTAATCTGTTGTTTCAGTTTTTTTCTTAAAGTTTAGAACATTTGATATTCTTTTTTTTAGCTCCTGAGTGCCCAATACTGAAAGCAGAAGGACATCACTTCACCCATCTGTGCAAAGAAAACTTAAGGGTTTCAGGTAAGGTCCAAAATTAGTACAATGCATACCTTGATTTTAATAATAAATTGTGCCTTTAATCTTTGGAAATCTGTTCTGTTGAGAGGAGTGTTGCAAATAAGTTTAGAATCATCTTTCTGATTTTAATTCATCTTTGCCTCAATTACTATGAAAGAATGAAAGCAGAATTTCCAGCTCATTCAGATGCGAAAGGAAATGACAAGTACATTCCCCAGAGGTTGTCAAGTCAACTACTAGGAGAATTTCCTATGAGCATACTATCAGCAATGAAACCTGGGATCTGGCCAAGATTTCAGTTAACCTATCAACAATGTTATCTGTTTTGGTAAATTGTATTAAGTGGGCAGCTGATGATACGGCTTGATTACATCTTTCAGGTTTTGATTTAGCAGAAAGCTTCTCTTTGAGGCAGACTTCATGTGGAGTTGAAAAACCATGTTTTAAACTGGGGAATGCACCTCTTATCAAAGATTCTCAGTAAGTAATCAAATACCCTATTCTTGGATAACTATCAGTGGCATATCAAGGGTAATTGGGAGCTGCCGAGAGTTGATTAGAAGGTGGGACAGCTGTATAAATGTTTTAAACAAATAAGGTGTATAAATAAAGGATGGGATAGTAGGAACAGTCTGCCACAGGTGCTGACAATAAGGGGTTGCACTGCCTGGTGACGTGGATAATGAGGAAATATCTGGTGAGTTGGTGGTGTGTAGCCAGATCACTGCCAGCATTCCAACCAGCTGTTTGGCTGTGGGTGGCATGGCATAGGAGCAACAGTGGGGGTGGGGTGGGGTATTAAAATATGATCTGCTTCAAACATTCTAGGTATGCCATTGATAACCATGATATCTTGAAAGGTTTTTTTTTCTATATTCTTGTATGATTCTCTTTTTCATATTCATTATATCTTTTTCTTGAGTTTCTTTATTCCATGCTTTCTGCAGCTTAAGTTTCCATTCTCCTGCAACAATTAATTGCTATTTCTGAAGATTTTAGTTTGAATTTCAGCCACACATATTCCAAAATAGCTGTTTGTTTGTAAACTACGGATGTTCGTGTGTACAGTTCTTTAGGTTTTGTTCACAAATAGTGAAATAAAAAACAAGCTTTTATATGCTGTGTGAAATAGTCTAAAATTCAACTTCAGTTTTAATATCGGTCTTGGAAAACTTTAATACATTTATTAAAAAAATCTAGAGAGGAGATCATGAGGCTGAACAGATTATTATTTCATATAAATAGAACTTTCCATGCTGGCTATCAGCTTACTTTACCTTTTCTCCTCTGCTGCAAGTGAAATTGTAGTTTGTATATATTGTTCTCTAACACTTACTCAGTATAGATATGAAAAAGAACATTTGCAAAAAGAAATGTGTAAAGCTGCCTGATTTTTCTCCATTCTTTATGAACAAATTCACATTGAATAAATGAACATGATAAAGCCAACAGTTTAGCATATGTGTGCATACCCAAAGCCAACTGCTCTACAGTTTTTCTTGTTTATTTATTTATTTATTTATTTATTTATTTATTTATTTATTTATTTATTTATTTATTTATTCATTTATTTAAATTTTTATACCGCCCTATTCCCGAAGGACTCAGGGCGGTTTACAAGGCAGAATAAAATATAATATAAAAATAGTATAAATTAAAATAGATTAAATTACATAAGCCCAACAATTAAAACAATATTAAAAGCTAAAACCCTTTCAGTCCAGGCCTGATAGATCAAAAAACCAGGTTTTCAGATCCCGGCGAAATGAACGCAGATCTTCTCTTTCCTCCTCAAAGATCCAATTACTCTATAAATGTTCCTAAATACAAAAATATGATTTGTGGCTTTTGATGCAAGGACAATTTAAAAGGAAACTGACATCAGTCTGCAAAGTGCATTAACTTATATCCCTAAACCATTTTTGAATCCATCATCTCTGTACGGTGCTTTTGAAGAAGCAAG
The DNA here is from genome assembly GCF_964194415.1 of Vipera berus. Classification (NCBI taxonomy): domain Eukaryota; kingdom Metazoa; phylum Chordata; class Lepidosauria; order Squamata; family Viperidae; genus Vipera; species Vipera berus. The sequence continues at coordinate 235,467,993 of NC_138202.1, forward strand.
CCTCAAATCTGTATGTTTCTGTACACTTTTAAATTTCTACCACACAGTTAATAAAGTGAGCTTATAAAAAAAAGCTTAGGAGCTTGTAGTTCTGTAATGAGAATATTATCTTGCTTGCTGAATATTGCTTTTTTGGAGCCTCCTTTTCCAACACAGACTATTTTATTTTAAAGGACACCAAAGTGCAACCAAATGACACACTTTGAGAGTCCATCTCTTCTCTTAGAATATGTAAATAGATTCTGGTGTATAGTGAGTAGCACAATATGGTCTCTCCACTACAGGAAATGAAAGGGTATCTGATTAAGCTGACTTGAAAGTGTCAAGTAGCTTGGCAAATATCCCCTCACATTTCACTCATTCAGCTATAGTATAAGTGACTGTAAACTATGCTAGGCTTCTTCTGTTGCGTGATGCCATTTTATTTCTCAGTGGGGGCTTACAACTATTGATGTTTCTGTAAAAAATTATTCTTTCCCACAATAAGGCAGGAAGTCATGGGTTGTGTATATTTTTTAACCTATGTATGTTTACATGGAAACAAAGGCCGATGCTATTTCTGTTACCTTCATGGCATGTTACTGTGATTGATGGTATAAGCAGAGGACTAGTTCCAGAGACACTAAATAGAACTGCACTTATATGATGGCTTAAAGACTTCTCCTTCTCCCTCTCCAAATTACTTTTTTAAAATTTTATTTACTATTAGATTTTCATGCTGCCCATCTCGCCAAGGCAACTCTAGGCAGCTTATGGTCATACAAGGTGAATTATTTTTCCTGAAGGCTGATAGTCCCTCTGGATCAGGAGTCTTCAAACTTGGCCCTTTGATGACTCGTGGACTTCAACTCCCAGAATTCCTCAGCCAGATAATCTGGCTGAGGAATTCTGGGAGTTGAAGTCCACGAGTCATCAAAGGGCCACGTTTGAAGACCCCTGCTCTGGATGAATGTAAGATGGAGAATCAGAGCCTGTAGCTGGCTGAGGAAACTGGAAGTTGCATGAGTAATGCCATAACTTTTAGGTTTTGATGTGCCTTCCAACACTAAAAGGTCTATTTAGACTATTTCTGATACAATAATAAGACTATCCATTCTTTTTGTGAGCTAGAATGAAGCAGTTCAGTGTTTTTCCATTTGGTCCTTTTCTTTCTTTTTTTCTTTTCTTTTGTAGAGAGAGTCTGTTTTGCTATGTCTGGGTCCAGAAAATGTCTGTTAGATTTCTCCAGTTTTTATTTTGTTAGATACATTGGTCTATTCTCCCAAGACTTCTGCAATTTCTCCAGAATGACACAGAAAATGAAAGTGCAGCATGATATAAATAGTAAAAATTGGTTTTCCTCCTCTATGAGTAGAAATGTCTCATACAGTCATGTTTGCACATTGTCTTGTTTAACCACAGCTTTTGAATAAATTATAGTATGCTGGATACATGGAATGCACTAAGCCGAAACCTAATAGCTAATAATATGGTTTAATATGATATATGAATCTACCCAATATCTCAGATTAACCTATTTGGAGAAATATATCTTTGCATTTGCAGAGATACGTGGCTTGGGATATATCGTATTGTTTCTCTTGCTAATAATATTCAGATAATTTAGTTGGTTTGAATTTCTACTCTTCACTGGGTTGTGTTTCCCCTCGATGTGTTTCAAATGAGGGTCATCCAGACTGAAGAAACCTTTGCAGCTTATTTTAGGAGAGGGAGAAATAGTCACTGTGTATAGTTCACAGAAAATTGCTTTGTCAGGATCCTGGTCTCATATTTGGATGAACCAGTTTGGTATCTCTCATAAATAATCATCAGAATAGGGAAGGCAGTAACAATTATAGAATTGATATATGTTCTGGGTTTAATAAGTAATATTTTACTACTACTAATTTTAATAGTATACTACTGTATTACTACTAAATACAGTATACAAATAGTTGTATAATTACAAGTAGCATAATTATAGTATGTAGCATGTAGATGCTATAAGTTTGGCGGTCCAGATTCAAAATAATAAGAAACTAAAGACTTGTGAAAGACACACGTTCTGACATAAAGTATTGTGTTAACGTATTATTTTATTATGTACTCCATTTAAAATATTTCCATAAGGACATATTTTTCAGGAAGAGGATTATTTGCATAGAAGACTTGGAACAGACATAACTCTCCTTAATGTTAACTTTTACATTTATATAATAGTTCGGATGCTTTCTGTCAAGTGGTGTTGAGAAGGAATTTTCACCATTTCTTCTGTCAGCACTATGATTTTCCACTCTCACATTCTACAGATTAATAGCAATTTAAACTATATTCATAACTATAACCACCATCCATAGGTGGTCTTCAATTTGCAGTTACTCTGCATAAAACCAGTTGTTGTTGTTAGTTGCGAAGTCGTGTCCGACCCATCGCGACCCTATGGACAACGTTCCTCCAGGCCTTCCTGTCCTCTACCATCTTCTGGAGTCCATTTAAGCTCACGCCTACTGCTTCAGTGACTCCATCCAGCCACCTCATTCTCTGTCGTCCCCTTCTTCTATTGCCCTCAATCTTTCCCAGCATTAGGCTCTTCTCCAGTGAGTCCTTCCTTCTCATTAGGTGGCCAAAGTATTTGAGTTTTAGCTTCAGGATCTGGCCTTCTAAAGAGCAGTTAGGGTTGATCTCCTCTAGGACTGACCGGTTTGATCGCCTTGCAGTCCAAGGGACTCGCAGGAGTCTTCTCCAGCACCAGAGTTCAAAGGCTTCAATTCTTTGGCGCTCAGCCTTTCTTATGGCCCAGCTTTCACTGCCATACATTGCAACTGGGAAGACCATAGCCTTGACTATACGCACTTTTGTTGACAGGGTGATGTCTCTGCTTTTCAGTGTGCTGTCTAGATTTGCCATGGCTTTCCTCCCAAGGAGCAAGCGTCTTTTAATTTCTTGGCTACAGTCCCCATCTGCAGTGATTTTGGAGCCCAGGAAAATAAAATCTGTCACTACCTCCATTTCTTCCCCATCTATTTGCCAGGAATTGAGAGGGCCAGATGCCATGATCTTGGTTTTCTTAATGTTTAGTTTCAACCCAAGTTTTGCACTCTCCTTCTTCACTCGCAACAAGAGGCTCTTTAGTTCCTCTTCACTTTCTGCCATTAGAGTGGTATCATCTGCATATCTTAGGTTGTTGATGTTTCTTCCGGCAATCTTAATTCCAACTTTTGATTCATCTAGCCCTGCCTTTCTCATGATGTGCTCTGCATATAAGTTAAATAGGCAAGGCGACAGTATACAGCCTTGCCGGACTCCTTTCCCAATTTTGAACCAATCAGTGGTTCCGTGTCCAGTTCTCACTGTTGCTTCTTGATAAAACCAGTAAATATCCATAAAAAAGAGGAG